>NW_008331655.1:10255-13189 GCF_000622305.1 Nannospalax galili
TTTCATAAGATACCTCCAATTATTTGAGAAAATGAAAGAAAGACAGTAAATGTAAATACATACAAATTAGCACTAGTCACTCAACAAGTGTCTTTTTTCCTGAATGAATACATTTTTGGAAATTATATGAGGTTTAATGCAATAAATGGTAAATTTCATAAGTGAGTGGGGAGGTAAGGAGAGGAAGTACCAGTGGTATTTGAGGTATTTGGATTATTTTAATAGGAATATATATTGTTGTTTGCAGACAGATGGGCAACTGAGATGGTATATGTGAATATGCAAGTAAGATGGACTTGTATTTTCCTCTATAATATCTATATTTATAAAAAAATTCCCCTCTAGACTTGGAACTTTGGTAGCCCAATTCCTACCCAATAAATCTTTCACCAAATACACAATGTGCAATTACTGTAAATTGACAGAAGACTGGGTTGCCAGCTCTCTGTTCTGAAGCAATTTTTGAGATGTACATTGACTGTCTCCTCAGTGCATTCTTCAGTGTGATAAATATTTTTCATAGCAAACCACAATTCTGTTGTGAATGTTCTGTTTCCAGGCTCCATGCCTAAAGCCATGTCCACCAGAGCTGCCACCTCTGAACTGGGCCCCCTGCCTCCAGGGCAACTGGATTTTGATTCAACTGTAAGGAGATAATTAGTTGCTCCATCTGTGTTTAGGATCATGAACAGATGCTTTCTTTTTTCTGCCGTAATGGAAGGTGTGTTTGAAAGTAGAAGCACTGTGAAACTGAGTTTTCAACAAACCCACATGTTAGTGGACACACTCCTGTACAAAATGATCCCCACTGGAGGCGGTGGAGTATGTTCTCTAAGCATGTATCCAACCTTTCCTCATCTGAACTTGTGCAGTTCTTGACACTTCAGTAAGTCTGTAGAAAAATAATTATGATTGGTTGCATGAACCTAAGGTACTGAAAGCTGATGCAGTTTTTCACGGGGGATAAAATGTTTAATGCTACTTTATAGACCAAATTTCACTGAAACTAAGGAATAGCAGTTATAGGTATATTTTCCATATACTGTAGGAAGAAGAAATAGCCAAATTTAGTAATTCTGTAATGCTTTTCTCCCACTTCAAATTTTTATGTTGTTATTTTTATAAAGAGAAACTTAGACTGTAAATAGAGATTTTGTCTATCAATCTCTTGTACGTGAAAGGTGTACTTTTTAGTTATTTATTTTTATTTTATATGTATGAGTGTTTGCCTGTATGTATGTAGGTGCAACACATACATGACCACAGAGGCCTGAAGAGGGTGTCGGATCCCTTGAAACTGGAGTTATGGACAGTTATCTGACATATGGGTTCTGGGAATCAAATCTGGGTCCTCTGGAAGAAGAGCAGGTGCTCTTAACTGCTGATAGATTTCTCCAGTCCTGTAAATTGTGTTCTTTTAACAACATGCATTGGCCTAGGAAAATACCTTTTCGGGGTCTCATTCTTCAGAATTGTTTTGACACAGGGTGAGACATTTCCATATTTCCCGTGCCGTAGTCTTTGTATTGACAGTGCACTGTTTCTGAAGAAGGTTTCTTGATAATCCACAGGAGTTCATTACCATCAGTTGACACCTTCTGAAAGAGTTGATGCTGATGTTTTATTGATTTTACTAAAATGTGACAGTAGATTTTTCAGATGGTAACCAAGATGAATATCTTATTTGAATTGATCTAGAATGTTGGAGTTGATGGTGGTCTGGTCATATGAAGTACAGTGTACAAAGCTTTTACATGTATTATGTAGGGCAATTAAAGCTTTCTCTTATTTGGTCATAAGGAATGAGACAGTGAATCTTGGCTTCAGAGACACTAAAGGTTTAAAAGAGTATGTCATGGTTATTGATGGATAGCAACTTTACTGTGGCACATAGCCATACTTTTAAAACATGCCAGCACAATCATGATAATTGATTAGGCAAATTATTTGACTGATCTCCAATCATTAAGTTGAGAGTGGTTATAACAAAATAAATAGGGATATAATTAGAGTACATTTCTGTTCCATTTGATTCCATACTTACTTCCTCATTATGCAATATAGAGAATGGACCTAATTTTCTAATGGTATTAAAAAAGCAAAGCAAAACAAACAAGAAACTAGACCCAGGATCAGAAGACCCATGTGTGCAAAGTAGACTCTAATAACCATCGTGTCATAGTCTCTAGATCTTTCCACATGCTTGGGCCTTGTCTTCAGCATTTAAATGGTCATATGTGGATCTCAGCTTCTAATTTTTATATATGTATATTTGTGTGGGAGTGAGTGTGTCTAGATGACAGGAATCTAGAAAGGAACCAATGAGAAGGGAAACAAAGAGGCTTTAAGGCAGAGGAGTGGAGAAAGTGTTAGAACACGTGTCCTGTGAAGGTAGAAGCAGGGATACCAGGGCTGGAGGGTTTAATCAGGGATGAAGGCATGGGGAATGGGGAGAGAAAGGGGGAAGAGAAGGGGTCAACCAAAGGTATGAAAATGCCATTATGAAACTGGCTACTTTGTGCGCTAAAATGTACACTAATACATAATCCAATTAATTGAACGTAAATGTTTCTCCTGGTCCTAAAGCTCTATTTTTGGGTAAAGATAAGCAGGTAAAGCATGTTAATGATGATAATATATAATACATTTAAAGCTTTGTCTTAGCTGTCACAGTGGAGAGATGTTACTTTAAGTTGATAAGCTTAAAACATATAACATGTACTCAATATGTTTACAATTTTTATCTACTATAGCCTTAAATGCTTTCAAATATTTAGAGGCTTACACACATGTACATTATCTACTCCTGTCTTTTCTTCCAGTACTGGGGATGAAACCCAGGGCCTCATGACTTGCTAGCAAGCACTCTCACTGAGCCACATCCTCAGCATTTATTTGTTCTATAGAACAACTGTAAGCTATGCAGAAGGTTCA
>NW_008331655.1:14106-15570 GCF_000622305.1 Nannospalax galili
CCATCTATCATCTATCTATCTATCTATCTATCTATCATCTATCATATATCTAATCTATCTAGTCTATCTATCATCTATCTGTCTACCATCCATCTATCCATTCATCTATCTATCATCTATCCATCTATCTATCATCTATCTATCATCTATCATCTATCTATCTATCATCTATCTATCATCTATATCTATCTATCTATCATCATCATTATCTATCTATCTATCTATCTATCTGTCATCTACCTATCATCTGTCTATCCATCCATCCATCATCCATCCACTTACCTATGTGTCATCTATTGAGAGAGATTTGATTTAAGAGGACAACATACCCTTTATTTTGTTGCACTATTTTCCAAAACCATAGCATATATATGTTTGTAAATGTGTGTCTCTCCAACTATTTAACGGATTTAGTTGAAAATTCCAGTTGAATGCTTATATGAGAAAAAGCAACAGATGCTTAGGAAAGTTATTCGTGTCCTGTGTGCTACAGATGAGAAAGAGGGAAAGACACAAGGAAATATGTTCCTAGGCACCAGGAAAGAAGCCCCAGGATCCTCCCCCTCATTCCATCCTTTTTGTCTGTCTGCGACGGTTATTTCTTTACTTTCATTTCTATGCCTTCTGGTCCTTATAGTTGAGTTGGTAAATAACTTTCATTACATGGCATTAATCTGTACTTAAAACAAGAACCACAATTCAAAATATGCCGCTGCATCTTTGGACTGTTGGAAAACCCTGAGTGCAAATATCTGCAGCAGACGCTACGGTGTGAATAAGTTTGCTTGAATATTTACCTCTCCCAGCCAGCCTATACATATTTGAAGAAGCACAGAATAGACAGGGATTTGTGGGGAATCTCAAGAAGGTCAGTTTCTACCAATGCTATGTCCATGGAAATCAAGTCTAGGTTCATATCTGCTAGGTTTGGAAGAATGCTTTAGAGACGTAGGTGGGGATCCCTGGAGATGATAAGAGATTGAGAAATGAGGGCCTGGAAAATAAAACTGAAAGAAAATGAACAAGTCTAAGAGAAAACAAATGTGCTGTACTGTACTACATCACTGTAGTTGGAACTGCTGCTAGGCTGGTAATAAAATGACAGAGGCTGTGCAGTCTAGCATTCTTTGGTTTAAATTTTCTGTTTTTAAAATAGAATTGATAATGCTAGTCTCATGGGACTCTTATGTGATTAAATGAAATCATACCTTGTAGCACTTTTCCTAGCATGTGAAATTTATTCAAAGTGTTTACATTGCCATGATAACACTACACATGTGTAACACAAACACGTACTGCTCACTTACTAACAGCTGTGGTTTTATGTATTTTCAGACAGGTAGGTAAAACACTCTTGCTATGTTGCTTAGGTTGATCTTGAACTCCTGGGATCAAGCAATTCTCTTGCCCTAACCCATTATCATCTGGTTGCTGTCTATGTACCATGTTGGATGTGGTCTTTGG
>NW_008331655.1:16133-18011 GCF_000622305.1 Nannospalax galili
TCTGATTTTGAAACCCTGGCATATTCTGTACCGAAAATTGCATTAAGCTAATGTTTATGCTTGCACATAATCCCACACTTTCAGGGCAACACTTAAAATATTCAGAAGAGCTTCACAAGAGGGAGTAGTTTAATTCTGTTGTTGACTCAGAGCCATTGTTCTTACAGTTACAGCTCTGCTGGCATAGGCTACATATGGTCAGTTGTTTTCTCAGTGTGCAGAGTGATAATGCATTAACATTCTGGCTGCTGGTGGAGGCTATGCTAAGCTTTAGAGAGATATTTGAGGAAGGATGTGCCGCCTCTCGAGTGGGAAAGAGGACAAGATCAACATGGGAGAGCCCACAGATTGTGTTAGCCTGATTAATGTGGTTAAGGGC
The DNA here is from genome assembly GCF_000622305.1 of Nannospalax galili. Lineage (NCBI taxonomy): Eukaryota > Metazoa > Chordata > Mammalia > Rodentia > Spalacidae > Nannospalax > Nannospalax galili. The sequence goes on from NW_008331655.1 coordinate 16,513, forward strand.
TGCCACAACTGACATTCCCCTATGCACCTTAAATTTCACCAGTCACTGTTCTTCATAAGCCTTACCCTGAAGGACTGCTCACTAAAGACAGTTGTGGATAGCAGCCATGGGGGAGATGCAGTCAGGGCTTTTCACTTCCAACATCCAGAGAGGCCATTCAAAAGCCTTCTCTTGTCCTATGGAACAGGCGTTTTGTGATGCCACCACCTTTGCCCCAGTCCATGCCAGGGTCGTCCCTAGATCAACAGGTTTGGTGATTGGGGACTATGCTGAGGTCCATTAGAAGGACTTAAGTACTTTTATACTGTGTTAGTGGCCAGGGTTTAATGAAGATGACTTTGGCATATGTGAACTAAAGGAGGAAGGGCACAGGAACTCTGATCTATTCCACAAACATAAACCAAACAAAATAAAGACTTCACCCCTCATCTTATCTTGTCCCATGTGGTGCCGTATTCTATGAGACGTTTCTGGTAGTGCAGACCTTGAGAGCTTCTACCAGTTCTTCCCTAATAAACCAGCTTTCATGGTTGTGGATAAAAACACTAATCACAGCGGCAGCACCAGAGGGAGCCACTTACATAGCTTTATCTCAGGCATCAGCAATGCTGACAGTAAAGCTCAAAATGCAGAAATATTGAGATTTTATTATAGTTTCTGAGAAAGAAGGGAAGAATAAAAGATGATATGTAAAAATCTGTTCACAGCAATTCTGAATTCTGGGACCAGTAGCTATTACTTCACGTTTCCCACTTGAAATATTTGTGAATGGTAATTATCTGGCTGTAATCCAGAAAGAAAATGATATTTCAAATTGTAAAATTATATTTGGAACAAGAAGTATTCTCTCTGATCCTGGCATTGCCCCTATGCGGGATACTATTAGCAAGTTTGTGTGTCTGAAACACAGGTCGCTTTACTGGTTTTGTAATATAAACGGTGGGGTCAGAAATAAAGACAAAGGGTAAACTCTTTAGATGTGAATACCACTACTCAAATAGAGTCCTCATAGCATGCATATAAGCAATAAATCCCCCCCTCTCCTGTACACACACGTTTACGCTGGTGACTTTATTATAAACTAGTAGAAACAAAGTTGCTGTAAAGACAACAGATCAGCTTGCCTTCATATCCTGTAATTGAGAAGAGAAAATTAGTCCATTGTGGGAACTGGAGAGATGGCTTAGCTGTTAAGAGCACTGGCTGCTTTTGCAAAGGACTGGGGTTCTGGAGGAACCAGAATCCTCTTCTGGCCTCCACAGCTTTGCATGAACAAGTAGACTTCCATATATGTAGACAAAAAATTCATACATGTGAAATAAAAAAATAATTTATAAAAGAAAATAAGTCCATTGGAACAAACAGTAGAAGTCCCGGCATGGTTATTAATAACTGTAATCTCAGCTCTTGTGAGGCTGAGGCTAGAGGATTGAGTTTATGAGGCCAACCTGGGCTACATAGAGAGACTGTCTCAAAATACAAATAAGTAAACCTGTGTT
>NW_008331655.1:18021-22433 GCF_000622305.1 Nannospalax galili
CTAGAGGATTGAGCTTATGAGGCCAACCTGGGCTACATAGAGAGACTGTCTCAAACTACAAATAAGTAAACCTGTGTTATACAATGCTGGCAAAGTCAGAAGAGGGTGTCAGATCCCCTGGAACTGGAGTTACAGCAGTTGTTAGCTGCCATGTGGGTTCTGGAAATCGAACTCGGGTCCTCTGCAAGAGCATCTGGTGCTCTTAACCACTGAGCCATCTCTCCAGTCCCCAAAGGCCTTATTTCTAATATTCTCCAGTTCCCTAGCTTTGACAGACGTATAATCTCATGAATCCTGTGATGCATAATCACGAGAATGAAGGACTCTACAGGATGATCTCTGTGGGCTTCTGTCACGGTACTTGTTGACCTGTTTATGGTTATGTCTGAGGTGCATAATGCTGAGAACAACCGCTTGGTAGATCCCTTTCTATGCAATAGTTTTTCTCTTCAAGAAAGTACCAGATTGTTTCTGTTTTCTGCTTCAGCTGGGAAGGGAGTGAAGATGGCTTGGTTTTGAATTTTTGGTAGAATTTGTTCTTCTAGCTTTAAATGAGCCTTTTATTATCTTTCCACATGACCCATCCTGAAAATTGCTCCCTCACTAACTGTTCATATCTAATCTACTTGTAAGGGGAAAAGGCAGAAAGGTGACTGGGGGAGAAATATAATTTTAATTGTATGTCATTCTGTCTCTATGACTTAAAACTATAAGAAAGACCATATCACTTTATTTTTTACTTATCTGATTCTCCATTTATCATTTAATCTCCATCCATCCATTATTGTTAAAAGATGATTTCAAGTACTTAGAAATATCATTCTTCTAAACGATTACAGTAACTCAGTGGTAGGTATCTTAATTCTGGACGTTTGAGCAAACTGTTCCGCAAAAGCCTCCTTTGTAGAATGATTTAAATCTAGTGCAATGCCAGGGGTAAGGAGGGGGTATTATCCAAAGTAACTGACAGGCACTGTATTTTTCTCTTGTCCTTAGTTTTTAAATCCTCAACAAATAATTCAGCAGTCTGAAGACAAATATTGATGGTGTTTAGAAAAATAGGAAGCAAAACGCCATGACACAATAAATATTACACTGGACTTCAAGTCAGGCGATGTTGTTATGAGCTAATAAAGATGAATTTCAACTTTTCCGTGTACCAGCACTTGCCGGAGACTTCTTAACTGCCCAAGTCTCCATATCAATATTTTTACCTTCAAAATGAGAAAAATAATGTATTTCTGCCTGTTTTATAGAGTAGCTATAAGTATCAAATAAGTAATGTCTGAAAATGTATTTATTTGTTTGTCACTTATCATTGAGATAAGGTTTCATACAGCCCACCCTAGCCTTGAACTTGATCTGTAGTAGAGGATGACCTCCTGACACCACCTTCCAAGTGCTGGGACTATAGGTAGGTACTAACAGGCCAGTTTTACAGTAATAGGGATTTAACGCAGGGCTTCATGGATGCTAGGCAAGTGCTCTACCAACTGAGCTACCATGCCAGGCCATATCTTAGCAAGTTCTATAGGAATATATGATACTATTGAATATAACATAGCAATAGGCAGCGCACTGTGGAAAGGTCAGAGTGGAAGGACTGGGAGGCTATGCTGCATGTCAGCAGAGCCTGCGTGTGAATCCCAACTTTGCTATGAAGCTGATATATCTCTTGATACCTCAATTTCCTAATTTATAAAGGGAGAAGCAAACAGTTCTACCTTGGAAGCATTTCAAACAGTAAAGGAAAATACATATCCAGTGCTAGGCACACAACCCAACACGCAATAAGTGTGTAATAAAATAAATATGACCTGTTACTAGATGTGGTTACTGTGGTGGACCCTACTGAGTTTATTAATCTAGGAAATGATAAACCCATGAACTTCATAGAGGAACTTCAAACCCCCAGAACTGTGTTTCTGTGTAGTATATCAATTTATTTGAAATTACAGTGGTCTGAAGTCTTTATATTTCCTAAGTGTTAATATATAGGAAGTAGATTTATTTACTTTCTTCACTTGAGAAAACTGATGACATAATTTATCATTGTGGTATTGGAATGAAGTCCATCTGCCTGTCTATCATCTACCTTATCTATCTATGATCTGTCATCTATCATCTATCTATCATCTATCATCTATCTATCTTCTATTAATCTATCTATCTATCTTCATCATCACTATCATCATCATCATCTATCATCTATCATCTTTCTATCATCTATCTATCTATCATCTATCTATCATCTATCTATCAATAATTATCTATCTATCATCTATCTATCCATCCATCTATCATCTATCTATCTTCATCATCCACCCATCTATCTATCATCTATCAATCAATCATCTATCATATCTATCAATCATCTATCCTCTATCCATCCATCCATCCATCCATCCCTATCTATCTATCTATCATCTATCTATCACTCATCATCTATCTATCTATCTATCCATCTGTCATCTATCTATCCATCTTCATCATATCATCTATCATCTGTCTATCTGTCATCTATTATCCATCTACCATCTATTTATCAACTATCTCTGTCATCCATCCATCCATCATCTATCATCTATATCTATCTATCCTCTATCTATCTATCTATCTATCTATCTATCTATCTATCTATCTATCTATCTATCTATCTATCTATCTATCTATCTATCTATCTATCTATCTATCTATCTATCTATCTATCTATCTATCTATCTACTCTATCTACCTATCATCTATCATCTCCTATCATCTATGTCCTATCTATCTATCTATTATCTATCATTTATCTCCTATCTATCTATCTATCTCTATCATCTATCTATCTATCTATCTATCTATCTATCTATCTATCTATCTATCTATCTATCTATCCTCTATCTATATCTATTATCTATCTATCATCTATCTATCTATCTATGATCTATCATCTATCTATCTCCTATCTATCTACCTACCTGTCACCTATCTATTATCTTTCATCTGTCCATTTACTTTTGTGAGCTGTTACAGACTTTCATAATCTTTGTATGCTTTCTCAAATATTTTTCCAAATTTTTCTGTTTGTATCTATCCTTTGTTCTGTGATATTTTCAGAAAATTCTGTCGTACTTTGCCATTTCCTCTTGCTGTTTTTTCTCCTCTCGTCTCATATTCCTATTCTCCAAGATTAGTGTAAGGCAAAGAATTCAGACATCAATGTGAGAATCTCTGTAAAAATGGCTGATCAAAATTCAGTGAGAAATGAACATATTTTCATGTTATGATTCGGGTTGTTTGAATCATGGACATGATTATATGAAAGCTTTGCATTGTAGCTAAACAGAAATAAAAGATATTTTAGAATTTGTGGTCATCAATCCAGAGGTATTTAAACCAAAAGTAAAGTAATCATTTGTGAGAGAAGAGGCGGAAAAGAGGCCTGGGAGATGGGGTGGCTAGTAGAAGTGGGCTGTGTTTAGAAGATAGACTGATGCATCAGCTTCATCAGGAGCATACTGGACTGAATCGGGTTGTTTGAATCATGCATGATTATATGAAAGCTTTGCATTGTAGCTAAACAGAAAAAGAGATATTTTAGAATTTGTGGTCATCAACCCAGAGGTATTTAAACCAAAAGTAAAGTAATCATTTGTGAGAGAAGAGGCGGAAAAGAGGCCTGGGAGATGGGGTGGCTAGTAGAAGTGGGCTGTGTTTAGAAGATAGACTGATGCATCAACTTCATCAGGAGCATACTGGACTGAACATTAGGCTCTTGTGTCACAATGGTAAATGGAACACAAATCCCGGTGGTTATGGCATTTGTATTTCACTATAGGAGAGACAAGCTTATACACAGGCACACACACACACACACAAACAGACACACAGACACATAGACACACACACAGACACCCACATACCCACACACCCACACACAATTTTACTTTGTCTAAAGATTATAATTGCTGGCGCTGGAGACATGGCTCAATGACTCAGTGTGTTAAGTACTTGCACAAGTCTGAGAACCTGAGTTTAGTTGCCCAGAACCCACAGAAAGCAGGATGTGATAGCACACATCAGTAATCCCCCTCTTCCATAAGGAAGGATTAATGATTTTATTTTAAAAGATGCTCTAGAAAGTTCTATTTTCCCTTCTGCTATGTGAGGGTAAATGAGAAGATGAGGAACATCTGCTATGAGGCAACAAGTCCTTAATAGATATGAAATTGGCTGGCACCTTGATAATGGGCTTTTAAGCCTTAGAAAGATAAGAAATAGATTTCTACTGTCTACAATGACCTAGTCAATAGTTTGTTATAGTAGTTTAAACTGAGAGCAAATTACTGAAGTTCTCTACACTATTTTTTACATGTAAAAATGGAGACTGTTATATTACCTTAAAATTGCTATAAAATTCATTCATA
>NW_008331655.1:22919-28356 GCF_000622305.1 Nannospalax galili
TTATTGAGGTATTTTCCAAAAAAGGCTGCAATGGGAAATGAAGGGTTATTTTCTCACGTGAAATACTTAGTCATAAACAAATGCATAAATATTAAATTGGAACCTGAAAAAAGTGATGGGGACATGAAAATTAATCAGGTAACAGTGGCACCAAAAGAAAACTCCCATAATACAGTTCTCCAGCCCTTTGGCAAAATGACACACACATTCTGTTTTTAAATATGTATAAGCAGCACCAAAGTACATGGATTATGGCTCAATAAGATCACCATGATGATTATAGCACTCTGAGGAATCTATTTCTTATGATTATCCTGGAATAAAACAAGAATATATTCTTTTGTTCAGTTGACATAAAGGGCTGGGAAGTAGCCAATGAGAGCTCTGGGATACTATTGCTGGGAGATGGCTAGAAATCCAAAAGTCAGTCTTTGCAACAACATGAAGTTTCCATCTTATTATTTGAGTAGCAAATCACAGAAAAACTATGAAGAAATTTGGTTTTCACATATCCAGAAGAGACATTTTCCTAGTTTTTCCAGTCCCTCTCCAGCTAGTAGAGCCCCTCAGTGTGTGCTTTGGTTTCCACCTCTCTTCCTTGGCTTGGTGCTAGACTCTGTATCTGCCTCTTGGCTGGATCAAGGCCCGAGTAGATGCTATTTCACTCATAGTTCTGTTTCTTGTGGTTCTAATGCACCTTCCCTTTCTCGATCACAGCATATTCAGGTTCATGCACAGGCTGAGTGCCCTTCAGTGGAAGCTTTCCAATTTGTTTATTGCGTGGTGGTATAATTGTTTAAGACAGGGTCTTGATATATTGTTGTCTTCTAAATTACTAGATTGCCAGGCTGACCTTGAACTTGCAACCCTTCTGCTCCTGTCTCTGCCTCCAGGTGTGAGAATTATAGTCATGCATCTTCGTGCCCACCTAAATCTCACCCCTGTGGTCCACCCTCCATCCCTATATAGCACAGGGCTCCACCATTGTTTCTTAAACTGAGGTCTGTGGACCTAGAATGTTCTAGGTGTTTTATAAGTTCTAGGCTTTTAAAAAAATCTGTGTATTCATTTTAATTACAAATTTTAAAAGCTGATCTGGTCTTCTCACATATTTTCATAGAATATAGCTTTAGGGTGTTTGAAATTGATGTTACACCTTAGTTTTATTTTCTTTGAAAAAATGTGGACATGAGTCTGTTTATTTGTTGGATGAATATTTTAAGGAATCTGTGAGTAAGTGAACCAACCAAGTGGCCCATCTCCCCAGTGTCTGATGCTTGAGGATCCTGTCCACTCCCCCACCCCCTAGTACTAAGCAGTTTGATGAATGAGGGGGGCAGGCAGGGGGTCAGAGAGTCTTTGCAAGACCCTCAAGCTTCCTCCCTGGGCTGACTATGTGCAAGAGGAATTCTTGTGTTTACCGTACATGGCTTTTTCACAGAGAATTGAAAAGTGATTTTTATTTTCTGGCAAAATTCAGTGTGACTTGGAGTTACAGGCTGCAGACCAGGGCCCTGTCCCATCAGTCCTGAGCTTGAGAGGGGACTGTTTGGGGAGCCTTATACTTAGTAATCGTGGGGATAGGTCTCGTCTTTGACTTCCTCCTTATCCTTAGGGACTTACCCTACTTTTTTGCCCATTTGTTGTCAGAGAGATTTGTAAAACATAGCAGTGTGGAAAGTGTACTTGAGAGTCATCCTTTCAGGTTAAATGCTGGCTATTTGCTTGGCCAGTTTTCTGAAGACTTGTTCCTCCACCTGTCCTTTCTTCACTCTCCTCTGGAGAGTCCAGCTCCCAAGGATAGTGGCAGGGTTGTTTTATGGACCAAATGGAGCTGATCCTTAGTTAAAGCAGCGTCTCACCTATATGGGAGGCTTATCAAGTGCTGCTGCCTTTAGTTGATATTAAAATCACAATCACCGTCATCATAACCCCCCCCAACTTAAATACTTGATTTACCATACTGCAGTACAAATAAATCTTGCTCTAGAGTTCTGCATTGTTGGGGCTTTTTGGTTCCCCCAATATGACTCATTTTGTGGAAACAAATTCCCTCCCATTTGGTTTCCATTTTCTTCCTTAATTAGTTTTAAAACTTTCCCTGTGACTTTTAGTAGTTTTTTTTTTCCTTAGAGGGCAGTCATGCCCAGTCATATCTAGACTTCCCTCATTGTACTTTTTAGGTTACTTTGTACTATTTCTACCCATTGCCATGGCTTATTGCCCTTTGCCTTAATCCTTCCTTTATAAATGACTTCTTCAAGTCTCTTAATAGTTCTTGTTACAGCCTTCAGAACTCCCTCCAGGTTTTGGGTGTCTTTGTGTTAATGGAGTGTGAAAAAATGTACCCAGGATTCCAGATGTGCCCTTGCCCATCACGCTCAGTCCAAGAGAGCCCAGGCCCATGATGCAGCACCCAGCACTGCAGTGAGAGTCATGCTGACCCTTTCAGGGCCTCATGACATCCATCCAGACTCATTTGTAATCACTCTTGGCTTCTTTGGGCATTACATTTCTTGGCAGTGCTCTGCAACTGATTTCCTGGGCTTCTAATGACTTTGTTCCACATGTATTATGTATCTTACTCTTTCCCTAATATAAACTGTGTGTTATTTTTAACAACGTAATTTCAAGAATCAATATGATAAGTGAGCACAGTAGAGCTGCACTCTAATTTTGGACAGGAAAGAAAAGCATAGGTTGAAAAACTGGCCCGAGTCCTCCAAACAGAGTAAGGGAGGTTTGGACTGTGACAGCTCCTTCTGCCTGACTTCATTCAGCGTTCCCTCTCAACCCTGGATGATTTTTACCTTAAAAATTTGTGCTAAGTTTCATATTAACATCTCTCCCATCATAGCATTTAGCGGACTTTATGCAGAACATCCGTTTTGTTGTAATGGTTAATCCGCGGCATTCCCTCTTCACTAGTCAGGACGAAGTGCAGCCGACACGTTACTGTATTTTTCCCCTTCTTGAACATTTAAGCTCTTATAGACTCACATTTTCCATGAGTAAAGTTAGAAAAAATTTAGGCTACAACCAGTCAAAAAATATGTCTGTCTTGAAAGAGGAAAATCATGTCATACAAGAGTAAATATAATATTGGATCAATTCATTTAAATCCGTGCATTTTGGATGCTTCCCAAAATAAGCCTCTTGGTAATTTTTCTTCTTTGAGTTGTTTTTCATGACTCCTATTGCTGCTTTGTGCTTCCCTCTAGATGAACATCTACGTGTCGCACAGATTCCAGTTTCCCTCATTATTTTCCTTAGGTCTACAGTTAAACATTTCAAATGATTTGTTCATAATTAGGAAAGCAATAAAATCTTTATACATTGGTTTTCTCCCACTATTTTAGTGTCTCATAAATAATTATGCTGATTTAAAAATCTACTTGCCTTTCCTCTTAATTTCATAACATGCCTGTTATTCTGATGTGCTTACTTGTGGATTTCAAATGGGCCACTGTTCATGATAAGATCAATAATTACTGTCACAATGACAGTTTTATTTCCTAATTTTCTGAGGTACTTTGATTTTTTTCCCATTCCAGATGAATTTAAATCACACAGACCTCTATTACCACCCTTTCATTCTTCTTAATGTTAATCTTTCTGATTTACTAACAGATAAGTGAAGTTTATTTAATTTGTGATGCTGGCACTCAAACCCAAGGTCTTCTGCATGCTAGGCAAATGCCTGGCCACTGATGTACATCCCAGCCTCCTGAATAATCCTTTACATACCCCTAATTATATTATTACCCATGTATCTCAACCTTTGGGAAGATGTTGGCTTTAGACTCATACTTTGTTTCCAGGAGCTGGTCTGTGGTCCCTGGAGAAAACACCAACCTAAAACCTTCTTCTCTGGGCTGCAGAGAAGAAGCCACAGACTTCACTGGGTTCACAACAGTATCCTAGGCCTAACTCAGCATTCTGGACTGAGTCCTGCCCTCCACAACCCTGATGCCTGCTCTTCCCTCAAGAACATCCTGGTTTTGAGGGTATAAGTTTGTTGCTGTGAAAATAAGGGATTAAACTCAATGATCAGCAGATGCACTGGCACATGCCTAGAATGCCCACACTCGGAGGTTGAGGCAGGAGGAGAGCAAGTTAGAGGCCAACCTGAGCGATTAAACAAACAAAACCTCTAAATCACCTGAGTGATCAGAGGTCATCATAAAAGCCAGCCCAGCTCAGGGTGACAACACAGTTGAAACAAACAAGGGAATGAATGCCTCTTAAAAGTGAATGGTCTGTTTTCATCCTGTGACCCAGTGAACTTCGCAAGGGACTGTGCTCCCATTTGTGCTTTTGGCATCTGGAAGCGTAGTTCCTTCACTCAGCCTTTCCTTGCAAATGTACAGCATATACTTTGTGTGCCAGACTTTACCATTTCTTTAGCTGAGTATTATCCTTTGTTTCTGTCTGCCAGAATTCTACATCCTACCAGGTTTGTGTGTCTGTAAGGCATTGGAACAAGGCAGGAGAATACAATGTGTGCAGAAATAGGATCCTGGAAAGAGCCAGGTGTGTGGCACATGCCTCACCCAGCACTCAGGAAGTAGAGGAAGGAGGACCTGGAATTCAAGGCCTTCCTTAGCTACATGGTAATGAATTTGAGGACAGCCTAGACTGCATGAGACCCTGTCACAAAAGAGCAAAAACCTAATAAACAGAAGGATCCTGGAAAGGGAAAAAGACTCTGGAGTCAGATATTCTGGGGTCTTTCCACATGGATGGATAGACTTTTGCCCTTTTACAATGAATCCTCGTGAATCTTCCTCGGTACCATGGCCTTCCAAGCTTTCTTATAAGAACTAGGCAAGATAACTAAAGTGCCCGGTACAAAGTGGGAAAGCCACTAAGGCCCATTCCTTCCATTCCTACCTTTCCTGGGTTAGCTCTGAGACAAATCATCAGACTCCAGGTGGCTGCTCTAAGTCCCACCCTGCAGCTCCTCCCCTGAGCACAAACACCACCCATACACCATGGATGTGCTGAGAGCACCAGTCCTTCAAGCCCAGGTCCTCTATCAGGGATAAATTACAGGGAGCCCAGGAATTAAGATACATTCATTTCACACCATGTTTCTCACGAGCAGAACACAATTTGGTGGTTAAAATCAGAAACCAGGCATTAAAGGACCATTTTAAAACTCTGCTTCTGAGCTGGTTACACAGTATTTGAAACTCTCACTTCAGTTATAAAACACAGCCAAGTGTAGTTGCCATCTAGGAACCCTGCAGGGATGCTTGGTGGATTTGCAAATTGCTTTAGAGTAGTGAGATGAAAGGTGCCATAAATTTAAATCACTAATGTGAGAAGACACACTATGAGAAGGCACTCTCTTAACCTCCTGTGACCTAGTTTCTCTCCTAACCAGAAGCAAACACCCTTGAGGGGATTCCTCTGCAACTGAAGATCTTGAGAT
>NW_008331655.1:28370-30399 GCF_000622305.1 Nannospalax galili
GCTATCATATGCACAATCAATAATTTCATTCATAAATAACAAGAATTAGGTGCCGGAGAGGCTTTCTGCAAAAAAGCAAATGGCCACATATTTCCTGAGTCCAGTGGGGAAGATTAAAAAGAGATTTAAGAGAATATTTATCTCAAGTCTCTTACTTTTAAACCTTGAGAACAGATAATCTGTAGGTCTGAAAATCATTTCCAACAAGCTTTTATAATGACATCTTTAATTCTTATGAATAAATCTTAGGTGGTTTGGCAGGGTGAGAATCTACCCTTGATGCACATCCAACTTCCATCCATGAAGAACCATTCATAGAACCAGGGTGGGGGATGTATTTTGTATTCACTGCTGAGAAGAAGAAGGGCTTTGAGAATACTGTTCCCAGAAGGAGGTTTGATTCTTCCTCAGGGCCACTGGTGGGATGCTGAGAATCCCTCTCAGAGGAGACCATGTTTAAAAGCCCAGCTAACCTTAAACCTCATTTTCCCCTTTGCAGGGTCAACATTGAGAGCTGGTGCAGAAATTAAGAGAATTTACCTTCTTGGAAGATGGTGGTGAACACGTAAGATCTAAAAATGACCAGGACTTCACCTAAAGCAACTTCCTGGGGCTTGTAAATTATGTATGAGTAAATAAGACTATCAAGGAGGTCCATATGGCTGGCTTATCCATTCAGATATTCATTTATTCCATAAGTCATTTGGCTCATCCTCTGTGTCTCAGACCCTGGGGTAGGCCTAAACAGTTCAAAACACACTTGATTTCCCATTGGAATAATCAGCTGGAATTACCCAGATCTAAGAAAAGCCTTAAGTTGTGCCATGATCCCCTGAGATCTGTAAATGGGGCAAAACCTCATTCACAGCAGCAGGGGGCCCCAGTGGGCATGACATTTTCACACTGCTTCCAATGACAGTCCTGAATTTTCTATAGGGGCTTTCACATCGGGTATGCTCTCCAGAGTAAAAAGTAAATGCTATGCTCTGAATGTGGCTGAAACTTCTGTTGAAATCTGAGTGTCTTTGTGAAGGTGTTGAGAGGCGGAGCTTGGGAGGTAATGAGAGGTTAAGAGGAAGTCCTGCTTTTCCCAAGAGTGGAGGGTACCTACGCAGCAAGCTGCTGTGGAGGAAGCCACCCTGTGTCTTTGTCTTACATGTGCACTTATTTACTTACTGTTCTGCTCCGAATTGCTATTTTATGATACAGTACAAAAGCCAGAAGCTGACAGTGTGTTCTTGTACTTCTTAGTCTCCAGAACTATGTGTTCATTAGACTTTTTCTTTTATAAGCTACCCCCTCTCGGGTAGTGTGTCATAGCAACAGAACAGACTGAGGCAGAGGTGAGAAAAACTAGACCTCTCCTTTGTAGCTTAATGGCATGTCTCATCTATTAGACGCCCCCCCCCGGCCAATTTCCTGTGTCTAAGACTATAGAAGAAATTCAAGGGCTAGAGATGTCATTCTTTACCTGTTCTGTAGCCAGTGTTGTTAAGATACACAGCAAAAGTCGTGGGCTCATGCATTGCTTGCCAAGAGGGAGAAGAGCAGTTCTCGTTGTTGGTGTACACGTTGTGGTTATGCGCGTACTTCCCAGTGAGCATGGATGACTGGGAAGGGCAGCACATGGGTGTGGTCACAAAGGCATTGGTGAAGGTGGCCCCACCGTGTTCAATAATCTTCCTTGTTTTGTTCATGACTTGCAGAGACCCTGATAAACACAGTTCTGGCATAGATTAGCAAGGTGCAGCCTGTGCTTGCTTGTTTATACACATCACTCCTGTTCCCTTATTAATTTCCTTCCCCTAATGTGAAGGAGTTTACAATTTGATCAGCTCCCATTTCAGAACACTTGGGATCCTACCATCTCATGTGTTCTATGGATAATAAGCACAGTTCAGCTTCTTCCCTTCTTGATCACAAAGGAGAGCGAAAAAGCCAGGCTAATCATATAATTAAAGCTAGAATTTTAGATGCGGGGCAGACTCAACTGCCAGCAGCCTTTCGAAGATTATGGCTTTTTTCAGGA
>NW_008331655.1:31593-34462 GCF_000622305.1 Nannospalax galili
AGTAGTGATGGCTTGTGGGTAGAGGAAGGCATGTGCCTGGTGTACCAGGGTGCAGCCAAGGGCTGCTGAAGCCACCTACCCCTGGTGCACTATGACTTTGACATAGAATCCTAAAAGAAGATCCAAGCTATGTTGTAACACACCGGAGAAGGCTGTGAGTTGAGTAACGGCTCAAAGTTTTCAACAGAAGAAAGCTAGAAAAGAAATGGTGTCAGTGGTGGGGAGGAAGAAGCCCAAAGGAACGCACCCCACAAAAGGCATTTCAGAAGGGCTGCATGTCACATTTGTGTTAGGTGATTATAGCGAGGAAACATGCTGAAAAGGAGTTGATGAATAGAGATGAAGATGTTCAAGGCTTCTGAAGATGCCCCTTGGGCTCTCTATAATCAAGATATCAATAGAATAGATCTGGGCACTAAGAACTTGCACATCTAGCACGTCCAGGTGGTGCTGAAGTTGTGTACCAGTGGCCCACACTTGGAGAGGTTTTGAGGTTGGGAATTTGAGGCTGGACACAGAATCAAGGAATACAGTTGCTGAATTAGACCTTGGGGACTGTCCTCCTTGGAGTGACCCAAGTGGTGTGGACACACTGTAAGACACACTGCAGGACTTAATCTTACCCAACTCTCTTCTATGCAGTTTAAATGCATCAGCCCATTTGAATCTGATGGTAACCATTTGTGATAGGGCTCTCAGTGAGGATTCCTATGTTCCAGATGCTGCAGCTGAGCTATGCAGGGTTAAGGCACATGTTCAGGCCCACATGGAGCCTCAGGCACAGAGCCACAGGGCCCATACTCTTACATGTCTGCTAGCCTGCGTACTGGCTGTGACAACTATGCTTTTGAGACCTTGAAACACAAATCAAGTCAGCTTGCCTGTTTCTACAGTCTCATCTTCTGCTTCATTTGGCCTCCTTGAAGAGAGGCCAGCAGAGCCCAGTGTCTGGCTCCTCCCTCCACAAAGCCACAATTACCTTGTCAGCAGAGTCCTAGGTACGGAAATAGAGGCACAAACATCTGTCTTTGTGGTAGCTGCTTGGCTGCCTCTCATTGGGTGGACTCTGGATATATGCAGATGACTGAGTGCAGGAATCTGATCTAGTGTGGTCCAAGAAGAAAAGCACCAAGCGTGCTCTTCCATTTTCAGGGGAGGGGGTTCCCTATAGCACCAGCTGGCCTGGAACTTGCAATGTACCCAGGCTGACCTCAATCTCAGAGAGATACTCCTGTCTCTGCCTCTATTTGTTCTTATCATTATTCCCTGAACTATACCGTACAGCAGATATGAACATGGTGCTATACAGGATAGAGGGTATTAGGAGGCAATTTAGAGTAAATGACAGGATGTGCATAGGCTATGTGTAAATCTATTCCATTTTTACATGAGATTTGAATACCCATAGTTGGTATTTGTTGGAGTCCCCAAACCAATCTCCACTGGATACCAATTTTCCTCTGTTCTCATCCAACCCTACCACATTAAGTCTCCTTCTATGTTTTCTTTCTGCTCTAAGATCTACATGAGAATTTAAGACTTAAAATGTTGATGTTGGATTGCCATTAAAAAGATCAATTCTGAGATTCTATGCCACAATCTCAACTAAAGAAGTGTTTTGTTTATTATTAGTGTGTGTAAAAGAGTCTGCTGTGTGCCACAGTCCCCGTGTGAAGGTCAGAGGACATTCTTTGGAAGTCGATGATCTTCTTCTACCATAGTTCTGAGGATGGAACTCAGTTCATCAGGCTTTCCAGCAGGAGCTTTTACATGTTGAACCATCTTGCCAGCTCTTCAGTAGTGATGTTTTGGGGTTTTTATTATTATTATTTTGAAGGCAGGGTCTTAGTATGTAGCCCTGGATGGCCTGGAACTCACTATGTAGACCACACTGGTCTCAATCTCACAGAGATCCACCTGCCTCTGCCTTCTGAGTGCTGCATATACTACCACACCTGGCCCTTCTGCAGTGTTTGAAATTATTCTGAGAATAGGGATCCAATGAAACCTAGGTGGTTAGTGGTACTGGTAGCAGCAAGTGTCAGGGCTCTGCTGACCGAGCTGCTTGGTGACAGGGAAGGTCCAGGCCACAGCTGAGCCCCACAACTGCCAAGAAATGTCATCTCTATGCCAGAGCTCCAGGTGGAGACTGGGAACATTGGCCATTGCTCCTGCAGGGTAGAGGATGCTGTGACAGTCAGCTGTACACTAAGATGCGGCATAGGTAAGCGGTGACTGGGAGACATGGAGATGCCTTTTGAGAATCCCCCCAAGGGGATTCAATTAGTGGAGTGAAAAACCAAGGTTCTACTAAGAGTGCTTAGGCTGGATTCAACAATAGGCTGGGGCTGGAGGGAGACACAGCAAGGAACTAACATCATTGTGCATATTCCAGTGACTTGAGTCCCAAAGCATCTGTGTGAAAAATATCCTGACCAAAATCACATGGAGAACATGGATTACTCTGCTGACATGGTAGAGTTTAGTACGAGCTTTTCCAAACAGTTCCCCACCTATGCCACCTATGCAAATATCCTGGCATTTGATTATTCAGTATCTCACATTGAATTCCTATGTATATAAATTGTATGTGGAGGTCAGAGGACAGACTCGATTGTCATTCCTCGGATGCTATTTTTTTTGAGGCAGGGTCTCTTGCTGGCCTGGGGCTTGCCGAGTAGGCTAGGCTGGGTGTTCAGTGAGCCCCATCTGTCTCCATCTCCCCAGGGATGGGATTACAATTATGCACGACTACCCCTGACTTTAATTTTTTTTAAAATATTTTCTTTATTATTTTTATTTTATGTGTATTGCCTGCATATAGGTTAAGTGCACCCATGTCGTGCAATGCCCATGGAGGACAGAAGAG
>NW_008331655.1:35174-36818 GCF_000622305.1 Nannospalax galili
CTTTTAAAGAATATGATAAAACTGTGTTTTTTTCTGCCAAAATGACCAGGGGAAAAGCTAAGAAGTTTCAGCTAAAACTAAAAACGAAAAGCAAGTTGGGGAAGAAGGGAACAAGAAAAGATAATAAATGTGTCTGGAATGTTTCCAAGTCACGTAAACTCAGTTTCTTCCTCCCACTGAAAAGAGCTAAAGGCCATTAAAGCTGAGACCTGTGACCTGTGGGAATAGAAGACAGGCCTGGGTGCAGTGGGGTTACACAAGGCACATGTGAAGCAGCCAGGTGGAAGAAACTCACTGGCTTTTGTCTTTTCATATTTTTAGACTCTGTAGAATTGTGCGTTTATAGAACTTTCCCTGACTCTGAGAAAAGCAGCCATGCAGGAGTGTTGATAGGTAGCAATTTCTTGGTACAGTTGTTGGGGAAACAGTATGGAGTAAGGGCAACTGGCTGTCCTAGGGAGGCATGAGCCCACCTAAGGGGGTGCCTGAGACACCCCCCCACACACACCTTTTGAGGGCTAGCAGATGGCTGCCTCATAGGAAAGCAAGTACTCACTCTGGAATTTTCTAGGAAAGTCAGAATGAATCAACTAAATTTTAAAATCTTGGAATCTTGGTTTCTCTCTCTGCCTTCCCTCTTTCCTTCCTTCCTTCCTTCCTTCCTTCCTTCCTTCCTTCCTTCCTTCCCTCCCTCCCTCCATCCTTCCTTCCCTCCCTCCCTCCTTCCTCCCTTCCTTTTATAATGTGCTGCTAGTCCTATAGATCTCTGCTTTAAATCAACAGTGCACCACTACGTGCTTATGAGTTAATTCCACTTATGATCTAACAGAAATGGAACTGTGAGGGCAGGGTTCCCACCAGTCTCCTAAGAGTGTAAGCAGTTTCATGCTGGGTCAGATGGGAGGGTCCAGTCCTTCTCAAAGTGGGACCAATGGACCATTCAGAAAGAATAAGCATCTATTCTCCATCTTGTTAATTCTAGTTTGAGGAAGTTAAGAGTCTCTCAAATATTTCAAATTTTCTTTCTTTTGATGTATAAAAGATTTCAAAAGCACAGGCAAGAGCAGAATGAATCATACATGTAGCTTCATTAACTCTAACAAAACTGCAGTCCCCCCTGCCCCAACTCACCTCTTCCCCCCTCTCTCTCTCTCTCACTCTCTCTCTCTCTCACACACACACATACACACACACACACATCATGTTAAAGTAAAACATGGATGCTGTGAGTGCTCTTGGCTCCTACCCTTCCCAGAAGGAGCCATTATCCTGAATTCCATGTTGCTCCTTTCCATGTGTTTTCTTAGGCTAAAAATTTTTAGTGAATCTGTGTCACGCCATCTCCAATGAAGCCTGCGTGAGATCCTCTGTGGGTTGAGGCTGGAACTTCAAGGAAGGTTGCCTCTTGGAATTGGCTGTGCTAAAAAACATGCAGTGTACTTGGCATGCTTTTACTTGCTATTATCTTTCTGACTGTCACTGTATCATGGACTTTCAGGGGCCCAGAAAGCACCTGGTGTCCTTGACACCACTGTCACTGCCTTTATTGAATCTTTTAATTATCCTAGTATGCAGGAAGAGTTCTCAGAAACTCAATCACAAAAGACAACTTTGCCTCCAGATGCATCACTATTAATGAAAGCT
>NW_008331655.1:37422-38314 GCF_000622305.1 Nannospalax galili
GTCAAGCTGATGATGAACTTTAGCAATCTTTGCTGTATATATTTCAAACCTTGCAGCTGCAAAAATACACTCAGACTTTCATCAAGCTCCTTTGTGTCTGTTTGTCATTCGCCGACTCCTTGTCCACCCTCTCGACGACCCTGTTCCCGTCGGACTGAACTGCCCTGGTCTGGGCTGGTCCGTTGCAAATCTGAGAGAGACAGATAGTGATGGGGAAGAGGGCATGTGCTAGAGATAGGAAGGCGATCAGAGATTAGTCGGAATACATTGTAGACATGTATGAAATGGTCAAATAACAAAATTAACCAATAAAAATTGTTTTTATAAAATCTTTCACCCTGGGGCTGAAGAGATTGCTCAGTGGTTAAGAACTCTGGTTGTTCTTGCAGAAGACCTGGGTTCGAATCCCAGCACCTACATGGCAGTTAACAACTGTCCAAATCTCCAGTCCCAGGGGATCCAATAGTCTCTTCTGACCTCCGCGGACATTGCATCACATGGGGGCACTTACCTACATTCAGGTAACACACACACACACACACACACACACACACATACACACACACACACACACACACATAAATTAAAAATAAATAAATAAAATTTTAAAAAATCTTTCACCCCTTATTTAAACACCTGAGCTGTTTCAGATAAAGGCAAAATCTGGGGAGCTTTTTAAATTCTGGAAGAATCAAATTTGAGTCAAAAGGCTCTTGGTTAAGTCATTTACTCACTCCATGGATCATTTCCTCCTTGGAATGTGATCTTTGCCTACCCATTCCACTGGAGTGGGATGATAGTATTCCCTCACAGCAGTGTGAATACATGTTCTTTGGAACCACATGCAAGGTTCTAGCACTTTGATTAATGAATTCCTTCTGTGTGTCCCTCC
>NW_008331655.1:39064-40799 GCF_000622305.1 Nannospalax galili
TTAGCTAAAAGAAGGAAGCAACTCAAATTTCCAACAGTAAACAAATGATTAAACAAAATGTGGTATGACATTTGCAATAGAATATTATCCAGCCTTAGAAAGAAAGGAAATTCTGACATCTGCCACAGAATGGCTGACCCCAGAAGATGTTATGCCACGTGGAATGAGGCTGATTCCAAAAGACAAATATATGATTCTGCTTACGAGATCCCTAGAGTACTCAGGTGTGAGGCACCTGGACTGGTCATGAAGAGCAGGTAGTGCTTCTCCAGGGAGAGAAAGGGAAAAGAGTTAGAGAGGGTGAGACTCAGTAGAGGTGAGGGAGTGGCATCCACCAGACACAGACACCTCTAGTAAGTGAAAGCTGCTTCTTAAAGCAGAGTTAGGTGTGGAGAAATGGAAATTGTCTTAGAGAACAGCTGGGGCTGGGAGACTGGCAGGGAGGAAGGGTTAGTGCTGCTGGCGAACGGGCATCACACAAGTGTAACCAGAACAGACACTCCAAGAACGGTGGGTGGAAAGCACAGGGGAGGACAAAGTACCTGGACACAAGCAGGCTTTAGAGATCTCAGCTATAATGAGAGGGCCGGATGTGAGCAATGTTAAGGAAGGAAGTTAGACATGCGTCCTGCATTTTCATGTCCTATAAGTGGATGAGGATATTTAAACTGCCAGGTACATACATTATATAGCTGTATGTATAAGACTTCCATTCTGGCAGAAAACCTGAAAATCAATATACTTTTTCTTTTTAAAATGTGAAGTGAGAGAGCAGACTCAACAATGTTGGCCCCCCATTGTCCTTCAGAACATTGTCTTCCAGCTTTACTCCAGGAATGAATTTCCTTCTGATTCCACGGTTTGCCTTCAGACAGGAAAACAAAGTCCCTTTCCAGGCAGATCAGATTCCACCATGAAAGGTTTGCTCCTCAAGACCAAATCACAGGAGCTCCCAAAAGAGTCCTCCCCATGGTCAGGTTGAATAGGATGGATAAACACAGCTGAGCCATGCCCCAGAGCAAGGAATGGGGGTGCAGGAGGAGCTATGAGAAGTGATAGTGACAGCCTGAAGGACAAATTTTTCACCTGTCCTGGGGTATGCTGGGAGATCCTGGCTATGAGCTTATAGACAAGACCCTGGGGCTGGACCATTAAAGACATCGAGAAGATGAGAAACCCAGTGGGAGGTAAGTGGAAACCACTATATCCACCTTGGCACACTCTTTTTGAGTGCTCTAGAATGAACCCAGGAGAGCCAGTTCCAAAAGTATATTCTCCAGGTTGGTAGCAGGTGCATTACTGCAAGGCTATGCATATGCAGAACATGGCAGGTTTCAGTTCCCTAACAGTTACTATAAAAAGCTGTGAATTTGATAAATACTCTATAACTCACCATTGAAAATTCCTTTAGTATCAATCTTTCATGCCCATTGCACATAGTCACACTCTCATATACTTTAATACAACTCCACTTCCGTACTGTATAAGTTAATAGACCTTTTGCTTTTTGCTTTTTTCATTTCGTATCTTAAGACAGTGTCATGTTTCTCAGGCTGGCCTCAGATTTACTATGTAGCAAAGGATGACACTGAACTCTTGATCCTCTTGTCTCTTGTGCTGAGATTATCTAAGCGTGCTACCATTCCTCTCTTGCTAAGTTTCTTGACTCAGAGTTCATAAGGTACTGAGAAAACTAGGCGCCACAAGCCCACATATTTAAAATTGTCAGCCAGAA
>NW_008331656.1:0-453 GCF_000622305.1 Nannospalax galili
TTAGGTTGCGTCCGTCTTAGCTATTGTGAAAAGAGCAGCAATAAACATGGACATACAATGTCTCTGCAATAGGATGAGTTCTTTGGGTATATGCCAAGGAGTGGTATAACTGGGTCAAATGGTAGGTTCATTTGTAGTTTTTTAAGAGTTCTCCACACTGCTTTCCATAGGGGTTGAACCAGTTTGCAGCCCCACCGGCAGTGGATGGATGTTCCCCTTTCCCCAAATCCCCTCCAACACTTGGCATCATTTGTTCTCTTGATCTTAGCCAGTCTGACTGGGGTAAGGTGAAATCTTAAAGTGGTTTTAATTTGCATTTCCCTGATTATTAGTGATGTTGAACATCTTTTAAGATGTTTCATAGCCATCTTTGCTTCTTCTTTGGAGAACTCTTCTGTTCATCTCCTTAGCCCATCTTTCAATTGGGTTGCTTCTTGTTTTGGTTCTCTGTTT
>NW_008331657.1:0-871 GCF_000622305.1 Nannospalax galili
TACAGTGAGCGTCAGGTCAGCCGGGGCTGTACAGTGAGCTTCAGGTCAGCCTGGGCTACACAGTGAGCTTCAGGTCAGCCTGGGCTATACAGTGAGACCTTGTTTCAGAAAAAAAGACCATGACCTATTTATCCACCTTGTTGGATTGATTGAATAGATTTGGGGTTCCAATTTGGAGCTTACACACTTTGCTTCTCTGAGCATTCTAGAAAATTCTGACAGTATACACTGGCATGAATGTCTATTCAGGATGTATTAAGGAAGCCAGTGGTTGGGTTGCTGGCTGTGTGATTATAAAAGTTCATTTGGGGGCTGGGAACGTGGCTCAGTAACACAAGATTAAGGACCTGTGTTTGATCCCCCTGAACCCCTGAAAGAGAGGCAGGCATGACAGTATGAGCCTATAATCCCAGCACTATAGACGTCAAATACAGATAGGGTTTGCTGTCCAGCCATCCCAGCCAATCAGCGAGTTCCAGGTTCAGCAAAAGATGTTGTCTCAGAAAAATAAGGTTGAAGGCCTGGAGAAGGCTCAGTGGTTAAGAACACTGGCTGCTCTTACAGAAGACCTGGGTCTGGCTCCTAGCACCCACATGGCAGCTAACAACCGCCCAT
Organism: Nannospalax galili; assembly: GCF_000622305.1. Classification (NCBI taxonomy): domain Eukaryota; kingdom Metazoa; phylum Chordata; class Mammalia; order Rodentia; family Spalacidae; genus Nannospalax; species Nannospalax galili. The sequence continues at coordinate 616 of NW_008331657.1, forward strand.
AACTCCAGTTCCAGAGGATCCAACACCCTCTTCTGGTCTCTGCAGGCCTTCCATGACACAGGTGCACCTACATATATGCAGGCAAATACTCGTACACATTTAAAAAAAAACAAGGTTTGAGAACAATTGAGGAGGATGCATGATATTGACCTCTGGCTTCCACATGAACCCACACCTGTGGACCTGGGCACCTGCGCACATGCACACAGAAAAGGCACACCTGACAATGCCAAGCTGTCCCCCCAGATGTTAACAG
>NW_008331658.1:0-568 GCF_000622305.1 Nannospalax galili
ACCTGCTTGCTGCCTTGGGTCACCCTGACACAGGGCATAAGACCACCCTTGCCATTCTGTTATTGCACGACCACCTAGAGGTTATTTACCTTGACTGTCTTATTTTACTTGTTATGGCTAAAACAGTTGGCTAGTTTTTAATGTTACAAAGTTGAGTGCCAAGTTATATGATTGCATCAATTGTCTGTATAATGACTGGGTGTTAATTAATAGAATCAAAACTCTGCTATGTTGTACAAACCTGATTGGTTCACAAATGTCCTGTTTTAATAATAATTCTGTAATCCTATAACAACTCTGACTTAACAAACATCAGGGCTGCTTCTACTCCCGAGATAGACAGCCCGGCCGGTTGAAAATTAAAATTTACCTTGCTTCTTTTCTAAAAAAAAAAAAAAAAGAAGCAACCAAGGAAGTAAAGAGAAAACCCACAGAATGGGAGAAAATCTTCACCAACGACACATCTGACAGAGGTTTAACATCCAGAATACATAACAAACTCAGAAAACACAGAATAAAGAAAGGAAGTAATCCAATTAAAAGATGGGCTGAGGAGCTGAACAGAGAG
>NW_008331659.1:0-2500 GCF_000622305.1 Nannospalax galili
ATACACACAAACATATACACAAACACACATACACACATATACACACATATAAACACATATACACACACAAACTACACTTACACACACATACACACACATACACACACATACACACATACATACATACACATACACTCACATACACACATATACACACATATAAACACATATACACACACAAACTACACTTACACACACATACACACACATACACACATATACACACATATAAACACATATACACACACAAACTACACTTACACACACATACACACACATACACACATACACACACATGCACACACATACACATACACACACATTCACACACATACTCACACATATATTCACACACATATACACACAGACATACACACATACATATATACATACATACGCATGCACACATACATACACATACACACACAAATACAAATGCACAGACATACACACCCATATACACATACACACACATACACTTACAGACACATACACACACATACACAGATACACACATATACATACACCCATACATACATAGACATACATACACATAAACACATATACACATACACACACATACACACATGTACACATACACAAACATACACACAACCATATACAAAACACACATACACACACATATACACACACATACACACACATAGACACACACATACACACACATAGACACACGTACATGCATACACATAAACACACATATACACATACATATATACACACACATATAGATACATACACCCAAACACACATACACACACATACACACATACACACACATACACAAACATACACACATACATACATACACATACACACACATACACACACATGCACACATATACACACATACACACATATAAACACATACAAACATATATACGTACACATACACACACATACACACACATATACACACACATATACATAGAGATACACACACACAAACACACACATACAGACACATCCACATACACAAACATACACACATATACACATATATACACACACATATACATAGAGATACACACACACAAACACACACATACAGACACATCCACATACACAAACATACACACATATACACATATATACACACACATATACATAGAGATACACACACACAAACACACACATACAGACACATCCACATACACAAACATACACACATATACACATATATACACACACATATACATAGAGATACACACACACAAACACACACATACAGACACATCCACATACACAAACATACACACATATACACATATATACACACACATATACATAGAGATACACACACACAAACACACACATACAGACACATCCACATACACAAACATACACACATATACACATATATACACACACATATACATAGAGATACACACACACAAACACACACATACAGACACATCCACATACACAAACATACACACATATACACATATATACACACACATATACATAGAGATACACACACACAAACACACACATACAGACACATCCACATACACAAACATACACACATATACACATATATACACACACATATACATAGAGATACACACACACAAACACACACATACAGACACATCCACATACACAAACATACACACATATACACATATATACACACACATATACATAGAGATACACACACACAAACACACACATACAGACACATCCACATACACAAACATACACACATATACACATATATACACACACATATACATAGAGATACACACACACAAACACACACATACAGACACATCCACATACACAAACATACACACATATACACATATATACACACACATATACATAGAGATACACACACACAAACACACACATACAGACACATCCACATACACAAACATACACACATATACACATATATACACACACATATACATAGAGATACACACACACAAACACACACATACAGACACATCCACATACACAAACATACACACATATACACATATATACACACACATATACATAGAGATACACACACACAAACACACACATACAGACACATCCACATACACAAACATACACACATATACACATATATACACACACATATACATAGAGATACACACACACAAACACACACATACAGACACATCCACATACACAAACATACACACATATACACATATATACACACACATATACATAGAGATACACACACACAAACACACACATACAGACACATCCACATACACAAACATACACACATATACACATATATACACACACATATACATAGAGATACACACACACAAACACACACATACAGACACATCCACATACACAAACATACACACATATACACATATATACACACACATATACATAGAGATACACACACACAAACACACACATACAGACACATCCACATACACAAACATACACACATATACACATATATACACACACATATACATAGAGATACACACACACAAAC
>NW_008331659.1:5000-8326 GCF_000622305.1 Nannospalax galili
CACATACACTCATACACAGACACGTACATACATACACATACACATACACATACAAATACATACATACACACACATACACACATTCACACACACATACACTTTCAGACATACACACACATACACAAACACACACATACACACTTACACACACACATACACACACATACATACATACACATACACACACATACACACACATACACATACATACACACATACACACATATACACACAAATACACACACATATACATACACATACACACACACAAACACACACATACACAGAAACACACATACACAGATACACACACATATACACACACATACAGATACACACACACATATACAGACACACTCATATACAAAAACATACATACATAAACATACACACACTTACACACATATACATACACACAGACATACATATACACACACATAGATACACACATACATACATACACATACACACACACATACACACACATACACACACACATATACACACATATACACATACACACATACACCCATACATACACACATATACACACATATACACACATACACACTTATGCACACAAATACACACACATATACAGACACATACAGAGAAATATACACACACATACACACAAACATATACACAAACACACATACACACACATATAAACACACATACACACACATACACACACATACAAACACATACATACACATACACACAAACATACATATACACACACATACACACACATTCATACACATATACATATATACACACACATATACACACAAATACACACACATACATACATACATACATACATAAATACACATGCACACATACACACACACATACAAATACACACACGTACACACACATACATATATACATACACATACACACATACACACACACACATACAAATACACACATACACACACATACACACATAGACACACACATGCACACAGACACACATACACACACATATACACACACATATGAACACATACAAACATACAGACACCTCCACACGCATACACACACATATGCACTCACACATACACACACATACACAAACACACACATAGACACACACATACACACATACACACACATACACACACATACATACACATACACACACATACACAAACACATACAAATACACACATACAGACACATACTCACATAAACACACACATACACAAACAAATACATACACATAAACACACATACATACTCATACACACACATTCACACACATACATACATACACATACACACACATACACACATATACACACACATACAAACAGATAATCATGCACACATACACATATACACACACACATACACAAACACACACCCACACACATATACACACACATACACAGACATACATACAAAGATATACAGAAACACACAGGCATACACACATACACACACATACACACATATACACACACATACAAACAGATAATCAGGCACACATACACATATACACACACACATACACAAACACACACCCACACACATATACACACACATACACACACATACATACAAAGATATACAGAAACACACAGGCATACACACATACACACACATACACACATGCACACACGCATACACACAGATACACACACATACACACACAGATTCATACGCATCCACAAACATACACACATATACACACATACACACACATGTACACACACATAAACAGGTAAACACATATACACACACATAGACACACATACACACATACACACATACACATACACACATACACAAACATAGACACACACAATTACAGTCTCATACACACACATACACACATAAACACACATACACGTATACACATACACACACATACACACAAAGATATACAGAAACACACAGGCATACACACATACACACACATACACACATGCACACACGCATACACACTGATATACACACATACACACGTAAACACATACACACATACACACACACGTACATACATACACATACACACACACATACAAATACACACATACACACACATACACACATTCACACACACATACACTTACAGACATACACACACACATACACAAACACACACATACACACACATAGACACACATACACACACATACATACATACACATACACACACATACACATACACATACATACACACACATACACACATATACACACAAATACACACACATATACACACACATTCACACAGATAAACACGCACACATACACACATACACACACATACACACACATATACCGACACACATAGACACATACACACACAGATACACACACACATATACACACACATACATACACACATACACACACATACACACATATATACACACACACACACACACACACACACATACACACACACATAGACACATACACACACAGATACACACACACATATACACACACATACATACACACATACACACACATACACACATACACATACACGCACATACACACAAACATATATACAAACACACATACACACACATATACACCCACATACACATATAAACACACATGCACACAGACACACACACATAGACACACACATACACACATACACACACATACACACATATATACACACATACACACACACATACATACACATACACACACATACACACACACATACAAATACACACATAAAGACACATACACACATAGACACACACATACACACACACATACGTACACATACACACATACACACACATACAAATACACACATACACACACAAATACACACATACACACACATATACACACACATACATACACACATACACACACATACACATACATTCACACACATACACACATATACCCAGAAATACACACACATATACATACACATACACACACCCACACACACATGCACAGAAACACAAATACACAGATACACACACATATACACACACATACAGATACACACACACATATACAGACACACTCATATAGAAAAACATAAATACATACACATACACACACTTACACACACATACATACACACAGAAATACATATACACACACATAGATACACACATACATACATACACATACACATACACACATACACACACAAACACATATACACACATACACACATACACACATACATACACACATATACACACATATACACACATATACACATAAATACACACACATATACAGACACATACACAGAGATATAGACACACATACATACAAACATATACACAAACACACATACACACACATATAAACACACATACACA
>NW_008331659.1:8421-12772 GCF_000622305.1 Nannospalax galili
CACACACATAGATAAAAACATACATACATACACATACACACATACACACATATACACACATACATACACACATATACACATACACACATATATACACAAATACACACACATACACACAGATATACACACACATACACACACATATACAAACACATACACACAAACATAAACACAAACACACATACACACACAAACACACACATACACTCACATACACACACATACGAACAGACATACACCCACATACACACACATACACACACACATGCACAAACACATAGATATATACACATACACACACATCCACACATATACATACATACACACACATACACACAAGCATATAAACAAACACACATACACACATACACACATACACACACATACACACATATACACACATACACAAATACACACATACACACACATATACACACATACACATACACACACATTCACACACATACACACACATACATACGTACATACACATGCACAGATACACACACACATACAAATACACACACATACACACATACACACAAACATACACTTACAGACACATGCACACATATACACACACATACACACATAGACACACATATACACACCCATACATACACACATACATACATACACATACACACACATATACACACATATACACAAACACATACATACACACATATACACAAATACACACACATACACACATATACACACAAATACAAACATGTACACACACATACACACAGATATACACACATACACACACATATACAAACATACACCTACACACACACATACACTTACATATACACACATATACACAAGCATACAAACTCACATACACACACACAGTCACACATATAAACACATACATACACACATGTACACACACATATGCACACATACACACACATAAATACATACACAGACACACTCATACACACATACACACACACATACATACACACACATACACACATACACACATACACCCACACATACACACACACATATTTACACATACACACACACATACAAATACACACACATACACACATACACACACACTTACACTTACAGACTCATACACACACACATACACACACAAATACACAGATATACACACACATACGTACTCATACACACACACATACACACATATACACACATACACACATACATATATACACATACACACACATACACACAAATACACATATAATCACACACATACACACATATACACACATACAAGCACATATATGTACACATATACACACACATGCACCCGCACATACACAGATAAACACACAAACATACAAACATACACACACAAATACACACATACACACATACACAAACATACACATACACACACATACACACACATACATACATACACACATACACACACACATACACACACATACACACATACACAAACATACACATACACACACATACACACACATACATATATTACACATACAGACACATACAGACATATACACACACATACACACAAATACACACACATATACACTCACACACACACAGATAAACATGCACACATACGAACATACACCCACACATACACACACACATATACAAACACATACACACATACACACACATACACACATACACAAACATACACATACACACACATACACACACATTCATACTCATACACACATATATACACACATATACACACAAATACACACACATACATACATACATACACATGCACACATACACACACACATACAAATACACACACATACACACACATACACACATACACACAAACATACCACACATACACTCACATATACACACACATACACACATATATACACACACATACTCAAATACAGAAATACACACATATACACATACACACACATATACACACATACACACACATAGACACACGTACATGCATACACATAAACACACATATACACATACATATATACACACACACATACACATATATACACACAGATACACACACATATACACACACATAGACACACATACATACATACACATAGACACACATACACACATATACACACAAACACACACTCATACACACATATACACACAAACACATACACATTTAAACACACATACACATAGATATACACACGCATATACACACATACACACACATACACACACACAATTATCGTGCATGTTTCAAGTACTAGGGTCTTAGGTGGAAACACTGGAATCAAACAAATATACCCTCTCCCCTTCACACTGGCATTAGGTCAAGGCCAAGGGAGAATTTGTCCATCCCTTACGTATTGAATATATTCAAGAATCACACCTTTTTAAGATTTTTTTTTATTTATTATTTTTATTTTATGTGTATGCATGTATTGCTGCACACATACACACACAAATACACACATACACACATACACAAACATACAAGTACAGACACATACACACACATACACACACACATACATACATACACATACACACACATACACACACATACACATACATACACACACATACACACATATACCCAGAAATACACACACATATACGTACACATACACACACACATACACACACACATACACAGAAACACAAGTACACAGATACACACACATATACACACACATACAGATACACACACACATATACAGACACACTCATATACAAAAATATACATACATACACATACTCACACTTACACACACATACATACACACAGAAATACATATGCACACACATAGATACACACATACATACATACACATAGACACACACATACACACAGAAACACATATACACACATACACACATACACACATATACACACATACACACATATACACACAAATACACACACATATACAGACACTTACACAGAGATATACACACACATACATACAAACATATACACAAACACATACACAATCATATAAACACACATACATACCCATACACACACATACACACACATACATACACATACACACAAACATACACATACACACACATACACACACATTCACACACATACACACACATACATACATACATATATACACATGCACACATACACACTAACATACAAATACACACACATACACACACATACACACATACACACATACACAAACATACACTTACAGACACATACACACACATACACACACGCAAATACACACATAAACACACATCTACACACACAGACACACACATACATATATTACACATACAGACACATACACACACATACACACACGCAAATACACACATAAACACACATCTACACACACAGACACACACATACATATATTACACATACAGACACATACACACACATACACACATACATATATACACGAACACACACATACACACAAATACACACACATACACACAAATACACACATAATCACACACATACAGACATATACACACATACAAGCACATATATGTACACATACACACACATACACCCGCACATACACAGATAAACACACAAAGATACACACATACACACACACACACAAATACACACATACACACACACATATACTAACACACACACACATACACAAACATACACTTACAGACACATACACACAAACATACACACATGCAAATACACACATAAACACACATGTACACACACATACATATATACACATACACACATACACACAAAAACACACACATATACACTCACATACACACAGATAAACACGCACACATACGAACATACACACACACATACACACACACATATACACACACATACACACATACACACACATACAAACACACACACACATACACACATAGACACAAACATACACATACACACACATATACACATATACACACACATACACATACACGCACATTCATACATATACACATATATATACACACACATATACACACACACATACACACCCATACGTACATACATACACATGCTCACATACACTCACACACACATACAAATACACACATACACACACATACACACATACACACAAACATACACTTACAGACACATACACACACATATACACACACATACACACATAGACACACACATAGATGCACACATACATACCTACACATACACACACATACACACATATACACACAAATACACACACATATACAATACATACACACATACACATACACATGTACACATACACACATACACACATACACACACACATACACACACATACACAGAGATATACACACGCATACACACAAATATACACACACATTCACACAAACATACACACAAACATATACACAAACACACATACACACACATATA
>NW_008331659.1:12844-13819 GCF_000622305.1 Nannospalax galili
CAATATTCTCAAGTTTTCAGTACTAGTGATACCTGTTATTATTCCTCACTGCTACTACTATTACTACTACACACATACATACACATACACACACATAAACACATATACACACATACATACACACGTATACGTACACACATATACACACAAATACACACACATATACAGACACAAAGAGAGAGATATACACACACATACATACACATATACACACACATACACACATACACACACATACATACACATACACACAAACATACAAATACACACACATACACACACATAAACACACAAATACACATACAGACATAGACACACATATACACACTTACACATACAAACAACACACACACATACACACACATACACAAACATACATACACATACACACAAACACACAAATACACACATACACACATAAACACACAAATACACTTACAGACACATACACACACACATACACAGTTACACACACATACAGCCACATACACATATACACACACACATACACTTAGAGATACATACACACACACTTACACACACACATACACACATAGACACACATATACACACACATACCTACACACATACATACATACACATACACATACACATACACAGACATACACACAGACATATATACAAACACTGAGACACACAGATAGACACACACATACACTCACATACACACACATACAAACTCACATACGCACACATGCACACACATACACAAACACATAGATACATACAAATACACACACATACATACATATACACACATACACACACATATACACACACATATACACACATATACATACACACACATACACACACACACATACACACACATACACACATACATATACACAGACATACACACACACGTATACACACATACACACACATATACATAAACAGACATAAACACATACACACACATACATACACACACAATTACAGTCTCATACACAC
>NW_008331659.1:14113-14930 GCF_000622305.1 Nannospalax galili
CTACACACACCCATACATACACACACATACACACATACACACAAACATATACAAAACACACATAAACACACACATACACCCACATACACACATGTACACACAAATACACACACATATACACGCATATATACATACAGATACACACACACATCCACACACATACAGTCACATACACACACATACACACACACACATATATACACATTCACATAAACACATGCACACACATATATGCACACATATACACACACATATATACACACATATACATACACTCACACACATACATATACACACACATACACACACTCACATACACATACATACTCTCACACACATATGTACATGCACACATAACACATTCACATACACACATATACACACATATATACACACATATACATACACTCACACACATACATATACACACATACACACACATACACACACATACTCTCACACATTCACACACACATACACAGGCGAATGGAAAGGTAAACACACGAAAGCACGAGGGAAGATGACCTAATTCCCCTGGCAGTGTAAGCCATGGACCGTTTCTGCTTTACTGGACGAGCTGCTTCAACTGTGTACATACACAGACACATATACTTACAGACACATACACACACATACACACATTTACATATACACACATAGACACAAAGATACAGACACATACACACACATACATACATACACATACACACTCACATAAACACATATACACAGAAATACACACACATACACACACATACACACATAAACACACATACACACATATACACACAAATACACACACATATACACACACATA
>NW_008331659.1:15488-18189 GCF_000622305.1 Nannospalax galili
AGGCACCTGCACACACTTGACACACACACACATACAGTCACATACACACACATACACACATACACACACATACACACACATACACTCACACATACACACAAACATAAACAAACACATACACATATAGACACACATATACACACACATACGTACACACATACATACACACACATACACACATACATGCACACACATACGTACACACATACACACACATACGTACACACACACACGCACATATACACACACATACACACACATACATACACATACACACACATACACATACACATACGCACACATAGAAACACACATACACAGAAACACACATACACAGATACACACACATATATACACACATACAGATACACACACATATACAGACACACTCATATACAAAAACATACATACATACACATACACACAGTTACACACACATACATACACACAGACATACATATATACACACATAGATACACAAATACATACATACACATACAGATACACATACACACATACTCACAAATACACACATACATACACACATATACACACATACACACACACATACACACATATACACACAAATACACACACATATACACACACATACACACATATATACACACACATACATACACATATACACACACATATACAGACACATACACACACATACACACACATACATACACATACACACACATACATACACATACACACACATACATACACATACACACACATACATACACATACACACACATACACATACAACACACATACACTTTGAGACACATACACACACTTACACACACACATACACACATAGACACACATATACACACATACCTACACACATACATACATACAAATACACACACATACACACACATACTCACATACATATATACAGACACATACACACATACATATATACATGTACACACACATACACACATATACACACAAATACACACATAATAACACACATACACATATATACACACATACAAGCACATATATGTACACATACACACATGCAATCGCACATACACAGATAAACACACAAACATACACACATACACACACACATACACACATACACACACATATACACACATACACACATACACACATATACACACAAATACACACACATATACAGACACATACACAGAGATATACACACACATACACACACATACACACACATACAGACACATACATACACATACACACAAACATACACATAAACACACATACACACACACATTCATACACATACAGACATATATACACACACATATACACACAAATACACACACATACATACATACATACACATGCACACATACACAGACCCATACAACTACACACACATACACAAACATAAACACATACACACACACATACACTTACACACACATACAAACATAGAAAGACATATACACACCCATATATACACACATACATACATACATACATAAATACACATGCACACATACACACACATACAAATACACACACGTACACACACATACAGACATACACACAAACATACACTTACAGACACATACACACATATACACACACATACACACATAGGCAGACATAGACACACCCATACAAACACACATACATGCATACACATACACACACATACACATACACACACATACACACATATACACAAATACACACACATACACACATATACACAGAAATACACACACATATACACACACATACACACACATATACACACACATACACACATATATACAAACACATACACACACAAACAGACACATACACACACATACATACACATACACACATACACGTACACACACATACACACACACACACACATACACTTAGAGACACATACACACACACACATACACACATAGACACACATATACACACATACCTACACACATACATACATAGACACACACACACATACACACACATACACACATACATATATACACGTACACACACACATACACACAAATACAGACATAATCACACACATACACACATATACACACATACAAGCACATATATGTACACATACACACATACACACGCACATACACAGATAATCACACAAACATACACACATACACACACAAATACACACTTACCCACATACACACATATATACTAACACACATACACACATACACAAACATACACTTACAGACACATACACACACATACATGCAAATACACACATTAACACACATGTCCACACACGTAAACACACATACATATATACACATACACACACATACACACAAATACACACACATATACACTCACATACACACAGATAAACACGCACACATACGAACATACACACACATACACAAACACATATACACACACATACACACACATACACACACATACACACATACACACATAGACACAATCATACACAAACACACATTCATACACATACTCACATATATACACACACATACACACACACATACACACACATACATATAAACATACATACACATGCAGACATAAACACACACATACAAATACACACATATACACACATACACACATACACACAAACATACACTTATAGACACATACACACATATACACACACATACACACATAGACACACACATACATACATACACATACACACACATACACACATATACACACA
>NW_008331659.1:18362-21939 GCF_000622305.1 Nannospalax galili
CACATACACACATAAACGCACAAATACACTTACAGACACATACACACACACATACACACAAATACACATACACACATACACACATATACACACTTACACATACAAACAACACACACATACAAACACATAAAAACACATACACACAGACGCACATGCACACACATATACACACACATAAACACACATACAGACACATAAACACAGATACACACACATAGCACAAATACACTTACAGACACATACACACACACATACACACAAATACACATACACACATACACACATATACACACTTACACATACAAACAACACACACATACAAACACATAAAAACACATACACACAGACGCACATGCACACACATATACACACACATAAACACACATACAGACACATAAACACAGATACACACACATATGCACACAGACATACACACACATTCGCACACATACACATACAAACACATAGACACACACATGCACACAGACACACATACACACACATATACACATACATACGTACACATACGCACATACAGACATCTACACACACATACACACACATATGCCCACACATACACATACATACACATACACACACATAGACACACACACTCACATACACACATACACACATATATACACACATACACACACATATACATACACATACACACACATACACACACACATACAAATACACACATACAGACACATACACACATAGACACACACATACACACACATACATACACATACACACATATACACCCATACAAATACACACATACACACACACATACACACACACAAATACACACATACACACACATATACACACACATACACACACATATACATACATACACATACACACACACATACACACATATACACCCACATACATACACACACATACATACTCATACACACACATACACACATATACAAACATACACATACACACACTTACACACAAGCATATACACAAACACACATACACACATACATACACACACATACACACATACACACATACACACACATACACATACAAACACATTCACACACATACACAAACATATATACACACACATATATAAACACACATGCACACACATACATACATACATACACATGCACACATACACACACACATACAAATACACACACATACACACACATACACACACACAGGAACATACACTTACAGACACGTACACACATATACACACACAGACACACATAGACACAGATATACACACCCATACACACACACATACATACATACACATACAGATACACATACACACATATACAGAAATACACACATACATACACACATATACACACATACACACATACACACATACACACATATACACACAAATACACACACATATACACACACATACACACACACATACATACATACACATACACACACATACACACACATACACATACATACACACAAAGACACATATACATACAAGTACACACACATATACATACACATACACACACACATAAACACACATAGACAGAAACACACATACACAGATACACACACATAAACACACACATACAGATACACACACACATATACAGACACACTCATATACAAAAACATACATACATACACACACTTACGCACACATACATACACACAGACATACATATACACACATAGATACACACATAGATACATAGACATACACACACACACATACACACACACATATACACACATACACACATACACACATACATACACACATATACACACATACACACATATACACACAAATACACACACATATACAGACACATACACAGAGACATATACACACATACACACAAACATATACACAAACACATATACACACACATATACACACACATACACACAGTATGCAAACACACTCATACACACACATACATACACACAGACATACACACACAAATACACACAGATACACACATACACAAGGACATACTCACACTATATATACACACATATACACAAATACACACACATACATTCATGGATACATACAGATGCACACATACACACACATACCAATACGCACACATACACACACATACACACATACACACAAACATACACTTACAGACACATACACACATATACACACAATACACACATAGACACACATAGACACATCCATACATACACACATACATACATACACATACACACACACATACACACATATACACAAATACACATATACACAAATACACACATACACACATATACACAAATACACTCATACATACACACATATACACACAAACACACATACATACACACATATACACACACATACACACACACATACACATGCACACATACACACAGATAATCACACACATAAACACACATATACACACACATACACACACATATACAAACACATACACACATACACACACATACACACACATACATACACACACACACATACACACATATACACACAAATACACACATAATCACACACATACACACATATACACAGATACAAGCACATATATATACACATACACACACACATACAACCGCACATACACAGATAAACACACATACATACACACATACACACGAACACATACACACATACACACACATATACACACATACACACACACATATACAAACAAACATACACACATACACAAACATACACTTACAGACACACACACACATACACAAACGCAAATACACACATAAACACACATGTACACACACATACACACACATACATATATACACATACACACACATACACACATATACACACACATACACACACATACACACAAATACACACACATATACACACACATAAAAACATACACCTACACACACACATACACTTACATATACACACATATACACAAATATACAGACACACATACACACACAGTCACACATACACACAGACACACACATACACACAGTCACACAGACACACATACATACACACAGTCACACATACATACACATTACACACTTTCACTTACAGACACATACACACACATACACACGCACATATACACACACAAACATAAACACACATACATACTCATACACACACATACACACATATACACACATACACATACACACACATACACACAAGCATATACACAAACACACATACACAAATATATACACACACATACACGCATATACACACATACACACATACACACACATACACACATACACGCACATACACACATACATAAATACGTACACACACATGCACACATACACACAAACATAGAAATACACACACATACACACACATACACACATACACACAAACGTACACTTACAGACACATACACACATACACACATGCAAATACACACATAAACACACATGTACACACACATACACACACATACATATATACACATACATACACATACACACACATAGACACACACATACACACATACACACATATACACACATACACACATATACACGCAAATACACACACATATACAGACACATACACAGAGATATACACAGACATACA
>NW_008331660.1:0-630 GCF_000622305.1 Nannospalax galili
TGAGTGTATGGCCTGCATTTGTGTGACACAATGCCTTTGGAGGTCAGAAGAGGGTCAGATCTCCTGGAACTGGAGCTACAGATGGTTGTTAGCCACCATGTGGATGCTGTGAATTGAACCCAGGTCCTTCGCAAGAGCAGCCAGGGGTCTCAAACTGTGAGCCATCTCTGCAGGCTCTCATTGGTTATTTTAATGTGACCACATTATGTTTTATTTCCATGTCCACTGTGAATGTATCCGATAGCTGTAAGAATTTTCCGGTGGCGTCTTTAGGGTCTGTGCTTAAGTATAAAATCCCATCATATGTTCCCGAAATGTTTCCGAAGATAAGAGCGCTGATTGCTCTCCCACAGGACCCAGGCTCCATTCCCAACACCCACCTGGTGCCCATCAATCACTCAAGTTCCAAGGCATCTGATTGCCACTTCTGACCTCCACAGTCACTGCACACATGCAAACAACACAAACATGTATGTAAACATTAATACAGATAAAACGAATATTTTCCAATCTTTAAAAACCTGGTCAACAACCTTAGCTACCAGTGAATTGAAAATGAAAACCACTTTAAGAGTTCGTCTGAACCCAATCAGATTGCCCATCATCGGAAATACAAATGGCTCCAAATTT
>NW_008331660.1:1506-3313 GCF_000622305.1 Nannospalax galili
AAGTATACATATAAATATTTTTGGTATGTAAGGGGAAACGAACCCTAACAATTGTTACAAAATGTTGCATCCCAATTCAATGGGAAGGGAAGTAAACTATTGTTTATTACCAAAGAGGAAGAAATTCAGCCTTTAAAGTTGAAATGACATGAGATGCAGGACAAGGCACTGGGGCAATCGTGAGGTTGGTCGGAGCTGGAAAAATCCACAGTCAGAGGATTTGAAATAGTCAAATGACCGCTTTGAAAACTCTGAGGCCAGTTTAAGAAAATGAGTATATGTTCTGCCTTTTTACAGGTCCTGTTTGCCTCCCTTGGCCCCAAAGGTGGTGTTGGGGGATGGAGAATTTGGAAACCCGGAAATTGGATCGGTGCCTCCCAGTGTCATTTACTGTTTGTGAAAGGAACATTCCAGAAACAGGATTGTGCTGATTTTATAGACCAGCCGAAACAAACCTTATTTATATTTCCAATCAGAAAGAACAGGATTTGATAATATTGCCCATTCAATATTCATTGTCAAACTATGAATATTGTTTCTGACCTTACCTACCAAGACCACATGACACGTTGAAGACTCATTTAATCAAGAATCATGGACTCTGGTTACAAAACACCCTGAATGTTGCTGTTCTGATTGCAAAGTGATTTTTCAGTTGTAAAATTTGGGTAAGAAGAGTTCTTCCAAATCTTCGAATGCCTCCAACACGTTCACAGAGTTGATATTTTAATGTAGCCATAAATTGTTGGAGTAATTTGTTGTATCTTAACATTTTAAGTGTTAATAAAAAATCCACAAATTTCTTTGACATAGTTTTCTCTCTCTCTCTCTCTCTCTCTCTCTCTCTCTCTCTGGCTTTAGTGGCAAGAAGTTTATTTACATTTGGTTTTGTTAAAGAAAGGAGACATTGTTTCTGTTAGATGACATGTGGCAGGAGTCGGGGTCACCCACCTGGAATCAGAAACAAGGAGGACTCTGGCAAAGCAAGAGTTTAATTGTGTTTGGCAGGGCTGGTCCTCAGCGGGGTGCTAGAAAGAACCAGGAGCCTAATGGCCGCAGAGGGGAAGCTTATAAACGGATAGAATGCGGAAAAAGAGACATTTTTTGCTGTTTGGGACAGTTTTGGGGGCCGCTTGCTCAGGGAGGGCGTGGGGTCTATACCTGGTGAAACTCATCCAGGTAAATAAACATCTACTGGAAAACACGTTTTCTACCATTACAGGCTTCCAAGAACTCACTGCAGCTGAGGGCTCGGGAAACCTGTTTGTCAGCCTGTGGAGCTCGCTCTGGTGATCACAATACATCGGTCATGCATTTCCAGGAGCTGCTTTTGTTAACTTGCAGGTGGCTGGGAGTTGGCCGACCCAGTTCCTCTTAGGGGCCTTGTGGTTTCTGGATCTGAACCCTATCAGTTTCCTGAATTCCAGGTACATTAGTGTGGAAGCAGATCTGGAAGGCAGGTTCTTCATAAATAAATCATGCTAAAGAAATAAAGGAAATAACACAGTGAACTTTTTCTTCCCAGAGTCCACATGTCTTAGCGCAGTTTCTTAGGGGGCACAGCCGTGGGCCGCATAAGGCTCCACACACAGCCACAAATCTCCTTTGTGTGTATTTTATTTTTCTCATCATGGCTTCCTTAACTCTTTGTCTAAATGTCCTGTCTCTGTCACGTGGCTGAATTCTATCCCAGGAAAACCCCAGCAGCACGCCCTTTCATTCATCCGATTATCATTATTTTTAACCTTTCTCCCACAACCCCTTCCTCCAGGAATCTGCTGAGATTTATACCTTTGTACACTGAGGT
>NW_008331660.1:4273-6147 GCF_000622305.1 Nannospalax galili
CTGTAGTCCCTGCATTCTAAACTCCTGATTGCTTACATTTACTCGTTTCTACTTTACGCATATGTTGGTTTTCCCTCCATGTATGTAACTGAACCACACGTGTGCGGTGTCGAGGAGTCCAAAGAGCGCATTGGAGCTCCTGGACCTGGAGTTCCGGGACAGATTTTAACCTGCAAATGGGCACTGAGGCCAGAACCTGGGTCGTCTGTCATAACAGCAAGAGCTCTTAACTGCCGAGGAAACTCTCCAGCCCCTTTCTTTTTGAAAGTCACACATTATTAATTCTTGGTCATTTCATGCGATTTTCTTAATACTTCACCCATTCACGCATCTTCTCTCAAATCCGCCATACTGCCCCTACCTGCCCATACTCACTGTCTTTCATTTTTATGTCTGGATTGTGTTGTCTTTACACCCTTTGACATGGGTCAATTCCTTAGAGTGTGGTCAATCTAACATGGGACATGCCTTTAAAGAAGAGCGATTCTCCTTCTACCTGTAGCTATCGGTACCAAATATCTCTTCATAATAATGAAATTATGACCAACACACCACTTTTAATATTGAATAGTTGGTGTGATGTGTGGGAAACTTTCTATCTCTGATAGAGTTGGTGCTATTTTAAGTAATTTTGATTATCATTTAAAATATCATAGTTGTTTATTTACATATATTTTATGTGTATCACCTGCATGTATGTAACTGCACCTGTGTCATGCAATGCCCAGGGAGGTCAAAAGAGGGATTCCAATCTCATGGAACTGAAGTTAAGGACTGTTATCTGCTGTGTGGGTGCTGGGAGTTGAACCCAGGTGCTTTGCAAGAGCCACCTGCTGTCTTTTAACTGCTCCAACTGATAGATTGTGTGAACTGCAGAAGACCCACAAGCCTCTTTGGCGAAAGCCATGAATCCTTTAAGTGTCTGATTGGTCCTAAATTGGCAGCCTGGCCTTAACTCAGGCCTTATCAGCTGGTCACTTTCCTCGACTGAGAAAGAGAGACTGTGGAGCCCAGCTGTCTGCTTCAGTGTCATAGATGACTCGCCCGCCTGTCTGAGAAAAGAGACCCTCGAGGACACCAGACCCTGGCACAGAATTAACTCTTGCGGGTCTGTGCAGCGGGCTTCTTGTATGGGACCAGACTGCTCCCCGTTCAGAGCGCAGATGGTCGTTCCCCCAAGAAAAGAGCCGCCAGCCCTTTGCTGATCTCCCTGAATCCAGGCAGGATATTCCTTACCTGTTGCAAGTCTGACTCTGCTTCTTATTTCTAAACTTTAAACTCCTTTTTCTGCTCTCCTAAATCTAACACCAACCCCTCAGTCATCTTTTGATACAGAGGACAATATAACTGTCATGGTACAGTGACCACAGTTCAAGCCTGAATGGCTTGGAGACCCCGACGGACATCAATCAAGACCAGGAGATGCAGAGATCTATGTGCAAGTGCATATTTATTATGAATCAAACAAAGCTTATATAGGAATCAGATCAGGAGTAACCAAGACGTAACCAAGGAATCACAAAGGACTCATCACTAACAGAAAGTAACCAGGGAATAACCAAGGACGCAGTACTTACTACATTACCTCACCAGCTGAAACTCACAGGAAGTTACCATATCCAAGATTCAGCTATGGTTGCTCTTAGCAACTACTCTCATTCATAATTCTCACATAGAAACCAAGCTATCAGTGCTGAGAGACTTCAGTGCCTATAAACGGAAACGGGACTCTTTAGTTATGTTTCCAAGACTGCCAGTTAATCAGGGATGCATAGCCTGTCAACTCTGACCACAGAAGCTGCCAGCAGGGAAGCCCTTAAAGCGGAAGCATTCTTTCTTCATGCTTAAGTCAAGGCAAGCTGCAATGGCTGTGC
>NW_008331661.1:0-934 GCF_000622305.1 Nannospalax galili
AAGGTAAAAGGATGGAAAAGGTTATTCTAAGCAAATAGCACTAAGACACAAGCAGGGGGTTGCAATTCTAATATCTGAAAAAATAAATTTCAAAGTATAACTAATCAGAAGAGCTACAGAGGGTCACTTCATTCTGATCAAAGGAACAGTTAACCAAGAAGATATTACGATACTTAACATATATGCACCAAACTCTGGTGCACCCAAATTCATAAAAACAACACTACAGGACTTTAAGACATGGATTAACCCCAACCCGGTAAGAGTAGGGGATTTCAATACACCACCGTCTCCATTAGACAGGTCAACTGGACAAAGAATAAACAGAGAGACATCTAAATTAAATGATACCATACAGCAAATGGACCTAAGAGACATCTTTTGACTATTCCACCCAAACACCTAAGAATACACTTTCTACTCAGCACCCCATGGAACTTTTTCAAAAATTGACCATCCATGGAACTTTTTCAAAAACTGACCATATACTGGGCCACAAAACAAACCTCAATAAATACAAAAAAATTGAAATAATTCCATGCATTCTATCAGAACACAAAGCAATAAAGCTCAAAATCAACACTGGACAAAGCCCTAGTCACTACACAAACTCATGGGGATTGAACAACACATTCCTAATCAATGAGTGGGTCAAAGGAGAAATTAAAAAAGAAATAAAAGAATTCCTGGAATTCAACAAAAAGAACAATACAACACAACACAACCTCTGGGACCCTTTAAAAGCAGTCCTCAGAGGGAAGTTTATAGCTCTAAGTGCCTACGTTAAAAAATTAGAAAGAGCCCAAATAAATGACCTAACACTGCGACTCAAGACACTGAAAAGGCAAGAAAATTAAACCCAACCCAGCAGAAGATAAGAAATAAAATCAGAGTAGAAATTAATGAAATAGAAACAAAGAAAACAATACAAAGA
>NW_008331662.1:0-2564 GCF_000622305.1 Nannospalax galili
AAAAAAAAAAAAAAAAAAAAAAAAAAAAAAAAAAGATGTGCAAATGAATTGACTACTGGTCCTAGGGAATGTTTCAATCACCTCTAAGCCAAATTGGCATTGCTGTTTTTTTAAAGGTTTATTTTTTACATGTGTGTTTGCCTGCATTATGTTTGTGCACCATGTGTGTGCCTGGTACACATGGAGGCCAGAAAAGGGTGTCAGATCCCCTGGAACTGGAGTTACAGTTGTGAGCTGCATATGGGTACTGGGACCTGAACCCGGTTTTCTACAAGAGCAACTAGTACTCTTAACTGCTGAGCCATCTCTCCAGTTCCATTCCCTGTTTGTTGTTGTTGTTGTTTTTAAATTTTATTTGTATTTTATGTGCATGAGTGTATTGCCTGGATGTATGTGAGTGCACCTGTGTCGTGCAATGCCACGGAGGTCAGAAGAGGGCATCAAGATTCCCCTGGAACTGGGATTAAGGATGGTTATGGGAATCAAACCCCAGTCCTCTGCAAGACCAGTCAGTGCTCTTAACCACTGAGCCATCTCTCCAGCCCCTCTAGACATTTCTTAATCCAATCAAATCATCAGTCACAATCAACCATCACAGACCCACCACTTGTCAACCTGGCATTTAAACATATCGCGTTAAACTGTAAAATTTGCCCAGTGTGGTGGTACATGCCCTTAATCCCAGCATTTGGGAAGCAGAGGCAGAGGCAGTTATCTGTAAGTTGAAGACTAGTCCAGTCTATATAAAGCATTCTAAGCCAGCCAGGGCAACATAGTAAGACCTTGTCTCAAAAAAAAAAAAAATCCCATAAGATTTTTACCCTTGGGACCCAAAAGCCTTCTGTCCATTTTGAAATGCAAATTTATTCAGTCCAAATGTAAGATTCCCCAAAGTTTTTACATTTCCAACACTCTTCAAAAGCCCAGATTCAATGTCTGCTCAGAGACTAAAGGCAAACTCTTAGTTGTGAGTCCTGAAACAATAAAAAATTAATTTAACCTCTTCTTCTTCCATATTGGTCCCAGTGATTGAACTCAGGTCCCCCAGCTTGATGGCAAGTGCCTTAAGCTACTGAACCATCTCACCAACCCAGGGTCAAGGTCTTAGAATTGATAAAGAGAATTCCTTTTTCTGTCAAATCTTTTGGACTCCTCTGTTGCATCCTTACTACCTCATCTAATTCCTCTGCTTTTTAGAAAGCCATTTGAGAAGACATTTGCAGACGTATCTGAGTCATCTTGGGAACAAAAACATCAGAATAACACTCCTCAAGACAGAGTTAACATGGATCCCCCAGAACACCAGGGACCGGAAGTGATAGGTTATGGGGGTAAAACAAGAAGAAAAATAGTATGAGCTCCCCGCACTGGCCTTGTGCCTGAGCCAGTTCCTGCCCTTTCCACCCCAGATATCTGGACTACCCTCTTAGCCCAGACCTGCCCACTGTGTCCTGATTCCCTGCCCTCAGACCAGCCCAATTCTCCAACCTAGTTTGTTGGACCCTCCACAGACTGTTCCAGCCCCTACCTTGCCCTTGGCCTCTTGATCTTCCTGCCTCAGAGCTGTCTGCCACCCTGATAGGTCAGATCCTACAGCCTGAACAGCTCCAGTCTCTCCCCGCACTCTGTCCCTCTTCTGGCCTTGGTCCCAGAAAACCTTTCCAGGGCATCTCCCAATAAGAGGTCAAAACTGCAGAGAAATGAAAATCGAGATATTAGTGAAGATATTGCTCGTGGTGTGCCCAATCCTCTTGAACCTCCAATGAAGTCCAGTTTGACCAAAGGCTCTTCAACCAGTCCAAGGGTATGGACAGTGGACTTTCAGGTGGAGAAGATGAAAAATCTGGACAAGGACATGTATGGTGACGACCTGGAAGCCAGAATAAAGACCAAGAGATTTGTTGCTGATAAGGAGTTTTCTGGTTCAGACCATAGACAGAGAGGCAGAGGAGGACCAGTCCAGTTTGAGGAAGATCCTTTTGGTTTGGACAAGTTTTTGGAAGAAGCCAAGCAGTGTGGTGGCTTTAAAAGACCCTTGGATAGAGCTGGGCATGGTGGTGCACTCGGGAGGCAGAGGCAGGCGGATCTCTGTGAGTTTGAGGCCAGCTTGTTCTACAGAGCGAGTTTGAGGTCAGCTGGGGCTATAGGGAGACCCTGTCTCAAAAAAAGGAACATGAGGAAGGACTCAACACCTCTCTAGAGCGAATGAACTGGAAATCAAACTCGCCTTTAAACCTCTGATAAAGCAGACTGTAGCCTCAGCCCCTAATTCTGTGAAATCTTCAGCAAAGAACCCAGCTAAGCTGTGGCCAGCTGTGACTCCATGTGTTGTGTCTAGCCATTAAGCTGTGGTGATTTGTTATGTAACAATAAAAATTAACACAACAAATTAATTAAGATGAAAATCTTCAAATTTCCAATATGCAGAGTAAATCATTAGCATCTCAAAAGAGAGGAATGGGACTTGGAGAGATGCTCAGTCAGTAAAGTTCTTGCCAAGGCAAGCATAAAGACCTGAGTTTGATCCCCAGCACCCACATTAAAAAAAAAAAAAAAAAGCTGGG
>NW_008331662.1:2685-39350 GCF_000622305.1 Nannospalax galili
AAAAGAGAGATGGGGAATTGGGAGAGAGCAAGTCACAAAAGTGTTTTCCAAAGGAAACAAAAAGACCCGGGGTTGATCCCCCCCACCCCCAAAAAAAAAAAAAAAAAGCTGGGTCAGAGGTGCCCATCCATAATCCCAACACTGGGAAGACAGGAGGAACCCTCAGACTTGTTCTGCTAAGCCTGGCCAAGCTGGTGAGTTCCAGGTTCAGTGAGAAATCCTGTCTCAAGAAATAAGACAGAGAACTATCCAGAAAGACATTTGAATCAACTTCTGATCTCCATATGCATGCACACACACGTGCATACCATGTTCATACACATGTATACACATATAAAAGGGAGAAATGAAGATATTGGAAGGAAGGACAGGACAAAAGCAAAACCAAAATCCATCAGGGCAAACATTAAACCCTGCTGCGCTGTGTCTGGTATTGAGGAAATGCAGCATCGTGATGTCAGCTTCACCGGGCCAGGGCAACTCTGCCCCTGTGGCCTTTGCAGCTGAATTCAAAAGGCCTTTCTCCTGGGCTGGCTCCACTTGTTGCTTATGGCTTCCTTGAAGTGACATCTCATATTCATTTCCAATATTCTCTAGTCCTCTAGTTCAGCTTAGGCTTCACCCTCACAGCTTTACACACTGCCCTCAGGAGCTCCTTACAGGACTAACCCTCCTACATGCTGTCTGGTCTCTCAGGACTCCTTTTGAAATCTCCATGAAAGCCTCCCTGAACTCTTATGCCCTGTGTGCCTGCAAAACCAGCATCATCTGGTTAATGGCAAGGTCTGCTGCCAGTTCAAACAGCAGCTACCCCTACCACCTGGACCACAATGACAGTAACCTCTGAGCACTTGGATGGATGGACCCTGAAGAATGCTTCTGTAGATAGGCTTGTATGAGCAGGTGCCTTGAAGGTACTCTCTTCTCAAAGAAAGTTTTTCAAATGAATTTAGTTTTATGACCTAGAACCTACAATGAGTAAAGTTTGATCAATCCTAAAATGCCCTCAAAGCACGTTTTCTATTGTCCTAGTGCAAATACTTGGCTTTTCTTTAATGGCACTAATCTGTTTAACACATATGTCCTCCTTGTCCATATTTTAAGTGATGCCTTTTCTAGCCAGACTGTACAACTCTTTAAATCCCTCTTCTCTGCCTTTGCTCCTGACTGTCTTATACCTGGCTAAAAGAAGCCAGAAACAACCATTCCACAGCCTGAATGCCATATTGTCTTGAAATTTCCTCTGCCAGGGCTAGGGATGTATGTCAGTTGATAGAGTGTTTGCCTAGCATGCATGAAGCCATGGGTTTGGTCCCTAGAACCAAATAAACTGGGTGTGGTGGCTCTCACCTGTAACCCTAGCAGTCGAGAGTTAGAGACAGGAGGATCAGAAGTTCCAGGTCACCCTTGGCTACATAGTGACTAGCCAGGGCCAGCCTGGGATATATAAGACCCTATCTCAAAAATTAAAAAATGAAAAACAAATTTCCTCTGCCAAATTAACTAGCCTATCAACTTTAAATTCAGGCTTAAAGTCTCAGGACATGAAGCATGGACAAAATGTGATCAAAGTCTTTGCCAGCATAGAACACAAATAGACTCTAGTCCAATTCCCAATAGAATCCTTGTCCCTGACTGAACCTCGGGAGCACAGTCTTGTCTTCTTGGCTTGTCTTTATTCATTTTATTTTATTTTAGTCTTGTAGCCACAGACTACAAGACCAAATTATTAGTCTAAATAAGACTTATTTTATTGTAGTCTTGCTCCAGCTGGCCTAGAACTCACTATGGAGAACAGGCTGGCCTTGATCTCACAGAGATCTGCCTGCCTCTACCTCTCATGTACAGAGATTAAAGGCATATCTCATTATGCCCAGCTTTATTTTAATTTTCAATTTGATTTATTTATTTTGCTTTAAGGATTAAACCCAGGGTAATAGTAAGCAAGTGCACTACCACTGATCTGTAACCCCAGCTTTCCTTTTCCATGGTCTCACTAAATTGCCCAGGCTGACCTTGAACCCACTCTAAAGCCTATGTAGGTTTTGAACTGTGATCTTTCTGCCTCAGCCTCTTGAAGAGATGGTATTACAGGCCTGATCCACCAGGCTGAGAGGAATACAGTTTTTACTTTCCACATTTCTATCAGCCTTCTGGTCCTCTGAGCTCCTGCTAGAAGCACCCAGTAAGATCGGCTTACAGCATTCTAGGTTTCTGTAAGCCATTTCCCCAAACTCTTTTTCCAAATGCCTCTCACAAACCGAACACTTAAGAATTATATGACCAGGGTTACTCACAGCAGTGACCTCAGCTTCTCTGGTACTCATTTTCTATATTAGACTTTTTCATCACTGTGGCCAAACTATTTGTAAGAATGATATAAAAGAATTCTTTCTCTCACAGTGTAAGAAGTGACAGTCCGGTGTGGTGAGGAGGACATGGTGGAGCAAAGAAGCTCACCACATTCCAGCCAGGAAGCAGAGAGAAGGGGCAATACAGAAAAGAGTTGGGGCAAGATACCCAAAAGCATGCCCCCAGTGACCTACTTCCTCCAACAAGGCCTCGCCTCTTATTTCTTTACCACCTTCCCATAACACCATTAGATTACAAATCTACCAAGGGACAAATCCATTCGTTATGTCAAAGCTCTCATATCTAATCATCTCTGAAAATGCCCTAGCAAACACACTGAAGGGCATGCTTCTTAATCCAATCAAGATGACAGTCAAAATTAGCCATCACACCACCCTTGTTTATTTATTTTAGATTATTCAAAGAATGTTTAGATGAATCTTATGAGTTTTGGATACTGCAAGACCTTGGGGGACGCTGCGGATACAGCTCAGTTGTTAGAGTACTTGCTATTATGCATGAAGACCTGGATTCTACACTTAGTGCTTCATAAACCAGGTATGCTGGTGCATGCCTGCCTGGAATCACAGCACTCAGGAAGTAGAGACAGGAGGATCAGAAGTTCAAGGTCAGCTTGGACTACCTGATGAAGAGATGGCTCACTGGTCAAGAATAAGTACTGCTCTTGCAGAGAACCCAACTTCAATTCCCAACACCCATTTTGGGCAGCTCAGAACTTCCTATGAGTCCAGCTTCAGGGGGTTCAATGCCTCTGGCTCCAGGGGCTCTTGCACTCATGTGCACAAACCCACACAAGTACACGTAATTAAAAACAATTAAATAGGCTCGATAGGTTTTAATGTATATGACAGAATGCATGAAATCCAGTGGTGGGGGGGCCTATTGGGAAATGAAGACAGTGGAGGGGGTCTAAATATTATCAAGATGTATGAAATTTGCAAAAGTTCAACAAAGGAACAAAATAAATCTTTTCAAAATAAACATATTTTCTAATTAGGTCAATGAAAATTTATCACGCTGCACATAAACTCATGGCATCTTTTTTTTTTTTTTCCTGTACCACCAGACCCAAATTGGTGGCTTTCCTGGTCAGAATACCTCGCTTCTGATAGCCCTCTACAAATCTTCCTCAGCAACAAGGATGAAGGGCTATAAATGCAACAACTAGCCTAGAAAAGCATTTATAGGAGTGAATGTTCATAGGATAGGAATGACTAAAAGAGGGGAAAAGATAAGAATACCAAGCTATTCTACCAGTGCCCAAACAGTAAGAGGAATAACATGGGAACTATCCAGAAATGTGAAGAGTTTGAGATTTCATTCACCTTAGAAGGCAAAAACTCAGTCTACCACTGTTGTTTTGTTTTGTTTTGTTTTGTTTTGGATGCTGGTAAAAGACAGGTGATCCTGGAGTCAAAGAGAAGTTCACAGTAACTGCAGTCTCCAGTTCCTGGGGCCTCAAATCCCACAGAGATGTACATAAAGGGAGACAGAAAGCCCCTCATGTACAGTGGGTATGTTAGGAGAACTTTTCATACTGAGTAGTAAGTATGCCTGCCTTTCACTTTGGAGAGAAATGCTGCGTTCATTATACTGGATAGAAAATGTGTGCCTTTGCACAAGAGAGAGAATTAGCTCTGACTTTCATGATTGTTCCCAAATGTGCTTGAACATTCATTCTGTAAGACACAGCAGCCTCTGCTTGGCTCAAAGACACACAGAACCACCAAAGACCCATGGAGGGTTATTTTGCAACAGTTATTAATAAATAAACAATTTTACATTTATCTCTTGGAGCTCTTAGAACATGTGTGTTTGTTGAACATGAATTGCAATTACATGTTTCTGAAGGAATGTCATAGAACCCAGAGGCTAAAATGAATATGTAAATGCAAGGGAGCTGTTCCTGCAGCAGAGAAACAAGGCTACATTCTTGCCACTGAGAATAGTTGTTCTTTGTCTTATTAAAGAAGACAGTCATTCTGTTATGGCTAATGTGTGCTAGGAAAAATAGCTGAAGAAAACATGCAAAATGGCCCTTTTTAGGAGATAGTAAATGAGTTGACAGAGCCTGTAATTCAACTTCTGGACTTTGTTTTTATTTAAAAGATTGCTTAATTTATTTATGTGTGTGTGTGTAAGTGTGTGTGTATGCATGTGGGTGTGTACATGTGGGGGCAGAAGAGGATGTGGAATGTCCTCTATTGCTCTCCTCCTTTTGAATCAGGGTCTCTCCCTGAACCTAGGCCTCATGTTTTCTCAGCTTGGTTGGAAGCCAACAAACCCCTGTGAGTCTCCTGGTGCTGTCCTCAGTTTGAGATTAAGGAGTGTGCAGGATACCCAGCTTGTTATGTGGGTGATGGGAACTAAACTCTTGTCCTCATGATTGTACAGCAGGTACTCTTAATGGCTGAACCAGGCACTCTCCAGCACCTGTTATTTTGTTGTTTGTTGTTGTTTAAGAAAGAGTCTCATGTAGCTCAGGCTGGCCTTGAACTCACTATGCAGCTGAGGATGACTTTGAACTCCTGACTCCCTTTACCTGTACCTCTCAAGTGCTGGGATTACCAGCATTGGGTCACTACATCCCCCTTCTCATTGAAACGGGTTCTCCCAAGGTGGCCTAGAACTCACAGTGGTTCTCTTGCTTCAGCATTCCATGTGCTACAGATACAGATATGAGCCCCCATGCCTGGCTTTCATTGAAAAAAAAAAAATCACTTTTTTCCAAAGAGGAAAGTCTCATGAAGAGTCTATAGTTTTTACTCTAGAATATCAACTAATATACTGTATTCAGAGAGATTTGTTCTAATAATATTGGTAATTGACAAAGGAAATGATTCCGTCAGATGAAGATCAGCAAAGCTAGTCAAGCATTTTTAATGCAGGGTTTCTCAGAGCTCTAAGCATAGCAGTATGCATGTGAACCTCCAAGATGGTTACGGTATTCCCCAAGCTGGTTTAACCTTAATTTCTCAGAGTATCTCAAGGAACAGAGTTCCATAGCAAGTTGCTTAGAATGCCTTAGGAGAGAAATGGCTCTCTTGTGGGTGATGGCTGATGGGGGACAAAGGTAATTGATATTGGCTCACTGGTCTGCCCACTCAGACAGATTTCTATAGGTAGCAACCACCAACATGATATCTTCCTGCTTTCTTGACTAAATGTAGGTAATAATAGGCATTACTGACAAATTTGAGGAGAATGAATATATACCATTGTGCTGGATAGTTTTAGTGTCAACTCGACACATCAGGATTAAGGGAGTCTCAATTGGGGAATTGCCTTCATTGGGCTGGCCTGTGGCCATGTCCATGGGGCACCTTCTTGATTGCTGAGTGATGTGGGAGGGCCCAACCCACTGTGGGTGGTGCCACCCCTGGGCAGGTGGGCCTGTGTTGCATAAGAAAGCAGGCTGAGCAGGGGCCAGGAGAGCAAGCCAGTAAGCAGCATTCCTCTATGGCCTGCGCTCCACAGCTCCTGCCTCCAAGTTCCTTCCCTGAGTTCCTACCTTGGGCTCCCAGATGAACTGTGACCCAGGATATGTAAGCTAAATAAACCCTTTCCTCCCCAAGTTGGTATTGGTCAGAGTGTTTTGTCACAATAGTGGAGAGACAAACTAGGACAACCATCAAAATCTACATGTAAAATTTTAGCACTGAATAAACTCTGAGAAATCATAGCCCAGCTCTTTTATTTTCAGATGAGGACTGAGGACACACATGAAGAGACTTGCCCCCATGGGGCTGGAGAGTTGGCTCAGTGGTTAAGAGCATATGTTGCTCTTGCAGAGGACCAGAATTAAATTCCCAGCATCCACATTGGGTGGCTCACAATTGCCTGTAACTCCAGCTCCAGGGGATCTGACGCCCTCTTCTTGACTCCACGGGCACCTGCATACACATCTGTGTGATACACACATAAATAAATAAAGTAAATAAATAAATAGAAAATAAATGCTTTAAAAAGAGAGACTTGTCCTAAGTCACAGCAATAGTCCCTGAAATAGCCATGAATATGCCAACTTATGCTCTATTCACTAACAATAAAAGTGACCAGGAATAATCATCATAGGAATTTATCTACCAAGGAGACAAACTTGGTAGATATTATTGTTCCTAGGGGGAAATGAATAAGTTCAGTAAGCTAAGAAATGAATTCCTGGGGCTAGAGAGATGGCTCAGTGGTTAAGGGCACTGTCTCCTCTTGAAGAGGAACTGGGTTCAATTCCAAGCACTCACATGGTGGCTAACAACCATCAGTAACTCTAGTTCCAGGGGATCTAACGCCCTCTTCTGACCTCCATGGGCACTGCACAACTTGGGTACACTTACATTCATTCAGGCAATATACTTATACACATAAAATTATACACATAAAATTAAAAAAAATTTTTTTTAATGAATTCTATAAAGGGTCAAGAAAACACATCACATGTCAATATAACAGGTAAAGATTTCCTAGAGAAAGTGTTGGATTTGAGGTCAACATTTCCTAACTATACAAAGCACTGTTTGTGATAATTCTCCAAAGAAAGAATTGTTTTTTTCACTAGGATAACCAAAGCATCTTCAATTTCACTACACTGATATGGTTTCTTGAGTCATTGGTGTTCATGTCTGAGAGAGAGGGGAACTTGTCACAAGAAAGAAACAACTCTTTGGACTTCAAGTTAGATGCATTGTTGATGCTGTTGAGATGTCAATCAGTTCAATGTTAATCTGTGATTTGTGATTTTTATATATCTGTACACTAAGACAGAATGTTGGGAAAAGAATGAAAAACTTAAATCTAGGAAAAACAGTACACTTTCTTAAAGCGTATTTATAAATGTACTTTAATAAACAAGGAAGACATAAACCATTTAAAAGTGTTTTACTATGTCCAGATTAATTCACTTCATGGATACAACCAGATACTTCTCAGTTTAATTAACGAATTAATGCACATAAAGTTCTTAGAATAGTGCTTAGTAGTATTTGGTGCTTAACAACAGCAAACAACTGTTAGTAATGCTCTTGTCAAATAGTGGCGATGTCACTGCATGTTGGCCTTTATTAGGTTAAGCTCTCTCCCTTTTACCCAGCATTCTAAGCTCCAAAAGGAATCTGTACCTGCACGGTTAAGATTTTTAACTGCTGAATTGGCTACTTTTCTCATCACTGTGACCAAATACCTGACAGAAGCAACTTGAGGGAAAGATTAGTTTTGGCTCATGGTTCAGGAGATATATAGTCTATCATGGAGGAAAGGCATGGTGGTTGGAGCGAGTCCATCGTGGGGGTAGGAGCTTCTAGTACCTTCTCAAATAGTGCCACCCAGAGGGAACTGAAATCAGGGACTAGACTACAGTCCTAAAGGCTCACTGCTATGGCCCTGTTAACCAGCCCTGCCTCTCATCCTAAAGAGTCCACAGCTTCACTAAGCAGTGCCACTAACTGGGAATCATATGGTCAAATGCATAAGCCCATGAGGGATATTTCAGACCCAACCCTCAGTAACTGCTAAATCAATAATGTTTCTTTGTACTTCCAGAACCCAGAACTCTTGGTGACCTTCAGGTGCCCTCAGAATGTGTAACACCCTTTCTTATGTATTAATTCTATGTATTAGTCCACAAAAAGCCTGAAAGCCACAGCAAGTTTTAACTTGCAGAAAGAGACAAAGAGATAGATAGACGGAGAGACACAGAAAGAGAAAAAGAGAGACAGATAGATATAAATAGACACAGAGAAGAGAGAAAAGGCCTGTGCATGAGGAAGAACCCACTCAGAATGTAGCCTTCCTGTCCAGGTATCACTACACCCCGTTTTTCTTTCCCTGTAAGACCTCTTACAAGTACCTGAATTCTTGAGGGTGAAGCTCTGAGGATAAGGACTCCAACTTTTCGGGGCCCACCCTGAGCAAACCTGACTCCTTCCTACCAGCTCTGATATCTGAGCTTGAACTTTAAGGCAACAAACAGCCTAGGCCAGGGGTCAGTAACAGCAGTGATACTTAGGTACAAAAAAAGAGTCTTGACTTGAAAGCATTCCACTAGTCATTTAGGAATGAGTTTAGAGGCTTTGAGCCAGGAAGAGTGAAGGAAGACTGACCCCTGTATTTCTTATACCACAGCGCAATGGCAGGCACCATGTGAGACTTACTGGAGACAGAGGCTCTCCACCCAGTCTATTTCACATTACTAAATTCTCAGAGCCATACCACTTTATGATCTTTCATGAAGAAGTTTGCTTCCACTCAGAGTGCTTTTCAATTAAAGAGTAAGTTGTAAAATCACCCCCATGAAGGTGCATTTGGGATGCGAATGCGCTCTCGGGAAAGTATAAATGAATGCAGCTTCAAACACTGCTGAATGGTCTGGTGAGATAGCTCAGCAGGTAGAGGTGACTACACACAGGCCCGACGACATCAGTTCAATCCCTGGATCCCACAAGGTGGAAGGCGAGAACCCACTACACAAAACAACCACACAAAGTTGTCCTTTTACCGCACTCACACACAAAATTTTTAAAAGAAAATAAATAAAACTTAGGAAGATCTACTAAAAAAGTACATCACTAACATTACTGAATATAGGTTCACTTTTAAAACATCTATTTTGGGAACTAGAGAGATGGGTCTGCAGTTAAGAGCACTGGCTGTTCTTGCAGAAGACTGAGGTTCAAATCCCAGAACCCACATGGTGGCTAACAACCATCTGTAACCCCAGTTCCAGGAAATCCATCCTCCACGGGCACTGCACGACATGGGTATACTTACATACATGCAGGCATAACACCCATACACATAAAAATAAATGCATTAATTAATTTAAAATACAGCATCCGGGGCTGGAGAGATGGCTCAGCGGTTAAGAGCACTGACTGCTCTTGCAGAGGACCTGGGTTTGATTCCCAGCACCCACGTGGCAGCTACGAACTGTCCTTAACTCCAGTTCCAGAAGAATCCGAAGCCCTCTTCTGACCTCCAGGGCATTGCACGACACAGGTACACTCACATACATGCAGGTAACGCACTCATAAAAAAAAAAATAAAAAAAATAAAAAATTTTAAAAAATAGAGTATCTATTTCTTTCTCCTGGGGTTGAGTGATTGTTATGTGTAGCTTTTTTTTTCTTTCTCGTGGCCAGGTGACCTTTGGTTAGCTAGGAGAGTTTAATGGACCTTGGCTCCACCCCAGTTAATAGGAAGTGCTAATATTGTCTATTTGGTAGATAGCTATGGTGTTTCAAAATAAGTCCATGTATATGAAACTTGTATTTAGCCCATAGTATATGCCCATGAATGCTAGCTCAATATTATTATTTCCAAAGAAAATTTCACAACAGAGAATGACCAAACAATTCTGTCTTACACTTAGGAGGCTAAAATGTACCGAAATCCAATTCATAGGCTTGCCTGCACTTATACCCACTGACTTAGATCTCCCACCCTCCCCTTCACCCCCTACTTCCACAGATCTAAAGTTTTTAAAGTATTTTATTTTTAGGTCTTTAGGACCTCATCTCCTCTGGTACAACTGCCATTACCACATTAGCCCTTGGGGAACTTCCTGCCTAGAGGTCATTTTCTAGGGAAGGTTTTCTTCCCACTGTTTTAGCATTTTTAATAGTGTAAAGTCAAGGATTTCCAAACTGTTGCTAAAGGTGGAGTTTATCTTGCAGCTATGAGCTCAGAAAGTGCTAATGGTTGCAACAATGTTAACAGCTGAAACTTAAAACAGGGATGTTTTCATTAAACATCATTCTTTCCCACAGGAGGCCTGGGTGGCAGATGTACAGGGTGCAGAGAGCATTCAGGGTGAAACCCCTCTAGTTGTTTTGGCTGAGAATTTTAAATTTACTTTCATTATTACCTGGCAGGAGCAACTGATATCCAAAGCAAGACGAAACAACAGCAGGTTCTCCTTAAAGAGTAACCCCAGCTTTGAAAGAGTCGGGTGTTCCGAAGATACACATATATAATATGTAATTTAAGCATACATTATTTTTAAGCTGAGATTCAGATTTTAAATTTTTACTTATCAATTTAGCATACAAGTAATGGGTTTCATTATGGCACATTCATACATTAATATCATTAAGTATAACTTCATGTGCTAGAAGCTTGGATTTCAGAGGATACAGTAGGAGTGATCCGGAAATTCAGAATCAGTATAGACTGAAAATTTTAAAACTCATTCCTTCAGCATTTAACACCAAGTTCTGTGCTAGGTGTTGATGATAGGTGTAGAGATGAATAGAGAGATACAGGTCCTGCAGTGGGGTCACTCCCAGGCTTGGTAGGGAAGCAGACAGGTAAAGAGAGAACTGTTCAAACCAAATGCTGTGAGAGCACAGCGAAGGGAGAATTATACTTGCCTAGAAAGCACAGAGGCCTGACAGAAAGTGACTAGAATTATGCCTCCCAAGAATGATACGACCTAGGGAATTTTTTCTTTTTGTAGCTAACAACAAGGCACTGTAGCCTTGCTGTTATATCATATACAAAATAATTCCCAGTCTTACCACAGTCCTAAAGAGTAGCTATGTTCTAATAAACAAATGAAGAAGTTGAAGTTCAGACCTGGCTAGGTGGCGCATGCCTTTAATCCCAGCTTTTAGGAGACAGAGGCAGGCGGATCTCTGTGAGTTCAAGGCCAGCCTGGTCTACATAGTGAGTTCCAGGACAGCTGGGGCTACAGGGGCTACAGGAAGACCCTGTCACAAAAAGACCCCAAAAAACAAAAAAAGAAACAACAAAAAGAAGCTGAAGTTGAAAAGATAAGCTAAGAACCATGTAGCTAGTGACACAGGATTTGAACTCGAATCTGTGTTTAACCCTTACCCTAATCTTGCCCTGTCTAGGAATATCCACTACCCAGAAATCTCCACTTCAGCTTCCAATTCCAAGCAGTGCATAGTTAACTTGTGTCTGTGTAGAGTCTGACTACCAGAACCTTACTCTGGAAGCTCAAATAGAATGTCAAATAGCTCTGTGGTTGAGGGTCTACTTAACATGCTTGAGGCTAAGGGTTCTGTCCCCAGCTCAGAAAGGAGGGAGGAACTGGTGTGTTGCATATTAAGTGAAATACCAGGATGGAAATCCAGTTTACCTAGCCAACAGTGTGCCCTCTTCTTTCACTGAACTTGAACCACGTTTAGTTTGAAGATGCAGACCTCCAAGTTCATATGTATGCCAGATTCCCTCTTCCATGAACTGTGAACACCCTGAAGTCAGGAAATAAGCCTTTGTTCTCTGAGACTCCCAAGACCCAGCATTCACACGTTGACTGATTAACTGCTGACTCCCCAGTGCTTTACAGAGAACTTGATAGGGTTGTGATTCTAGTTAGGCTGACCAGAGAGAAATGACTAGACTTGAGGTTTGCTCTATCAAATAAGAAAAGGTGATCGTAGCAGTGTAGTGCAATGGCTTTTAATTTAGTAATTCTCAGTATTAAATGTGCATTATCAACCATCTTCCTACAGTTGCAGAACTATCTAGTTCCCCCTGTGAATCCTATTAGATCATCACAGAATCGATGGGTATAGACTCCAAGGAGCCTTGATGTGCAGGAGTTGCATATCCTATTTCCAAAACTCAACATCATGCCTGTTCTTCTGCTTTGAAAGCAATAAAGAATAATTACAATAACAGCTCTCGCTTATTAAGTACTTTCAAAGAGAAGTGCTTGGTACTGTTCTTGGTGCCTTGAGCATAGTACCTAATTCTTCCCACACCCTATAGGACTATACCTATATTACTGATGGTGGTGAGGGGTGGATAATAAGGAGCAGTATGTCCCTTAGCTTAAAGAGGAAGAGCAGAAACGTATACCTGTTACACCTAAGTCAAAGATCTAGGGTTTGATGGTTCCTTGGTACCAGGTGACAGGAATTCAGGGATGCATCCAGGGATGCCAAAGCTTGCACTTAGGATGCTGATGATACAAAGAGTACAGAAGTGCCCTGGGAGACCTTTGCAGAAAAGGCACCGCATGAGAGGTTTACACTCTTAGGAGTTGCTTCTCTGAGATTCATGTTTGTCTTTTGCTGTCCTAGGGATCCAATCTTGAGGCTTTGCACCAACACTTAGCACTGAACTATATCCTCCAACCCAGTCCCTGAGGGGTTTGATGCAGGTTTAATATTTTAGTTTGGAATGACTTCATGGAACATTTTTGCATCTTCCTAGTGACTTATAAGCTACTTTTTTTTTTTTTAAAGCAAATTGCCCAAATCAGCCTTTCCCCCCAGAGACACTGGAAAGGTTCCCATCTGTTGCCCAGGAGGAACACCCCACCCTACCTATTTTGGCTTGTTTTGGCTAATGATGCCAGCCTAAGAGTGATTTCCTAGGGCCTTGAAGGAGTTTAAGGTTGCCTTCCAGAGTCAACAACAGCACTGGAATTAGAAACAGTGTAGTATTTTATTCGCTGAGCAGAGAAGACTAAGCCTACAAGAAAAAAAAAATTGGACAACTGTTTTCTTTTCAACATGGCTTGGGATGAAATAGGTGCCTTTTCAAGACTTGCTGTACAAGAGCACATAATCTAGTGGACGACTGCTCTGTTCACATCTCTGCTCACATACCTCTGTCTCTCCCAGACTGTCAGGACAGAGCAATCGTTTACCCGCTAGTGATGAGATACTCCCGGAAGACTCTGCTATACAGTAATCTTGTCAGCACACACATCCCCGCCCCACCTGCTGGGTATATTGTCTATGCAGAGTCCTGCCAGCTTTCAAGACGTCAGTTTGCGTCTATATCCAATTACAATTGGGCAGGGGGATGGGGAAATAAATGCACAGGATGAATGGAAGAGAACACCTCCCCCACACTATCTAAACAACAGGTGGTTTAGTGTGCACTGTCAACTCCTTTAGGCCGGGCACAAAATCGTAGGCGGAGCTTTCAAACTGAGTCCCCCGTTGGCACCTGCTGCTCAGGCACACATCTGGCAGAGTCAGGGCAGATGGGGACTCGTGTTAGCCAGAGATGAGGCCCGGTTATCAAAGAGGCTCGAGGCTTCGTGATCCTGGGACTTCGTTTTCCTTTTCTTCATCTCTCTCTGCCCCTAGATGCATCCCACCGCTCTCTCCTCTCCCTCTGTCCCTCTGGGGCCTTCGGGTTCTCTGGGGAGGGGTTATCTCCACCTTGACCTCGGTCTTCTAGAAGGGTTATCTTTAGTAGAGGCTGCTCCCTCCAACTTAGGCCGCCGAGAAGCTGCGGTGGCGGAGCGGATGCCGCTCGCACTTAAGCCAGACTTTCATTGTTCCGGATGAGCAGGGGAGGCGGCGCGGACGCAGCGCTTTCCCCAGGCAGAGCCCGCCAGGTGGGCGTCTCCGCGGCAACCCGAGGGTCGGGATCGCGAAGCAGCGGGGAGATCCCTTTCCCCTACCGGTCCCCTACCGCCATCCGCAGCGCCCCGCGCCAGCCCGGGCGCCGGGTGGTCCCTGTCGGGGAGGAAGTTACCGGGCACCACTGCGTGCGTCACAGCGGGGCTGGCACCGCGGCGGCGACTCCGGGGCCGGGCGCTGGGCGGCGCTGGCTGCTGCTGGCCAGGCGTCGCGGGCGGGGCGGGGCGGCGCTGGAGGCGGCTCCGCTCGCGGCCGGGGAGGCACCGGGGAGGAGGAGGAGGAGGAGGGCTGCGCTGCTGGGGCGTTAGCTGCGTCCCGGCGCGGAGCCCGCGAAGAGGACCGAGACGCCGCCGTGGCCGCGGCCGCAGCGCTCCGAGCGCGACAAGCCATGAGCAGCGACCTTGCCGCCGGTGGCCGCCGCTGAGCCCAACCCGGATCCGGCTCGCCGCTCCCCGGCACCCTCTCCCGCCGACACCCTCGCTCCCGGAGGTAAGGACTGGGGGACCCGAGGAGGGATGGAGAGGGACGGCCCGCACTGGGCCACCGGGCTCTGTCCACTAGGCGCGCCCCAGTCCGGACATGCCCGCCCCGCCTCGCTCGGGTCCCGGCCTACCCCCGGCTCGCGGACAGGCACAATGTGGTCGCCTGCCCAGCGCGTGGTTCCCGGAGCCCGCCGGTCCTACCCCACCCATCCCACGCCCGCCCGGCGTCCGCGCCGGTGAGCCCCCCCCCCGCCCCCCAGCCTGCTGCCCAGCAGCGTGGCTGCCGCGGGTTTGGGGACTGGGGGAGGGGGCGCAGGAAGAGAAAACGCCGTCGCGGCCGGAGCGGTCCTGTTCTTCCTACCTCCGTGAAAACCCCTGAGATTCTGGGGCCTTGGCCTTCAGGTCTTCTCCCCCAACTCCTCCCCGCCCACCGCGCGCCATCCCGGAACCCCTGAAGTTACCACTTTGAGGAAGGAGGGGGAAACTGGAGGTTCGGGTAGAGAACGAGCTAGCGTCTGCTCACCTGCTGGACCGGAGGGGAGAGGTGGGGATCCTTGGCATCTGACCGCCCCGGAGGCCAGGTGTCTAGGCTAGCGATTGAGGCCAGGACTTAATCCCAACAGAGCCTCGCTGATCCTGCTTTTTCACTCTGATTCCCAGCATCAGCATCCAGGTGTTTGAGAGGCAATTAGGCACTCGGGGTGTGTTCTGTAGTCGCCAATGCCTTTCTTTTTTCGAGCAGCCAACCAACTCTCCACCCCCTACCCTGCTTGCCAGTGAACATCAGATTTCAGTTTCTTCAAACGCCTCCTCTGTACCTAGCTTTGCGGTAGCTCACCACACACCGAGTCCCCCGGCTTATGCGGAGGTTGCAGGCGTGAGGGCTAAACTTCACTTGGTTTCGGATACCTTAAGCATTTAAAACTCCCTGCAAACCAGTCAAGAAACATTTTTGGTTTCCTCCTTAAAGTGAAAAATAAGAACCAATCGATCTTTGTGGGAACGCCTGCGTTTGGCACAGAAAGATTTAAATTCTCTTGTTTTAATGCAGGCTTGATGGGGGCTGGGGGATTGGCGGAGGAAATCCCAGGACTGTTGTGCTCCTTTCTACGGACTACAATAGTTATAAGAAATGTGGCCTTAACTAACTGTCACACTCCCGCACAGGTACACCGTGTCTTACTACCTGGTGGATAGAAGTCTGAAACTACTGGCACCTTCAGCCTTATACATGTATACGTTGTTTTCTAGTGATTTGTAGAAAACTAGTAAACCTGATTGTAATCTGAGCTTCATAGAATCTGCTCAAATACATAATCGATGTTGGATGTGTGGACAAAGGTAACAGCTCTACTCTATAATGCTTGAGTTTCTTGTGTGTACTTAAGTAAGTAAGACCAGCTGGGAGGTGTGAAGCAGTTTTGCAGTGATGAATGTTTTCCACAGTCCTACAGTAGACCGTGTTGGCATAGTAGACTGACTGCAAATAGGGGCCACCAACCCAATGGCTGTCACAAGGCAGCAAACACAGCTAACAATTTTCTTAATAGTAAAATTGTCAAAGCCTTTGTTAATAGTGATCTGTTATTTCTCAGATTGCCCATTCACTTTACTTGATGAAGTGAGTTTTTTGTTTATTTATTTATGTTTTGTTTTATTGTTTCGAGGCAGGTTCTCAAACTCAGCCGAGGCTGGCTTCAAACTCTTTATGTCTATAGTACAATCTCAGTATGTTGTCCGGGAAGACCTTGAACTCCTGATCCTCCTGCCTACACCTTCCAAGTGTTGGAGTTAGCAGCTCGCTATCACACCCAGTACGTGCTACTAGGGCTTTGTGTATGTTAGACACATTACCAGCTGAACCACGTCTGCACGAAGTGTTTTTTAAGGGATGCTTTCAGCAGAAAAAAAAAAAAAAAATGTATCAAGAGTTCTGAGAGAAATGAACAATTTTCCACTTATATGAAGTTTTATCTTTTAAAAACAACCCAAAGTCAGAAGTATTTTTAATTTCTAATCCAAATTTTTACCAAATTATTATGATTTTAAAATATTATGCAGTGTCTTAGTTTATAGTCACTGGCACCTTTATAACGAAGCCCAAGTTTAAAAAGAAATGAGGCGACTATATACTTATTCTGGAAAGATTTGTTTTAATGATTTAATATGATACATTTATGTTATATAGACTAGTTGTTCTGGTACCTAACACACTATCTCACATTCTTACAGCAAAATCATAAGATAGATGGTACTATCTACATCTTACAGAAGAATGGAACTCAGAATTTATGACAGACCGCTTTAGTTTTTTGTTTGTTTTTGTTTTTTAAGGCAAGGTCTTATTCTGTAGTCCAATCTTGCCTCAAACTCATGGCAACCCTCCTGCCTCAGCTTCTGGAGTGTTTTTGTTTTACTTT
This sequence comes from Nannospalax galili, assembly GCF_000622305.1. Taxonomy (NCBI): domain Eukaryota; kingdom Metazoa; phylum Chordata; class Mammalia; order Rodentia; family Spalacidae; genus Nannospalax; species Nannospalax galili. The sequence continues at coordinate 19,306 of NW_008331662.1, forward strand.
GTTATTTATTTATTTTCTGAGACAGGATCTCCCTGTAACCCCAGCTAGCCTGGAACTTGTCATGTAGACTAGGCTCACAGAGATCCATCTGCCTCTGCCTCCTGAATGCTGCGATTAAAGGCTTTCAACACCATACCCGACCTGAGTTCTAATGATGTACTTTTTCTTCATTATCCAAAGGCCTCCCCCATATAAAACATACAAAACATATAAAAATATGTTTTTAAGTAACTAATGACTACACAAGGAAACAGAAATCCAGAAGGTAAAGTGACTGGTTCAGGCTTTGCCATTGTCACTAATGTGGGACAGAATTAGAATTTTGAATAAGGACAGTCAGTTTCCCAAACCACATTCTTGTGGCTGATCTCCACTAAATGAATGATTTGAAATAGTGCAATGGACCATTCTGTCTTGCCCATCCGCCGTTCTCATCCATACGGCAACAATGTCTCATGGGTTGCTGCACACTCCTGGGATTTTATACTACATCTCTGGATTATTGGCTGGATCATCTATGAAAGGATATTACAACCAATGAAGGTGATGTTACTGTGGTGGTGTCCTTGACTCCTCTCCTTTTAAAATATAAGTGGTACCCCAGCCTGGTACCACACACCTGTCAGTCCAGCACTCAGGAGGCAGAGGCAGGAAGATTGCTACAAGTTTGAGGCCAGCCTTCTCTTGGCATTGTGAGTTCCAGGCCAGCCTGGGCTATAGAGAGAAACCCTGTCTGAAACAGACAGACAAACATTGTTTTAGATTGGCATGGTATAGAAATTGACCTCCAGATAGGAATACTGCTGTTAGGTTAAAAATAAGGGTACAGAGGAGCTCACTTGTTTGAACTTCTCGGAACCCCAGTTTCCTCCTTTGTATAAAGCCTACCTCACTGAATCGTTAGGTGAATTAAATGATGCCATGTACCTAAAGATAGCTCCTCTCCTGTAGTAGCTGCTCAGGGAAATGACATCTTTGTAGCCTGTCTGGTCCTAAATGAAGTTTCTGCCTTCACCTTCTGTAAATCATTTGCTCGCTGTACGGTTTTAATCACATGGTGATTAGTAGGTGCTATCAGAGATCCAGTCTCCCTCCAGCTACACCGAGGTTTAAATCAGTTTTTGGCATGTCTAACTTTTGAATCACATCCTTTTTTTTTTTTTTTAAAGACGAGTTAGAAGCATGCACTTACCTTTTTTAGTTTTTCTTTTGTTCTACATTGTACATTTCAAAGAACTTTACTAGCACTGTTTCAATGGATTGGAATGTGTATGCTTTGGCAAACAGACTTTCCTGTTTTCTACCACCCCAGACAGACCTCTCAGTCTCGCTTATCTCTCGAGGCACCAAGACAATGTCAGTATCTCCCCACCACACACCTCACCCTTGACCACACCACTCCCCGCTGAAATGATGCATCTTTAAGACCCAGCTAAATGCTACCTCCTTCCTGAGTCTCTATACTTCCCTCAAAATCCTTATCAGTCTGTTTATAATTTAGACAACAAGGACTCTAATGCTTTGAAAAAAATTTTGGTTTTTTCCAAGGTAATATACTATGAAAGGCAAAGCATTCTTTGCGATTATAGACATTTTTCTCTTTATTTTCTTTGCTTAAGATGACACTTTGGTGGTTTTTATTTCCTAAATGAAAGACAAGTTGTGTGTTTGAGAAATACTTATACAGCAACTAGGAAAGACATCTAAATTATTTGCTTGCTCTGTGGTTTTACGTAGGTTAGGTATGCCTCTACTTTGAGACTTGTTCATCCCAACTTCCACTCATTTTTTAATGCATGTGTGGGGTATGTGCCTGTGTTACAGGTGGTCTCATATGTGAGCTCATGTGTGTGCACATTCATGTGTAGGCCCAAGGTTGACATCAGGAGTCTTCCTTGGTAACTCTTCACCTTACCTGTTGAGATCAGACCTCTCTATTGAACCTGGAGCTCACCAAGGCAGACAGTTTAGCCACCACTTTGCCCTGAGATCCCGTCTCAATTTCCAAGCACTGGAGTTACAGGCACGCTACCATATCCACCTGGTATTTGCACAGGATCTGGGAATCTGAACTCAGGTCCTGACATTTGCAGGGAAAGCCTACACAGGCATCTACCCAGCCCTGTTCTCTACTCATTTAATCTGTGAGAAGATCACAGTTCTTAAATAAAGCCTGGACCTTTAGATGCCATGTAAGATAGCAATGCTTCACTACTAAATTGTTCCCAGGGTGGTCATAGACAACCCATTAGATTACATAGCTATTGAGCATATCAACTGTAGATGGAGTGATAGTCCAGATGGGCTTCTTTAGTTAGGAAGTGCATTTGCCCAACAGCAAGGAGCACCTATCTCAGAAGACGTTTGAGGGTAGTGAGCAAGGAAGGTTTCAGACCACTGTTGTGGGAAATGGGGCTAGTAACGGCACACTGGAGGCTGCAATTAGAAGTGACCCTCGGCAGAGACTTGGCCCAGGCCAAAGACCTGGGTACTCTCACCACAAATATAAGGAATGGAAAAAAGGAAAAGTGGTAAAAGAAATGAAGTGTAGATGTAATGCTGTGGGATTAGGCCTGCTGCAGATTGGTTATTCCTGGACTATAAAAATAGCTGAGAGACTGTGGGGTCAAGTGGGGCCAGAGTGCAGAGAAACTAACGCAGCCTTCAACAACTAGTATAGAAGTGTAGGCCTCCCCCTTGAACTCCATGTCCCGGGGCTAGCACAGAAATGCAAGCGGATCCTCCCTGTACTTTATCTTTAGATAGTTTGATGGGAATGTATTGGAAATGTCCAAAGTACTGAAAGAATGACCAAGCATTTTTTAATATCAGGCATGAAAAAATGCTGGGCCATCTACTTAGAAGTGTAACATCCCATTACAAGCTTTTAGAATAAATCTGGGGACATTTTCTGGTACAGGACCAATGTCTTTTCATTGTTGTTTTATTTTGGGTGTTGTTGGTGCTAAGGGTTGAATCCAGGGCCTTTCACATGCTAAATGTATCACCTATTTCCAGTGAGCTACATCTCTTCCCCCCCCCCCCCCGTCCCCGTAACAGCTCCTGGATTTTTTTTAGAAGTGAGATTCCATAGCCTGTGAGAGTCAAACTGAAAAGCTGTTGATAGAAATGGAATGTGGATTCAGAAAAGAAAAGTTTAGCGAAATTCAAAAATCAGTTTTCAGAAAGATATTTTAAAAGCTTAAGACTGAAAATGTTTCATTCAGATGACAGAAGTATTTGAGTCAGAGCAGCCCAGGACTGCTATGTGTTCTATAAAGTATCTTTCCAAGGGCCCAGAAGACACAGAGCTATTCCCATATCAGAGAAGACAATAAGGGCAATTTATCAGTATATTTTTTGTTTGTTTGTTTGTTTTGTCTTTTGAGACAGGGTGTCCCTGTAGTCCTCTGCAATTATATTGTTATTTTGTCTTTATAAGAAGCATACTTTATTGGCTCTGTGTGTGTGTGTGTGTGTGTGTGTGTGTGTGTGTGTGCGTGTGCACATACACTCAGGTGTGCACGAATGCCAGCGATCCACCATGGGTGTCACTTATCAGAGCCGTCCACCCTGTTTTTTGAGACAGAGTGTTTCACTAAGACTTTGCACTCTCGGATTTGACTAGGGTGACTGGCCAGCCAGCAAACCCTAGGGATCTGCCTGTCTCTGCCTTCCCAGTGCCAACAGAACAAGCATATGCCACCATGACTGGCATTTTTATTTTGCTCAAGAGGTGGGGGTGCTAGGTATGGAATTCAGGTCCTAATGCTTATGAGGCAAGCAAACACTTTACTGACTGAACCACTTCCCCAGAGTCTATTGACTGAAACTGAAATGCATATGTAAAGACAGTAAGGCTCTTGTTTGTCTTAATTTTCAATGAGCCAAATTATTAAACCCCTGAAGTTATCTCTCAAAGCCTCCACGACTGGCATCCTTTTGGTCCTTACAGTCATCATCCTATGTCTATTCCCCCCAGTTGGAGGATGCTCTGGTGTTAGTTACTCATTCTTGTGACAGGGCAGTTGTTTATCAAGTATAGATTCATTTGTCTCCACCCAAGAATTTATACTTTAAGCCACTTATTCGTAATTATGACACACTGTTCTTTATTGAAAAGATTTTAGATCTGGGGTGCAGCTCAGTCATAGGGTGCCATGTATGAAGCCCCGGATTTTGATCCTCAGCACTGAAAAAAGATTTCCACTTTAGCATGTAGAAATTTGGGGAGAATGGGACTCCTGGGGTTTTTCTTGGGTTTCTGTTCCCTGGGGACAGAGCCTGGACTTCTGATGGCTTCTCTCTAGAGCTGCCAGAAGAGTTTCTCTTTTCCTGGCAGTTTTCCGTATCTGGAGGCTGTCACGCCCTGGCATGTTCCATATCCCCAAACAACACATCCCTCTTCTCCTCCAGCTTTTATTTTAACCATATTGTCCTTTTCAACTTTAACCTCAAGTCTCCAAAAATGTGTTTGGTTCTCAGCATCTTCTTTCTCCGGTATTTAGTGTGACAGTAAAATATCCACGAAGGCAAAAGCCTTATCTGCCTTTCAGCGTTTGCAAAGTGCCTGGGACATACTGCTGAAGAAACAGTCACGTTAAAAATATTAATGGTCTGTTTTGTAGTAACCTTCTTGTGTATTATTGTGGAGCAGATTCACTTTCTTATTTTAAATTCAAGTAACAAAATTTGGAAGTTTGATAGTATAATTAGAGGTCACACCTTTTTCTAAGACAGGCTCTCACAAAGTAGCCCTAGCTGGCCTGGAACTTACTCTGTAGACCAGGCTGGCCTTGAGCTCACAGAGATACACCTGTCTCTGCCTCCTTAGTGCTGAGATTAAAAGCATGCACCACCACATCTGGCAGAAACCATCCTTCTTACTAGACACAAATATATATGTGTAAATGATTTCTAAATGTAATTGAATGTTAGGCAGAAAACATTTAAATAATTATAAGCTAGGTGTAAGCATATGAAACATAAGGTCGAAGACATTGCAGCAAATCCTAGGTAAAAGTTGCCAAATAACATAAATAGATGAGCCTTGTGAGCACTGTGTGTCTTTTACTAGCATATATAACTAGTCACAAGAATGGGTTTCATTATGACATTTCATGTGTGTACATTGATCGCACTCACTCCCTCCTTCCCCCTCCCACTCCCACTGACCTCCTTCCTCTTCCCAACTAGCCCCATTCATCTTTCATGTCTTTTTCTTTCTGTGTATTTTAAGAACGTGCAAAAAAAAAAATCAGTGGAAATGACTTAATAGTTGCTTTCAGATTTCTTAGAGATTTATGAAAATTAGCACCTGTTAAATAGCCCCATACTTTTGGTTAGTAGGAAAGGTATAACCCTGTAAACCCAACTTCTGGAAAAATACTGCAGAACACTGTTTAGTCAATAATGGTTTTCAGGCCTTGAAGAATGACTTCATTGGTGAAACTCAAGATAAATTATATCACCTCCCTTGACATTAGCAAGGTCCCGTATAAGGTGTGTAACAGTAAAGTTAGAAAATAGTGCCCAGCACACCCTCATCTTTCTGGCTGGTGCTCAGCTGTGAAGATCATTATAAGTGAAAGTGGCTACGACTAGAAGCAGCAGTTATAGCAGTGTGTGGGGTTTGGATGTGAGTTAAGAGCTTCAGCACTTTAAGGTTCTGGATAGCATGATAGAAAACAGTGTTTTGTGCTAAAGCAAGAATTTGAGAAGAGCTCGGCAAAACAATATTAAATTGAAAGGAAATAGTCAAAAACAAGCAAATAAAGTAATTGGAGGAAAGTGCAGGGTCATGAAGAAATAAACTATATACACATACTTGGTACTTGTTCTGTGGTATTCATTGTTCATGCATAAGTATTAAAGGATCAAAAATATTTTCTGAATGAATACATGAATGAAATTAAAGATGGAGAAGGACAATGTGCCATTAGCATAAAATTAGACTATTCCTAAAGGAATGGTACTTGATGATTAGCAAATTGCTGGGGGGAAAACTTGCTTGACAAATAAATTATGAGAAAAGGTTTTGTTAGGCCCATCTAAAAATTCATTCTTAGGGACATTTGATAGGAGAAGTGGGACATCAGACTAGATTTTAAAATGTGGGTTCAAGGTTTTTACTAGACTCTTGACTGACAGCTGACAATTAATTGGATGTCTAGGAAAATGATTTAGAAAAGTCTTATCCCCATTATAAATCATTTTAAATTTTCTTAAGCATTTTATTAGGAATGTTGATTTCTTCACAGAAGGAAATTGTGACAATACCTTGCAAATAGATTCTATCCAGATCAAGTTTAAAACTTTGAAATATCATTTTTATTTTATTTTAAAATAATTTTAAGTTGACATACCAAGTAATGGATTTAAAATATTTTATTTATTATTTTTATTTTATGTGTATGCATGTATTGCCTGTATGTAGGTAAGTGCACCCATGTCATGCAATGCTGGGGAGGACAGTAGAGGCTGTCGGATCCCCTGGAACTGGAGGTACGGACAATTGTTAGCTGATATGTAGGTGCTGGGATTCGAACTGGGTCTTCTGCAAGAACAGTCAGTGTTCTTACCTGCTGAGCCATCTCTCTAGCCCCCCAAGTAATGAATTTAAATGTAGCATTTTCACACATATATGTGTGCATGTGTATCTGTGTATGTGTGCCATTATTCAAGAACAAACTATAACTACACTTGTTTTAAGTCTTTCAATGTACACAGTCTTTTTCAAGAACTTCAAGGAAAGTCCATCCATCACATTCCATTTTTGCATTAAGATCATTAAATTTGTTACCGACTCATTCATTTTTTAGATTTCTTCTTTTTAAGATTTATTTTTAATTATATATGGGGAGGAGTGTTCACATGTGTGCAGGTGCCAGCAGAGACCAGATGTGTTGGATTCCCTTGGAGCTAGAGCTGCTTACAGCCGCCTGACCTAGGTGCTGGGAACCAGACTCGGGTCCTCTGGAAGAGCAGTTCATGATCTTAACCACCGAGCTACCTCCTCAGCTCTCAGATTTCTTCATTTATGTCATTCCTTTACATTGATGGTAACCAGGGCTGATAATACATTGGTTTTCTATATCAGGAAATATTTTCAAAGCAGAATCTAAACTAAACTGTTTATTACCAATTTCAATTTTATATGACCTGGGCTTCTATGTTTTGTGTGTCCTATCCCATTTAGCACATTTTATTTTCAAATGTACAGCAAGAGGCACTCATTGACCCAATTAACTGCCTGCATTTTCAAATTCACTGCCACATAATACTCAACAATCACTAAGGTAGAGGAGTTGAGTTCTTTGTGGGGGTTCTAGTTTATTTTTTATTGCTTCTTTCAATCTACAAATGTCTTTGTGTACAATATTTATCTCTGTGGTAGCCCTATTTTCTTAAAACCCCTAAGATTTTTATCCTGCTAAAAAGTTAAATTATTTCCTAAAATGTTGACATTCTGGAACTGGAGAGATGGAGCAGTCAGTAATATTCCACGCAAGCACTAGGGCCTGAGCTCAGATCCCCAGTACCCATGTAAAAGCTAGGCCCAGCAGTGCATTTCTGTAACCCAGCGCTGGGAGGGGGAGAGACAAGCAGATCCCTGGAGTTCATTGGCCACACAGCCTAGACAAATGATGAACTCTGGATTCAGTGAGAGACCCTGTGTCAAACAATGAGGTGGAGAGAGCACAAGGAAGACACCCAACGTCAGCTTTTGGCCTCCAAACACGTGTGCATCCATACAGATGTGCACACACCCACTGAACACACACACACACACACAGAGAATGAGATTCTGAAGATCATACAGTAGTATCCAGGAAGGTTATTATAGGCCTTGTGTTGTTTATAAAAGTGCAGTACTGGAGTCTTAATAGTGAGATTGTCATGCCAAAGGAAATTCATCTCTAAATGTGACACTTTCAGCATAGCATGTTACAAAGCAGTCTTACTCAGTTATATACTATGAGGAGGGACAGATTTGTAATACACATTTACATATGTAAATTTACATTACTTGGGACAGGACAGGGTCTCTATGTACAGCAATGAGTACATGGCTTTATGAATGGCATAAACTCATACATCACATTTTCTAGGGGAACTTAGCTTCCATATTAATGGAGTTATCTACGGGTAAGCTTTTATAGCTTTTAGGTAGAGTAAAAATTGTGTACATCATCTTTAGCAGAAACTAGTTGTATTTGTCTAGTTCACTTTTAAAAGTTCTAGTTACTCGAAGGCTTTTATGTTCTATTCAGTTGATGGTCACAGCTTTTCCTGTTACCATGTCATACAGGATGTTTTCTTTCATGGTGTTAGAATACTAGAAATGGTGTGTGCTGCAAAAGTCTAGAGTGTGCGTATTCTGGGCAGTATTCTGAGGAATGCAGCCTTTCAACCCCTAAAACCTGGTTTCTGACTGACCTGGTGTTCTTTGGTAATGTACCAGTGAAACAGATTTGGATTTTGATGTAAGCATCGGACATAACTCGTCATCACAGATGCTTATGTCTTTTAGTTTTAGGATTTTTTAAAAAGAGGCACTACCTTGAAATAACTTGCTGAATTAAAGGTTAGAAATGATCTAAGGAAAAACTTAAGAAAATACCTTTCAGGAAATAAGTTAGACAAGGAAGGCATGGGACAGCAACCAAGAGCCAATAGGAGTAGGGGCACTGATCCTTAGGAGAGGGAGCTGCACTGGGGGAGATTTGAACTGTAGGTCTTCAGCAGCCTCTGCCCAGTTTCTTCAACTAGGACTGTTCAGTCTCAAGCCAAACACCCCAATCCTGCTGATTTGGAAGAGCAGATGGTCAAGTTGGAAACTTCTAGTGGCTGGAAATTAAAGAGGAGATTTTAGAAACAACATCCTATAAAACCAAAAGTCCCCAAATCTGCATATAAACTCCTTCCAAGCCTTTCTCTGATCCCACAAGTATGAACGAGTGACATAGATGGACGCAGAGCTGACCTGATAACATAACCAGACTCATAGCTGACCTGATGACATAGCCGGGCACAGAGCTGGCCTGATGACATAGCCGGGCACAGAGCTGGCCTGATGACATAGCGGGACACATAGCTGACCTGATGACATAACTGGGTGCATAGCTGACCACACTTGAGTCCACACGAGCCACTGCCTTTGTACGACAGGCAGAGTTCAAAGTCTGAGCATAACCACACCCCTGGTCTACTACAACTAAAATTAGTACATTTTAGAGGCAGAAAACAGCCATAACTATCATCAAGATATCCAGAGTAAAAATCAATTAGTAGACATGAAAGTACACAGAAAAGTGTAACCTATAAATAAGACAAAGAATAATCAGTAGAAATTAACTTCGAGATGAGCCAAATGTTGGAATTAGGCAATAACGGTTTATTACTGTTGTTATAGCAGTGTGGTTAGGACTAATGTCTCAGCAGATGACTGCTCATGCAAAGAAATGGGAATTGTAAATGAACAACAGACTAGAAAGCTTAGAATGAAAACTCCACTGGGTGAGCTTAAGAATACGTTGGCGACAGCAGAGAACATGTATGTGAATAGGTGTTCTTTAATCTCAACAATAGAGAGAAAGAAGACTGAAGAGATTGAACAGAGCCACAGTGACACAGTGACACAAGGGTCAGTATCAAGAGGTCCAAATCTTGACGTTCACTTCAATAGCATTCATGAAGCTTCCAGGCCATCAAGGATGAGCCTCCATCTGAAACATGTCGGTTTAAAGAAGCAACAGCGCCGTCCTAGCACTGGGGTTGGTAGGGGTGACAAGCCAAACAGTGGGACTGAGCACAGGGTCAGCAGCACCAAAAGGGTGCTGAGTTTTTGCTGCACGTGCATGCCTAAGGGTTTAGATGTAGCTTCTCTGGTCACTGAACACATCCAGGTAAGCATGTGTGGTGTGGCACATGCCTTTAATCCCAGCACTCAGGAACAGGCAGAGGCAGGTGGATCTCTGTGAGCTCAAGGCCAATCTGGTCTACATAGTGTGTTCTAGGCCAGCTGGGGCTACCAGGAGACCTTGCCCCGCCCCTCACAAAAAATAAAAAGTAAATAAAAAATAAACTTACTGATTCAAAGCCCGTACCATAATACAAGTAGGTTAAGTACAGTGAAACCTTTCGTAAATTGTCACCATAGTCTAACAACTACAAAGAAAAACAGAGAGAAAAACTATAAAAGTAGTTAGAGAAAATTTAAAAAACCATTCCCTGTAAGATAACAACAGTGTGAAGACTAGATTTTCCTCAAGAAAAGAAGAAAAGGGGCCAGTGAGATGGTTCAGCTGGTAAAGTCATTTGCTGTGCAAGCCTAACAACCTGAATTTGATTCCCAGAACCCACAGTGGAAAGAGAGAATCAATACCCACAAGTTGTGACCTCCACACTCTCACACACAAAATATAAACATACAATAATGATAAGGGGCTGGAGAGATGGCTCAGCAGTTAAGAGCACTGGCTGTTCTTACAGAGGACCCAGGTTTCGTTCTAAGCACCCACATGGTGGCTAACAATAGTAACTCCAGGTTCAGGGGATCTCACACCTTCTTCTGACCTCTGCAGGTATACTGCAACACGGGTGCACTTACATACATGCAAGCAAAACACTCAAACACATAAAATGAAAACAATAAATATTTTTGAAAAATATTAAATAAATTAAAAGTAAACAATGAAGACGGAGCAACATTATTTGTATTTTTTGGGCCACAAGAGAATTTAACTAGAAATCTGTAAGAAAAGGATATTTAGAAGAGGGGGCTGGAGAAATATCAGAATGGTTAAGTGTGCTTTCTGGTCTGCAGATGATCCAAATTTGGTTCCCAGCATCCACAGCTGCCCATAACTCCAGCTGCAGGGGATCTGACACCTTCTTCTGACCTCTGCAGGCACCCGGAAACACACACATACACATAAATAAATTTTTAAACAGGATAAGAGGAGCAAATATTTGTAAATAAAATGAATAACTTCTATATATCTTTTGGGTGGAAAACAAATTCAAGAAAATTTAAAAACATTTTCAACTGAATGATAAATATGTAACATCAAAATTACTAGGAAAAAAGTGATGAAACCTAGCTAAGGCGGGCAAAGGGAGGTTGGTAAACAGATGACAGATAATGGATAGATGGGTAGAGTAGTTTTTGTAGCACTTGGTATGTTTATACAAGAAAAGAAACATTTAGTAGCTCAGTGGTTGAGTGCTTGCATGAGGCCCTAGCGTTATTTCCCGTTGCCACCAATAACCACCACCACCAAAACCCACAAAACATCTAGTATCAATGATCCATTTTCTACCATGTGAAGCTGGATTAAACTCCAAAACACAGACGAAAATAATAGAATTAATAGAATCAATGAACTGAAGAACAGATGAATGATTTTTAAAATTAATCCAAATATCAGTTCTTCGAAGCAATGCTAAGGTATTAGCTCTCATTTTGATGGAATTTAACAAAAATAGTTCCTTTTGATTAGTCATTCACCATTATCAGGAATATTAACTGAATTTAATTTTTTATTAGGTAATTTTGTTCTTTGGCAATTTCATCCATGTGTGCAGTGTATTCCTATCACTCCCTCCTCACACCCTCTCTTATCTCCCACCCATCCCTGTCAATCCCCCTCCCCAGTCCCTTTTCCAGATCATAACTTTGGGTTTGGTTTTGTGACCCATTTAATTTAACCAGGGCCATCTCTGTGACTGTTGTCTTGGAACTATCCATTGAAGTCTGGAGGGGTCACCAGTGGGTACACAAGGCACTGACTTCCTCTCTGTCCCTGAATGTATCGGTAGCAGATAGTTCAGCAGTGTGGGGTACAGCCCCCTAGTCCCTCCTCATCCATACCTGACTGTTGACTGGCTCTTTCTTGTACAGACCCAGTGCAGTCATCTGCGGCCACTGTGGATTTGTGATTGCAATGGCTGTGTCATGCCCAGAAAATTCATTTTGCAGCCTTTCTTCCTCTCTTCCAAAGGCTCTTAGGTCCTTTCTGCACCTTCTTCTGCAGTATTCCCTGAGCCTCAGAGGGGGTGGTATAAGCCTGCCGTTCATCCACCACCTACTCTCAGCACATTGTGAAGCCCTAAGTCTCTGCATCCACCATTGTTCACTGGAAAATGAGGCTCTCTGTTAGGGATGAGAGTAAACTTGTCTATAGGTGTAAATACTTAGGAAGTCCTGTAACGCTGTGCCAATTTAGTGAAACAGTAGTATTCAGTTCTCCTCCCCAGGGCCTATGATCATCCCCGTCATGGGGTTCTGACCAGGTTTATAGTACCAGGCATGGATTCCCTCTTGTGGAGCAGCTTTCAAATCCAGTCAGAGAGCAGTTGGGGATCCCTATAACAGTAGTGCACAAATGAGCACATCTTTCCCGGTCAGTCTTGTAATTCATAGGGTTCACAACTGGGTAAAACCACTAATAGCTTTTCTCCCCTGCAGCCTGCAGATCACCTTCTGGGACTATAAAAGCCTGCCAGCAGGGAGGAAGCTTCCAGCTCAAGAATTCAAAATGTTTTCTATTTCATTCACTGTTGTTTGAAAAGTATACTAAAGCCCTACGAAATCTCTGTGTTTGGGGTAAAGTTCTAGTTAAGAAGTAGAAGAAACCAGGCATGGGGTGCATGCCTTTAATCCCAGCAGAGGCAGAGGCAGAGGTAGAGGCAGGTGGATCTCTGTGAGATCCAGGCCAGCCTGGTCTACATAATGAGTTTCAGACAGCTGAGGTTACCCTGAGACCCTGCCTCAAAAAGACCAACCAACCAACCAACCAAAACAAAACAACAAAAAAGAAATAGAGAAGACAGGCAGACGGCAGAATGATTTCAAGGCCGACTTCAGCTGTCTGGTGAAACTTAGTTTCACAAAGCCAGATCTGAGGCTAACTCAGTGGTAGAGAGCTTGCTGTGCATGTACAAAGGCCCAGGTTTGATTCCCAACACCACAGAAGGAGAGCTCAGGCTGCTGAAAGTTATGACTATTTGCATATTTCTTGTTTCTTAGCCTTAGCAACCTGTACCCTATCCACTAATTCGAGACTTTACTTTTGTAAATGTACATTTTCTCCTTTATGTTGCCTGTTGAGAAAAAAAAAGGGTTTTCTAGTCCCATATTCCAGATGATAAGTGCTTATCAGCATCTGTCTAGAAAAGAGGTCCATTTGTTCAGAAACCTCTAGTTTTCGATTCTCTCTGGAAGGAGGAAAAGGAACTTTTGAGTTGTAAAGCATCTTTGAGTTCAACATACATTTGGATCCCTATGCTTTTTGCATAGGCTGCTGATGGAGGAACTCACTTTATGGATCACAGATTCAGTTTAGGGTTGTTGAGAGCTAGTCTTTCAACTCACTGTCAGCTGCAGATCTGGCAAAAATTTCCTTTAACTCTTTTTATCTTCTCACCTGGTGAAGTCACCCATTCCCATCTCCTCTCTTTTCAAAGTGAGCTGGTGTTCTCCTCAAACACAGGATGAAACACAGGAGCCTTCCCTCTTTAAGCAAGTGGGAGGCTATAGATCTGTGAGGTACTCCAGGATCTCACTGGTCAAAAGGATGGGACACTGCAAATAACCTCCGACAGACCCATGTGCAGGCAACGTCTGAGCTGGTTTCTGGCTCCAGCTTTAACTGTTGGATAAATGCAAATACTGATGCAAACATATATGTGAGCAAAGCACAGCAGGCGAAACACAAAACAAGGCTTATTAGAACACCGCTGATAATTCTTCAGAAAGTGAAAGGTGACTTAAACATAGATGAGCATGTCAAAAATGTACTAAGCTCATGAGCATGGGAGCCGGCTGAATGGCAGACCTGGTGCAGAGTTCTCAAGGCATCGGTTTGGAAAAGGATAACTTTGGAATAACATCGATAGGTTAACAATATAAGACCAGGAAATGTGCTTCAGGGAAATCAAGGTCATAATATGTTGTTTTCAGAACTGGAGAGATGGCTCAGCAGTCAAGAGCACTGGCTAGTCTTGCAGAAGACCCGGGTTCAAATCCCAGCAACCACATGGCGACTAACAAGTGTCTCTAACTCCAGTTCCAGGGATCTAACACCCTCTTCTGTCCTCCATGGGCATTGTATGACATGGGTGCACTTGCTTATATGCAGGCAATACACTCATACACATACAATAACAATAAAGCCAAAATTTTTTTTTTAAATAATGTGTTGAGTTTTCTTTTCTACTTGGCAGCAATACAAGTCTGGAGTTGAACCAGAACTAATTAGAAAGTCAAAACTAGACCTATTTCCTTAAATTATCCTTTAGCGGGCCTGTTAATCCTTCAGGATGTGCTTCTCAGGGCTGGAGAGGTGGCTCACCTGTTAAGAGTACTAACTGCTCTTTCAGAGGATCCAGGTTCAATTCCCAGTACCCACATGGCAGTTAACAGTCATCCATAACTCTAGCTCCAGAAGAATCCAACGCCCTCTTCTGACTTTAGTAGGTATTGCACAACACAGGTGCACTTACATACATGCAGGCAATACACTCATACACATAAAATAAAAATAATAAAATAAAAATTATAAAAAGATGTGCTTCTTGCCCATTGCTTCATTCCATTTTTTGACATTTTAAACAGCATATCCTTGCTCACCCTAAACTCTACTTTAAATAGCTTCAGTTGTCTCTCAGTAATATAATAGATGTTTGGTTTTGGTCAGAATAAAACCTGACCATTGAAATTCTCAAACTTAAAACATAGGAGGGAAGTTTAGGGTTCAACACTTTTTCTACGCTTATTTTGCTCTTCTATCAAAATACTGTAGTAATTTTACCCTGGGAAAGAGCTGTAACTCCATCCTCAAGTTCAACCAATTCTCATAGCCAAACAGCTCCCAATTTAGATGACAAGCCATCTTAAGTCCCATAGACGGAAGTCTTTTCAAATGGCCTTTAGACCTTGACAGTGCAGTGTTCAATTTGTGCTATCTCAGCTGCAAAGCCAGTGATCCCAGGAGGAAGCATGCTGGGAAGTCTCTGGATGCAGAGGCTAGCAACAGCTCTACTTGTCTTGAGGTGAACACATCTGCCTGGACCTTCTGAGGGCCCTCGGAACAGGTATTGACAAAGTAGCTCCTGAAGTCTAGGTCTGCATTCTGTTTTTGTGCAATCCATTTGCTGACATTGATTTTATATTGTTTAAAGATACTCTTTCTCTTTAACAGCATATACAATATGTAGGACACATGTGAATGCCAAACAGAGCTGGAATATTTACTATCTTCCCTTTGTAGGGAAGAGCTACTAATCCCTGAATTAAAAAAAAATAAAGGCATGACTTATTTGTTCATATGTAGCAAAGCTTTATAACTAACTTGCTGTAAAGAGAAAGCTCTCTCATAATTCAAAGGTTTGCTTGTTTATTTCTTTATTGGAGGAGTGAACCACTGAGCTACATAGTAGCCCTAAAGATTTGCTTTGGGTAAGAATATTTTATAGCAAGAAACAGTTGTGAAAATCATTAGATTTAACACTGAAAAATAATAGTGTTTGGTTAAACATCTCTAAATTCTTAGTTGTCAGCTGGTCAGCTCTATGGATGGTAATTACTTACCCAGAATAAGTCTTTGTATTATTAAAGCTCATAAACGTCAAGCATTTAAGCATTTTTTAAATTTATTATCTTTATTTTATGTGTATATCGCCTGCATGTATGTAAGTGCACTGCATATGTACAGTGTCCACAGAGACCAGAAGAGGGCGTCATATCCTCTTGAACTTGAGTTACAGATGGTTGTTAGCTGCCATGTGGGTGCTAGGAATTGAACCTGGGTCTTCCGTAAGAGCAGTTGGTGCTCTTAACCACTGAGCCATCTCTCCAGCCTGTATTTAAGCATTTTATTATGCATCCTAATTTCTTTCTGGGGAAGAAGTTGTAGAAAGACATCACAAACATAGATTTGGGCAATTTTTTTCTTTTATGAAACAGTATGCTTAATGGTGTATTTAATTTATTTATTATCTTTTTGGGTTTTGAGACAGGGTCTCACTCTTTAGCCCTGGCTGGCCTGGAACTCACTGTCTTGACCACACTGGCCTTGAACTTGTATTTATTCTCCTATGCAGCCTCCCAACTGTTGGGATTATGGACATGCACGACCATGCCTGGTAATGTATTTTAAAGGCAAATAGTGGGTATAGTAAAAAGGAAAGTAGACTGTAGTGATCTTCTGATGCACCACTAACTCTTATAGTTTGTTTAATTTAGGGCTGTACAAACAGGAAGACGAAAGGCTTGGAAAAGACTCAGAAGAGCACCACAGAAAGAATTAGGCCATTGAAAACAGATTCTGTGTGGAGAAAATGAAAGGCATTCAGATTCAGCTAAGATGAGGTCAAAAAACACCCAATGAGTACTTAACGCAGACGTAAGGGCATCTCCAGCTGAATAAAGGCAGCTGCCCATCACTTCTGAAGAGAAGTGTCACCTGTGCATAAGGATTTCATGAAAAAGACCTTCCAGACATCCAGTAATCAGCCTTTTCACAGGCTTTCATAAAGGCTGAGTCTTTGGGAGGACTTAAAACAGAGCAGAGTCAGAGCTCACGGCCGTGGGTTTAGTGTGATCTTACCTGAAGGGCAGGCTGGGTAACCCCTGAGATTGAAAAGCACACTGGGCGCAAGCTAGCAGGTCTGCTAGGCTTTAAGGGGATTAGAAAGAAGCACAGTCACTGTTCCTGAGGGCTCCCTCCCTCCTCCCGTGTTACTTCACTTTTGTAAATTGCACATTTTTCCTTTATGCTCCCTGTTGAGGAAAGGGAATTTTTCTAATTCCCATATCCCGGAGCATAAGTACAAGTATTTAAATGAATTGAAAGGGATACAGTTGGAAATCCGGCTCCCAAAGCAAACCTGGAGGAGAGGAGGAAGCCACCTATCTAAGGGAGGAGGGACCAAGCAAGGAACAGTTATTATGATGGAAGAACAGCAAGAACAGCAGTGCGTGGGGAGCACTGAGCAGTGAGGAGAATCGTAATTATTCAAAGACGGTGTGTTCTGAATAAAGGGAGGAGCCAGGAGAGGGTTCCGAGAAAGCTTTCAAATATTAGCTCTAGAACTTGTATTTCCATGTTTTTCATCCCTTTCCTTTTTATTTTACATGCAGGTTAATTTCAACAGCATTATAATCCACCAGTTACATTGTTTCTTTTTTAATTTATCTTTAATCTCTGAGCTTTTTCTGACTTTTAAAAAATGAATACAGTATCTGCTACTACCCCCAGAGAACATTAAAAGTTTGAACATTTTATACCATGATTTTCTGTTATCTCTCTCTCTCTCTTTCTCTCTCTCTCTCTCTCTCTCTCTCTCTCTCACACACACACACACACACACACACACACACACACGCAAAGTTCTCATGTAGCCCAGGATGTCCTTTAACTCAGGAAGTGTATAGCTCAGGATGACTTTAAACTTCCTATCTTCCTGCCTCTACCTCTTTAGGGTGTTAGATTACAGGCATGCACCACCACCTGGTTTATACAGTGTTGGGGATTGAACCCAAGGCCTTCTGTGTGCTAGGCAAGCGCTCTGCTAAGAGAGCTACACCCCCAGCTGTTCTCTGTTTTTGTATGTTTCTCCTGCTATTGTTTTTTTCCAAGTACACCTTTCTGTGATTGTTGAGGTTTTCCTGTTCTTAGCTCACTGCCTGGCTGGAGGCAGTCCTCAAACGGCGAACAGTCTAAAACCGTGTTTTCATAGGTCTTAGTTCATTTTGTGCAATTGTAACAGAATACCAGAGTCTGAGAAATTGATAATGAACAGAAACTTCTTGGAGCATAAGTCTGGTCTAGAGATGCTGTGTCTGGCAAGGACCTTCCATGGAGGAAGAAACCACAGCAGGAGAACAAAGGACCAGAAGGAGGAAGAGGGAGAACGCCCACATGAGATGATAGACTCGCTCCAGATATAATGGCATTAACTCATTCATGAAAGGGAAGCCCTCATGCCACAAATACCTCTTAAAGTGTGACATCTTAGTCTTATTTTGAGACGGCTCAGTAGTTAAGAGCACTGGCTGCTCTTGCAAAGGGCCTAGGTTCTATTCCCAGCACCCACATGGTGGCTAACAGCAATACACAACTCCAGTTCCAGAGGATAAGACCCCCTCTTTTGGCCTCTGCAGGCATTGCAGAACACAAATGCACTTCCATACATGCAGGCAAAACACTCATACACATAAACTTAAAATAAATTTAAAAATTAAAAAAAAACATAAACTTCAATACAAGTTCTAGGGACACAAACATTCAAGCCATGGTGACGCATGAGAAAGCTGTTTAGAAGGTCTGAATTGTGGGACCCACAGGACATGATCCCACAAGCAACCTTTATGCTTATGACCTCCAATTTGATATCATTGCTACAGGAATACCACTCCCAGCACCTCCGTTACCTTCTAAAATCACACCTAAGTCATCTTTATCCCTATGCAACCCAAAAGTATGCGTGTGTGCATGCAATATATCGATCAGACATTTTCAAATATGACTGTATAGTAAAGCCCAAGGAAGTCTTATCTAATCTTCTAATCAGAACTGGGATTGTGTTCGGACCTTGGGCAGTCTGTCAAATGTTCTTCATCTACTTCTCTTCCATCCATGAGCACCTTCCTCATGATAGAAAAGATGCTCTGTATATTTCAGAAATCTGACTGCAAAGCTGAAAACATTCTGCCTGAAGGACCGCATTGCATACACTGTGTTATATTTTCATTTTTGAAACATGTAGGGAGGGCAAGATAGCTCAGCAGGTAAACGCCCTTGCTCCCAAGCCTGATGACCTGAGATGAATCCCTGAAACTCACATGGTAGAAAGAGAAAATCAACTCTTGCCAAGTTGTCTTCTGACCTTCACGTGTGCCACGTCATGTGTACACCCATACCACCCGACACACAAATAAATAAATATAATAGAAGCATGTAAAGTTTATAATTGATTCTATATCCTTATTGGTTCCCATAGATTATTTCTTTTTATGATTTATTTAATAGTTTTCTTATTTTATGTGTATGAGTGTATAGTCTGCATGTATGTAAGTACACCTGTGTTGTACAGCATACAAAAAGATCAGAAGAGAGCATTGGATCCCCTGGGACTGGAGTTCCAGACAGTTGTTAGCTACCATGTGGGTGCTGGGATTCAAACCCAGGTCCTCTGCAATAGCAGTCAGTGCTTTTAACTGCTGAGCCATCTTCCCAGCCCCAGATTTGAAAAAAGTCAATGTGCTAGGAATAGCTTCCCTGGGGATCCTCTTGCTCCTCATTGTTCCCTCTCCCACTGGTGTAGAATGCTTCTCATACTTTTGAGTTAGAAGCACTGTCCACATCACTCCCCAGTTAGAGGTAAGTACAAATGACCTCAAAGTGACTCCTACACACACACACCCATACACAATGGTGACATAAACAAATGACATTACTTTTCTCTTTTAAAATAGTCGGGACATGATCATAGGACATCTAGGGCTTGGCTTGCTTATACCTTGATGTTCCACCATTACTAACACATATGCTTTGCTAGTATGATTGAAAATAGTTACTACTAAGGCTACATCCCATGTAAGGAGGAGGATGGTATGTGGAAGGCAGTGCCTTTGCATCAACCAGTTGAACCCATCATTTCCATTTATACTGTCTTAGCTAATACCAAGTCACATGCTGTACCCACCCACAAGGGGACTGGAACATTGCCTGCCCTATGGTAGAGAATGGAAAAGCTGGATATTGGGAGCTGACAAGTTGCCTGTCCTCCCCACTGCCCCGTGGCATCTCCCTTCATTTCCCTATGGCTATACCATTACAGAACATAATATTCTGTCCCCTAGCAACCATTAACAACCATTAGCTCCTCAAGAAGGAATGGGTCTTCATGTGTACCTCCTCAACCCATGTTGGAAGACAGAAGGGTATCCCATGTGGGTATCCACAGTTGCTAAGTGATCATGGTTTCAATGGCAAGGTCATAACTGTAGTGTTTCATGATACTCTGCTCCATCCTCT
>NW_008331662.1:40087-48504 GCF_000622305.1 Nannospalax galili
GAACCAAACCCAGGTCTCTGCAAGAGGAGTCAGTAGCCTTAACTGTTGAGCCATCTCTCCAGCCCTCAGAAAATATATTTTTTTAATCTTTTAAAAAATATTTTATTTTTATTTTATGTGCACCCGTGTCGTGCAATGACCACGGAGGACAGAAGAGGCTGTTGGATCCCCTGGAACTGGAGTTACAGACAGTTGTTAGCGGCCATGTGGGTGCTGGGATTCGAACCCCAGTCTTCTGCAAGAACAGTCAGTGTTCTTAATCACTCTCCAGCCATCTCTCCAGCCCCTTATTTTGGTCTTTTTGAGACAGGGTCTCCCTATAGCCCCAGCTGGACTGGAACTCACTTTGTAGACCAGGCTGGCCTTGATCTCACAGAGGTATGCCTTCCTCTGCCTCTTGAGTGCTGGTGTTCAAGGCATGGGCCACCATACCTGGGGCAGCTCTTAGAATCTTTCTGTCCCCTCTCTCATAATGAGCCTTGGGAGGCAGAAGTTTGATATAGGTATCCTATTCAGGAATAAGCACTCTGCACTCTCGTTCTCTGCACACTGGCAAGTTGTGGGTTTCTATGTTAATCACCATCTGCTACATGAGGAAACTTCTCTGGTGAGAGTTAAGAGATGCATTAAACTATGGGTATAGCAATAAGTCGTTAGGAGTCGGTTTAATACTACAACTATTTAGTAAAAAACTAGTATTAGGGCTGGTCCTGGTGGCACATGCCTTTAATCCCAGGACTCAGGAGGCAGAGGCGGGTGGATCTCTGTGAGTTCAAGGCCAGCCTGGTCTACATAATGAGTTCTGGGCCAGCTGGGGCTACAGGGAGACCCTGTCTCAAAAAGATCAAAACAAGCAAACAAACAAACTAATATTAGGCTCTTCCCTATACCCTGTGACCTGTCTAGGCTTAGATTCTTAGGCCTGATGTCAATGTCAGCTATGGCTTTATTCTATGAAGCAGACCATAACTCTCATAATATTTGTGTACTGGTGGGCATATCTTGCCAGGCCACTTGCTGCTGGAGTTCACAGGAGTCAAAGCTTGGTAAGATTGGTAAGACTGATCATTATTTTTTCCTTCAGGTAGCACACATAGCACTTTCCAGCGCTCTGAATGCCAGCCAGTGGAGATGAGGCTCCGAAGTCAGCACCGGCTCGATTGTTTCTTGTTTGTTCTACAACTCGTGTGTATTGTCTTCAACAATAGGATCCTACCATCAAGTTCTAGTGGGTAGCCAAGAGCAGGGGCAGTGGTCAGCCAGTGTTGTTTGAGGGTGCCGGGGCCCCTGGTCAACAGCTTCTAGAGAGGGAGTCCATTCCTGACATTGAGGGTTTTTGTTGTTGTTACCCAATGATATCGAAAAGGAGCAATGTCCCTCTGTTATAAGATAATCTGTTTTTGTAATGTATATGTATATACTTTAAGAAGCTTAGGCTAGGCATGGTGGCCCATGTCTTTAATCCCAGCACTTGGGAGGCAGGGAGGCAGAGGCAGGCAGATCCCTGTGAGTTTGAGTATGGCCTGGTCTACATAGTGAGTTCCAGCTCAGCTGGGGCTATGGGAGACCCTGTCTCAAAAAGACCGAAAAAAAAAAAAAAAAAAAAAAGCTTATATAGTGGTAGGTAGGTTTCCATATGGCTTTTTCTAAAGGCCTTTAGTGCTACTTAACTTACGCCTCTCCATATGCCCTCCTCTGTCCTGCCCTCCTGTTCCCAATCTCAATGAGTTTTGTTTTGTTTTGAGACACTCGGTCTTATGTACCCCAGGCTGGCCTTGAACATTCTGTAACCCTGAACATCTGATCTCCCTGCCTGTACCACCCCAGTACCTAGATTACAGACACAGCCATCATGCCTATTTAGTTGACATGGGGGATGCAATCCAAGGCTTCGTGCATGCTAGGCAAGCCCTCTCTCAATGGAGATACACCCCCTAGAATATTTTATAGGTCAAAAAATATTTTGGGAGAGGCAATAAGATGTTACCAAGATGCTGAGTAGTAGACGTGTTTCTAGAAGCATCTCAGGTATGTAAGTATGTGACTGAGTATCTTTACATTTCCTCGGCTAAAGGGAGATTTCCTTAATTGAAACGTACTGTGCTTTTTGAAACCCCCATTGGGCCACATCCAAACAGGAGCATAATGGGCCCCTTTGAGGAAAGCGCCAACCCTGAGAACAGAGGTTTTCCTTGATGGTCTTTGGGTACTCTGCTGTTTGGTTTAACTAGCATTTCTGGTAAGGGACTTGAGTCTCAAGATTCGTTTGCTTGGAGTTTCTATGTTTCTGCCAGACCTCTTCCTGTTGACATGTTCACTGAATCAAAATTATTTGTGTGACATCATAAGCAATGTTAAATACAGTGTCTGAAAACAGTCTAACGTTCTGATATATTAATTAATCTATTTGGGTGTGTTTGCTTGGAAACCTGGAAGGAAGCCCATTTTCAAATACGTTTGTTTTTAGGATGTAATCTGGAAAAGACAAAATTCTCTACCTCACCAAGATTTTCAAACGGTCTTTTCACTTATCTCAACATTTTATTTTCCGTGGCATTTTGTTTAGTAGAAGTGGCCAGGGTGGCACGGTTGCTGTTATTTAAAAGTGCACGTGTCCTTATTCTAAGAAAGATTATTCCTAAGCACCATCTCTGTTTTCATATTGAGCTTACCTGTGAGCAAGATAGAGGAAATCCTCATTATTTCCCCCCAAACTAAGCAGTTGGCTTAAAAACTGAAATCGTGTGTCATTTCTCATAGTGAGTGGCAAAGACAAAACGTTTATTGTAAGTGTGGGCTGTGCTGAGTTCTGGCCATCTGATGATGGGAGAATGCTCTTTGAGTTAGCTACTGGATGAAGAAGGGTCTGTCTTTTAAATGCAGTGACATTATTAAGCACCTAAGTACTAGAGAGCTAAAAGATGGACTCCAGAGTTAGGAGCCAGTGATACAGAGTGATACAAAGAAAGCATCTCTGTGTTGTCAGCTCATAGGAAAAGCAAAACAGTGACAGCGCCCAATGTTCAAATAATCCTTCCACAAAGGACAGTGCCCAGTGGGTGATAATTGAGGGCAATGATGAGTGAATGTGATCAAATTATGTTCTGTGCATATATGAAAATGTCGTAAAAAAACTCATTTGGTAAAATAATAAGTGCTCATTGAAAACTTTCTTTGAAGTTGGGCTCAATTAACAAATGGGGGAAGAGAGAGAGAAAACAGCCTTTCCTGTTGATTAATTCCAAAGTGAAATCAGGAAGTAGTCTGGTGTTGTCTATAGTATTGCATTTAGTGACTTAGAACAATGGGCTCTGGGGATAAGTTGCCTGAGTTATATTCAGGCCCCTGTATTTGTGCTGCTGTGTAAATCCAGGCAGAATATTTAACTTTCTGAAGTCTCAGTTTCTCCCGTACACATAGTCCTACAGTACTTCAAGTCTTGGACTATTTACAAGTTAAATAATATAGTACATATGAATTGTCTGCTGCCTTACATACACTTTAAACCTTATTTAGTTCATGGTCCATCTTCCTTTATACATAGAACTTGTTGAATAAGATCAGTACTGTTAGCCTCTTATTCATGAAGTAAATACGGACCACATCAGATCTACAGCTTGTATGATCAAAGTAGCATTTACATTCAGAAAAACATTCCCGAGAGCTAAACCATGCTCCATGTGTACAGTTCTGTGTCATATAAACCATTACTGCTCAGACAACTAGGTCAGGAGCTGGGAGTGCCCAAATGAGCAACTGGTCTCTGCCCTCAAGGTTTACTATGTAGGAGGGGAAATAGATGAGGATATAAATAACCAGGCAATGAAGGAGTGACCAGAGCAGGTAGGAAAGTGTTGATCTTGGACTGCCTATGAAAAGACTCAGCCACGGGCTCCCAAAATAGTGCACCATAGTTACGGCCTAAGACCCTTCCAAATATTAAGCAGCATGCTCTTCCCCAGGGAGGGTGGGATGAATGGAGGAGCCTGTCAGTCCTCATGTGGTATGCAGGTAAATGTGAACTAAAGAGATGACATTAAAATGCAAAGGTTTGGGAGTGTAGCTAAGTGACAGAGCATGTGTCCTAACCCCAGGACCTCATAATAAGACCATGCCTGAGTCCTATACCAAAGGTGCTAGTCTAACTGAATCCAGATATTGGTAGTTTACATCTTTCCAAATAGTTCTGATGTGTGGCCAAGGTAAATAGCCACCCCTGCTTGCCTGACTTTTATTTCCCCTGAATATTCTTCAGTAAATCCCATGAGACTGCTCATCCAGGACTCTAGCAACAGGTTTTCCACTGGGCAGTGAATGATGTGGAAGACACATGGGTCTGCACTCTGAAAACATGAAACCCTGTCCATTTTCTTATAACAGCTCCTGAGAGGCCCCAGGCCCTTAGCAGTGTGGCAGGAACCTTGTCAGAGAGCACTCTGCCTCTAGAGGACAAGGCATAATTCACTGTCCTGTTTTTCCATATTGCTATGGCATAACTAATCCATAGGTTGTCCTAGAGCTTTCTTGCTGTTATTTTGTAAAGCTTCATATATGTAATATATTGCACGTTGAGTGTATTCCTCCCCATACCTCCTCCTTCCTTTTCACGTCCCTTCCCTTCCGGTTAGTCCCCTTTGCTCCCCAAGACAGATTTCCTTTCCTTTCCTGTTTGCATCATGAATGAACTTATGTATCTATATAAACTCTACAAACCACAAATAAGAAAACAAAATACAGTTATTTGTTTATGTTGGATTAATTTGCTTAATATGATTATCTTCAGTTGCATCCATTTTCCTGTAAACAGCATGATTTTCTTTTTGGCTGAGAGAAATTCCATTGTGTATATGCACATTTTCTTGGTCCGTTCCTTTGCTGTGGTCACCTAGGTTCTATAACTTAATCACTGTGAACAGTGATACAATAAACATTGTTGTGCAAGTGTCTTGTAGTCTGTTGTCTTGGAGTCCTTTGGGTAAATACTTGTGATATAGCTGGGCAATATAGAACATCTATTATTAGTGTTTTGAGAAATGTCTGCACTGGCTTCATGGTGACTGGACTAGTTTATGTTCCCACCAGCCCTGTAACAGGCTTCTCTTTGGTCCATGTGCTCTCCAGCATCCATTGTTTCCTTTTTTAAAAAATTAAACAAAATTTTATTTATTTTCATTTTATGCATACGAGTGCTTTGCCTGCGTATATGTAAGTGCACCTGTGTAATGCAGTGCCCATGGAGGCCAGGGGAGGGCATAAGATCCCCTAGAACTGGAGTTATGGATGGTTGTCAGCCATCGTGTGGGTGCTGGGAATCCTGGGTCCTCTGCAAGAGCAGCCAGTGCTCTTAACCACTGAGCCATCTCTCCAGCTCCTTGTTTTCTTAGTGACTGCCATTCTGACTGGGATAAGATGGCATCTCAATGTAGTTTGGATTTGCATTTCTCTGATGGCTACTGGAATTTAACATTTTTTTAATATGTTTATTGGCCATTTGTGTGTCATGTTTTGAGAACCATCTTTTCATTTCATTTCCCATTTAGTGGTTAGGTTATTTGATTTCTGCTTTAGATTTTTTAGTTCTTTGTATATACTAGATATTAATCCTCTGTCAGATATACAGCTAGCAAAGATTTTCTACTATTCTGTAGGTCGTCTCTTCACTTGATTAACCATTTCTTTGCTGTAAAGAAACTTTTTAGTTTCTTGAGGTCCCATTTGTCAGGCAATCTCCTTATTTCTTGAGCAATCTAGAGTTCTATTGACAAAGTCCTTGCCTGTGCCTATATCTTGAAGTGAGTTTCCCTATTTTTTTCTCTAACAGGTTTAGATTTTTATTCTAGAATCTTTTATGCAATTTACTTACCCACCAATTCTTCCTAAATCTCTTGTAGCAAATGGAAGCCTGTTGCCATGTACCACAGTGAAGCATTCGATATTTGGTACTTGGGTGCATGCATAAGTGCCGTAGGCTCTTGACTCATCTGTGAGCCATCTGTATTCCTTGACTTCCATAGCATGTCTGTATAGTTTCTGTATCTTCTCTTATTCTTTCATTCAATAAATAGCTACTAATGATAAATATGGGCCAGGCACGCTCCTGAACATTAGGAACAAAACAGCTTCCAAATTAGGAAGAAAAAAAAAAAAAAAAAAAACTTACCCTAGCGGGACTTAACATTCCAATGGGAGAAGACAGAAAAGGAAAGGAAAAGCATACATAACTAAAACATGTAGTGTGTTCAAAGGTGTTAACAATGTGGAAGAAAATAAGGCAGAGAAGGGGGAAGGGCAGATGAATTGTGGGGGTTAATGTGAAAACTTTGCAGTTTTCACCAAACAAGAAGTGGTGAAGGCTTGGACCACTGTGGTGGTGACAGAAGGTAAGAAGTGGTTGACATCTGGATAAGATCCAACAACGTGTGGAAAACATGAGAGGTGGAACTGTACAGATACCAGGAAGAGGAGAATTCCAAGCAGATGTCGTACATGGTGTGAGTGTGAGGGCCCTGAGGCAGGAATGGATATGGGATGTTCTAGAGACTTCTAGAAGGACCAGTAGGCTGGAGCAAACTTAATGAGCAGGACAGAGCTGATTGGTAGAAGGCAGGGGTGAGATGGAGTGGGGTTTAGTAGGATGTTTGGACAGATTTTCTTTTTCCCTGAGTGAGATGGAAGGTTGTTGGAGGGTTTAAGTGCATGAGAAACCCAGTATTTTACGAGTGTCATTCTGGCTGTTTGTGAAGACTAATCTAGAAGGCCTAATAGTGGAAGCAAGAAGGCAAGGCAGGAGGTGCTGTGGCCATCCATTTGAGATATAATCAAGATGTGGACCAAGGTGACAGCAAAGATTGGCAAAAATGGTATCTGAAGGTATCACTCAATGGTAGAGTGCCTGCCTAACATTCACAGAGCCCTAGGTTCTATTTCCAGCTCTGGAGAGCAAGGGGGTGGTGAAGAAATAAAGAAATGGTTAGAATATAGATGTGTTTTCCACAAAAAATAATATATAAATAGTAGAGCTCCAATCTCTAGTAAGGAACCTAAGTATTTCCAGTTACAGCAGCAGGTTGACTTCGTGTCATTCGAATATGACAAATTCAGTATCTTCTTTAAAAGAACAACATCATTGCTGGCTTATTGTGCTCTGACCCACATGAAACCGCCGATGTCACACTCCTATTCTGCAGTTTGTTAATGGCAATTTACCTTTAGGACTTATGACCTAAACTGCCAGTAACCTGCTGTTGTTTAAAACAGGCCTGCTCTTCCCTTCGTGAAGTATTTACCTCACTCCAGGGTGGGTCCTTGAAAGGCTGAGAGGTAGACAGTGGAGCAGAGGCGTGAATGTGGCATTGCTAACCATGCTGTAAAGGAGCCTATGCTTCAGAATAACACAGGCCAGGAGCACCTCTTATCCCATTCCTCGTCTTTCTTTCTTCACCAACATCCTGAAAAACAAGATTCTTTTTATTGCCACCTGCATACACAAACATTGATGGCCTCTTAGCATGTCTATGTTGCCCTGTGGCCCCTTAGAGTGCAGTGTCAGGACGAAATGCAAAGCTGTGCAAGAGAACCTGGTGTTCTTTTCCCCAAACTAAGGTCATCTTACTCTAAATTCTAGGAGTCTTAAAACGAGTTCTGCTATGTGCATTTAACAACTGGGAGAATTTCCAAAGATACACACACTCATTTCTTTATTCATTCCTTCAGCATTTATTGTTAAGTACATGTGCCAGGGATTGTTCTAGGTATTGGAAGGGAGGAGTGGAGGAAGACAAAGCCCCTGATTTTTAGGGAATTTCCTTTGCCATGAAAGAGGCAGACCAAACACAAGTAAAAATCACAGAACCATGGCATAGGCAATGAAGAGAATACATGAAGAGAGCAACTTGAGGCAACAAAATGGGGAGTGCTGGAGTCATGTGCTACTACTATGCAAGAGTTAGTATTAATATTTTCTTGTGGGCTGGAGAGATGGCTCAGTGTTAATGGCACTGGCTGATCTCAAAGAGGACCTGGGTTTGGTCCCCAGCACTCACATGACAGCTAACAACCATCCATAACTCCAGTTCCAGGGTAATCCATGCCCTCTTCTGACCTCCATGGACATTGCACAACACAGATGCACTTACACATATGCAGGCAGTACAACTCATACGCATAAAAAAATTCTTGGGTTCCCTGGGCCTGCACGACCTGCAGGCTTCTCTCCAACCCACAGGCCTCTCTCGGGGACCCACCCAGCTCCCCACTGCAGTCCCGAGGAGCACTTGGGGCCGCTTCCTACCCCCATCTTCCTTTACATCTCTGGGTGGCATGGCCACCAGCTGCCCTAGACCAGCATCATTCCTGGGCCAGACTCTCAGGCCAGTCCAACCCCAAAATTCCTGAGGCCAAAATAGTTCCTGGAGGGA
>NW_008331662.1:49584-50169 GCF_000622305.1 Nannospalax galili
GAAAGAAAAATCTTCCATGACATAAATAGGCTGAAGGAATTCATGTCCACAAAACCAGCCCTTCAGAGAGTTCTGGAAGCAATATAAAGAGTTGAAGAAAGGAACGACTATACCCAAGGGGTTGCGGAAAGAAATTCAGTGAAGGTATGACTGGAAAAGTACAGCTGCATCATGAATGTAAAGAAATAAAAATGACAGGATTCAATACTCATCTTTCATTAATAACTTTAAATATTAACAGACTGAACTCCCCAGTCAAAAGACACAGACTAGGTGAATGGATTAAGAAACAAAACCCATCTTTTTGTTGTCTGCAAGAAACTCATCTCACTTTCAAGGACAGACACTATCTTAAAGTGAAAGGATGGAAAAAATATATACCAAGCAAATGGTACTAAGAAAAAAGCAGCCGTAGCAATGCTAATATCTGACAAAATAGATATGAAACTAAAACTAATCAGAAGAGATAAAGAGGGCCACTTCATTCTAATCAAAGAACAATAAATCAAGAAGATATTACAATCATGAACATATATTCACCAAACTCTGGTGCACCCAACTTCATAAAAACAATACTACAGGACT
>NW_008331662.1:50424-51712 GCF_000622305.1 Nannospalax galili
ATAATTCCATGCATTCTATCAGACCACAATGCAATAAAGCTTACAATCAACACCAGAAGAAGCCATAGTCACCAAATGAACACATGGAGATTAAACAACACACTCCTATCTGGTGAATGGGTCAAAAGAGAAATTAAGAAGGAAAAATATTCCTGGAACTAAATGAAAAGGACAATACAACACACACTGAAAGCTGTCCTTAGAGGGAAGTTTATAGCCCTAAGGGCCTACATCAAAAAATCGGAAAGAACACAAATAAAAGACTTAACATTGCAACTCAAGACACTTGAAAAAGCAACGACAAATGAAACCCAAACCCAGCAGACAAGGAGAAATAACAAAAATCAGGGCATAAATTAATGAAATCAAAACAAAACAGTACAAAGAACCAACGAACCCAAGAGCTGGTTCTTTGAAAAGATAAGACAGACTGCTAGCCCAGTTAACCAAAAGAAAGAAAGAGCACCTCCAAATAAACAAAATCAGAGATGAAAGGGGAAACATCACAACAGACAACAGAAAGATACAGAACATTATAAGGGAATACTTTAAAAACCTATATGCTACTAAATTTGAAAACCTAAAAGAAATGGATGGATATCTAAAGGCATGGGAACCACCAAAACTAAACCAAGAAGAGATTAACAGCTTAAACAGACCCATAACACAAGAAGAAGCTGAAACAGTAATACAAAACCTCCCGACTGAAAAAAGCCCAGAACCAGATGGATTTACAGGAGAATTCTATCAGACATTTAACAAGGATCTACATCCGATATTATTTAATTTATTCCAAAAGACAGAAATGGAGGGAGAACTTCCAAAATCCTTCTATGAGGGCAACATCACTCTAATACCAAAACCAGGTAAAGATACAACCAAAGAAGAAAATTATAGATCCATATCCTTAATGAACATAGATGCAAAAATTCTCAACAAGATACTTGCAAGCCACATACAGACACACATCAAAAACATCATCCACTGTGATCAAGATGGCTTTATTCCAGAGAAGCAGGGATGTATGTAAGTCAATAAACATCATAAATCATATAAATGGGCTCAAAGAGAAGAACCACATGGTCATCTCAATAGATGCAGAGAAGGCCTTTGACAAAATTCAACATGCATTTATGTTCAAAGTCCTAGAGAGAATTGGACTGGAGGGAACATACCTCAACATAATTAAAGCCATATATAACAAACCCACAGCCAACATCATTCTAAATGGAGAAAAACTGGAAGCATTCCCAATGAAATCAGGAACCAGACAAGGCTGTCCACTATC
>NW_008331662.1:52147-52786 GCF_000622305.1 Nannospalax galili
ACCTCCCATGCACATGGATTAGAAGAGTTAATATTGTGAAAATGACCATCCTACCAAAAGCCATTTATAGATTCAATGCAATGCCAATCAAAATCCCCATGACATTTTTCACAGAATTGGAAAAAAAAATCATAAGGTTCATATGGAAGCACAAAAGACTTCGGATAGCCAAAGCAACCCTAGGCACTAAGAGCAATGCCAGGGGCATTACTCTACCAGATTTTAAGCTGTATTACAGCACTATAGTCATAAAAACGTGATACTGTCACAAAAAATAGACCCATAGATCAATGGAACAAAATTGAAGACCCAAATATGAGTAAATGCAATTTCAGCCACCTGATATTTGACAAAGGGGCCAAGAATATTCACTGGAGGAAAGAGAGCATGTTCAGCAAATGGTGCTGGCAAAACTGGATCTCCACCTGTAGAAGAATGAAACTAATCCCCTATCTTTCACCCTGCACAAAAGTCAATTCCAAATCGATCAAAGACCTCAATGTATAAAGCCTCAAACTCTGACTCTGGTAGAAGAAAACATTGGGGAAAACCTACAAGATAGAGGTGTAGGAAATGACTTTCTAAACCGGACGTCAATTACTCAGGAAACAAGGTCAAGAATTAACAAATGGGACCTCA
>NW_008331662.1:53300-54284 GCF_000622305.1 Nannospalax galili
CTTGCACATCCATGTTTGTTGCTGCTCTTTTCACAATAGCTAAGAGATGGAAGCAACCTAGGTGTCCCTCAATTGATGAGTGGATAATAAAAATGTGGTTCATTTATACGATGGAGTTTTGCTCAGCATTAAAGAAAGATGAAATCATGAAATTTGCAGGTAAATGCATGATGGGACTAGAAACCATTATACTAAGTGAAGTAACAGAGTCTCAGAAAAAAATCGATGCATGTTCTCCCTCATATGTGGATCCTAGAACCAACCCTGATAAGTATGTATCCAGACATAAACTACAGGAACCAGGATAATAATGGAAAGGAACCAGGGAGGCAAAGGAAAAGAAAGAACCTGAAAGAGAGGAACAATAGGAAACAGGCCTTAATATGGGAGATATGGGTAAAAACTGGGTTAGTTTAAGGGAGGGGAAGGGAAGGGTATAGAAGGAACCTAGGGGATAAAGGGAAAGAAGCAGCTCAAGAGAGGTAGGACCACAGGAGAAGGGTATTATTAAGGGAGCAATGGGGAAAATGGGGGCACCTTAGTTGGGGAAACTATGATGGAGGGGTTAGACAATGCAAGAGATAAATAATGTCTAGCTAGTTTTGAAACCCAGAGGGAATCATATTACTCCAACAACCTACTGACAAATTACACATAGATCAAGAAATATATGTCTAGGCAAGGTTTATCTGAGAACAATTGGTCTTTGCCCAAGATTTATCTACATGACACACAGTAATTAAAAGTACCAGACTGGTGGAACTAACTTTCTTGGATGTTTAACAGACATACTTTGAGGCCTATACTAATTTGTTCAGAGGGACATAAAGGACAGTTTTGCTCCTTGCCCTCCTAGGTAGACTAGTTCCAGAGGACTATGATCGTCTCTCAAAATGTCCTGTAATTGTGGTGGGTCACCTGTCCTCTTGATCAAGGAGGCTGAGGAGACCCCACCAGATGGACTTGAACCAGTGTCCAGTCTTC
>NW_008331662.1:54564-55023 GCF_000622305.1 Nannospalax galili
AATACAGCTACATAACAAGAAACAAAGCCAGACAAGAGATACCTTCCTTTGAGTTATTGGCCAGGGTGGCCCAAAAACTCCCAGACAGTAACCCAGCATAGAACTAGGAAAATGAACGGCAGACCCCAATCTTATCTAAAGGAATATTGACAACTGATTGCTGCTAGATGAGGAACAGCTGACCTTCTTAAAACAAAGACCTCTGATAGGCTGATTAGATTCATCAGATGGACAAGTAGTGGGGAAGGGCTCGGGTGCCGACAACACAGAGGACAGTAGCAGGGATATAAGAGTATAAGGGCTCTAGTGGGGGGAGGGAGGCTGTGGGAGGGTGCCATATGGGAAGTGGGTCTATAGTTAAATAAGATGGTTTGGGATGGTCTGTATGATACACACACACACACACACAAATCAACAAATTTTTAAAATGTATTATATTTGAGGAGGAAGCATAAAAAT
>NW_008331662.1:55177-83618 GCF_000622305.1 Nannospalax galili
CATTACAGCTTTAACATCTCAGTGTTAGTAGCAAAAACAATGAGTCTTTCTGCAAAGAACAATATATTCAAAAATGAAATGGAGATCTTTTTTAAAGTTTAAAAAGTCATTCAATTTTATGTCTTACAGGGCGTATACTGAGTTCAATATTATATAACTGTATTAATTCAACTGTGAACCTAGAAACTTACAGCCACTTGTGAAAGAGATGTACTCTTGCTCTGGAGTGTGTTACTGAATATGTTAAAGCTGTAATGAAATGCTTCTAATCATCTACTTATTAATTTTTTTAAATGATAAAAAAATAAAAATAGTTTGTTCTTATAAGAAAAAAATTCTTCTATGTGCCTATATACCCATGTGTGGTGTATGTACATGTTCTTGTGAGTATGTATATGTATGTATGTGCATGTGGAAGTCAAAGGTTGAAGCTGGGTATCTTCCTTGATTGGTTTCTACTTTACTCTTTTAGAAAAGGTCTCTCTCTGATCTTAGAGCTCATTAATTCACCTAGACTGACTGGGCAGTGAGCCCCAAGTATTCTGTCTGTCCCTGCCTCCCCAGTGATGGGGTTATAGATGTGCACCACCATGTCTGGCTTTTATGGAGTTGCTCAGATCTGATCAGAACTCAGGTCCTTGTGCTTATGCAGCAGACACTTTACCCTCTGAACTTTCTCTCAGGCTCTTAGTATTACTATTTCCAATAGGTCAGCCAGATAAGACATCTCCAAAAGTGGCACTCATGTAAAGATCAAAAGGAAGCTAGAGAGACTGTCGTGTCCATAGCTGGGGCAAAATGGTGTTTGTTTTAGGAAGTCCTTAGACAGCCTTCCTATCTGTGTATGCCCTAAGTGCCCCAGCTTTGACACTTTATGTGTCCTGATCACTCCCAAGTTTATATCCCTAGTCAAGACTTCAGACTCCAGTCTAGCATATCCAACTGTTCATAGCATCTCTTTACTTGGATACTTAACATGTATTTCTGTAATCCAGCCCTTTGTGCTCTCCTCTGCAAACCTCTTCTTCCTATATTCTCGAGTTCCCTTTAATCAGTGACAATGCCATTCCTTCAGCTGGTTAAGTAAAAAATCTTGGACTCATCTTGACTTCTCTAAACGCCACACCCAACCTATCAACTACAGCATGAACTCATATATTGGGAAAAATTTAAGAAGCTAAACAGAAGTGGGAGTAAGATACTGAGGTAAAATATAAATCTGGGCAGCAATAGAGGTCCCTGCAAGGGAGCATTTGATGGAATAATGAAAGCCAAAACTAAGGTAATATGAGCCTGGAATCCAGGGTGATGTGGTTTCACATTTTATGTCACTGCGTGTGAAAAGCCCTTTAGAGAGGTCACCTCTGTGTGTTTCAGTGGGTTTTGCCACCCATGCTGAATGGACAGGATGAAGACTGTAGCCCTATGGATTATAAAGAGATTTTATTTTATATAAAATCCACTTAAAGTATTTCCTATTCCCTACCTCTGGAAATAGTTTGAGACTGATAGGGAAGCCAGAAACATAGTCATCATTTTTTTGTTGTTGTTGTTTTTTTTTTTGTTTTTCACATCTACTAATTATTGTTTTTTAATCATTATTTTTTTTTAATTTTTTTTTTCATACAGAAGAATTCATTCCAAAGCAATTGACATTGAGACGTTTTCACATGCATTTCTAATCTCTATATACATGACTATCACTGGTCACAGTGACTGGTCAAAGAAAACCATTCTCTTTGTGGGCATATCTGCAATAAAGCAAAACACTCGACTGAAAACATCAAAGAAAGGAGATCCTGGCAATTTTCTAGCGGCAAGAGATGGTTAATGAGCATTCTGACCAAATTAATTTGAACAAGAACAATGAAAAGGAAGTAAGTAGTCAGTGTCCTTCTATTTTAATTTGGTGCAGGTTTCCCAGTATTCAATTCTCAGTACAGAAGGTTCTTGCTGTTTTGCTGTCCTGAGTTTCTGGAAATCACATCCTGGTTCCCCTAAATTAGGACCTCAGAACAGTGAAGTATTTGAGAACTTCATTCTTTGCCCAAGGATTTAGCTTCAAACAACACATAGCCAAGAGAGCAATGTACTAATAGAAATGATCCTGTGGCTCTGGAAAAACTCTGTTTTTCCAGCTACTTAAGATTGGCAGATAGGTTCCATACTAGTGACTCTTTCCTGGACAGAAGCTGAGTCCTTTCAACCTCCGCAAAGATCTCTCCTCAGACTGGATTTCTCTCTCTGCCAGATTTTAGTGTAGTGTGTTTAACTCACAAGTGTGATTATCCTTAATATGCTCCCAAGACAGCTATCTTCCCAAATGGAGGCTTTGGCCAGAGGATGTCAAGCCTGGATTTCCCATATAGGAAGTAGTTACAGATTGAAGTGATTTTGCTTGTGAAATGTGATGAGCTTAGATGTTGGAATCTTGGACGTTGGAATCTGACAGACCAGAGTTGGAATTTTTGCTCTGCCTGTCACAGTTTTGTAATCTTTGGGGAACTATTTAACCTGTCTGCAGGTCTCCTCTTCTGTGAAGCAAGCCAATACCTACCCGATGATCTTAATGTAGACCTAAAATATAATATTCAACAGATAAGGTGTTTAATGCCTGACCATTGGCAGGCACGGTAGCATTAACTGTCAGTTGTTAGAGCATACCCTTCTCATCTAATGAAAATGAGAAATTTGATTCCTTCAAAGTTTTTTCTTCCATGTTTATAAAGCATTCTTTTCCATTTGGTCCTGAAGGCTCAAAACACCAAAAAATTCTTATTGTTAATAATAAACTTTATAATAGCATGTTGTCTATCAGCAGGCAAATATATTGTTTTTTATTGATCCAATAAGTTTAATTAGGGTTGCATACAGGAGCATGGATGAGGGGTTATTTACAGGAACAGGGGCATTTTACCAGTAGCTACACCACTGAAGAAAATGTTTCCTCCTCCCCACCATTAACTGCCTATAGGGCTTCAGGGAAGAGTCCCTTCCCTGAATGTATTATTTTTTAAAATGTATATACCTGCAGTGGAATACTCCAGATTTTTAAAAAAAGAAGGAAATTCTTCAATATGTAATAGCATGGATGAACTCGGAGAACATTTCGTTAAAGAAAATAAGCCAGTCACAGAAGAGATACTACATGATTCCACTTAAATGACACATCTTAAATAAATTCATAGCATCAGAATGCACAATGGTGGTTGCCAAGGACCAGAAGGAGAGGGCAAGGGGAAATTACTGATCAAGAAGCATGAAGTTTCAGTTATCAAGATAAATATATTCTAAAGAGCTATTATATAATGCTGCAAACATAGCCAGCTAAACTATTGTATAGGTAAGCACTTGTTGACAAGGTAGATCTTATGTGAAGTTTTCTCATCACAATAGCATAAGAATAGTAAACTCACTAGTGCTCTTACCAAACCTTATTGTCATCTCTACTGATATTAGCAGCTATCATGTGCTGATTGCTAAGTTCCTGTCTCTTACTGAAATTAGTAATTGGCAAAATTAATCTCTTTGCACACTTGCCAACACCCTTAGTCAAGAAAATACCGTCTTCTTCAGCCTTTTAAAGATGAATAAGCAAAAGGATCACATAGTTGCCTCACCTAGTCTACAAGTGGCAAAGTCAGGATTCTGACCTGGGCACTTCCACCTCGGGGCCATGTTGCCGCCCAACATGAGTCTAGGGTGTTACCTGACTAATGCTGGAGATGAGGGTGCTGCTCTGTGGTTGATTGTGTTGTCACCATGTGCAAGTCCCCGGGTTCATTTACCAGCGCCAATAAATTAATAATACTGAAGAACTATGTTAGCATAAGTACCCATGAGAAGGCTTGCCTTTGCCGTAATAGCTGGGTACATGGTTTCCCCTGCGAAGGTATAGATCAGACATAGAAAATAGAACTTAGGATGAGGTTTCTGGTCCTTATACTTGTTTGGTTTGGTTTGGTTTGATTTTGCCTTTTCCTGTAATAAAATGAAGGATTTAGAATGAATAGAGATTTAGAGAAATGTGAGTTGGTGGAAATAATGCACAACACTTAACTTTTAAAACCATTGAAGAAGTTTTACTTGATCCTGGCAAGCCCTTTGCTGTCCCCCTGCTTAATTCTGTCAGTCAAAGAAAAGAAAGGTCCAGAATCTGTATTAGATCCGCATGATCTTCATTGCTAGGCTTCCACCTTTTGGGTATTTGCTCTGTTTGATCAGTTTATGTGGATTTTTTTTGCATGTTGTCATGGTAAAGCTCATTTCATGATATGAGAGACCTCCTTGCTGAGCAAGGTTTTCATAATGTTAAAGCCTGCATTTTCATTTCCACATTTTATCTTGGTGTTGCCAAGGCAACCCAAATAATTTCATTTTCTATTTGATGCCCTAAAGGCTGGTGAACCTCAAGCTGACTCACTTATGTTCTTAAAGGGTTTTGTTTTTTCCCCTAGTTTAATTTCTGCAACTACTTTCCTTATGCAGATGTCTTCTGCTTCTCTTGCTCTAGTAGTCAGAGCTGGTCACTGTTGGTGTGGTAGTTAAGTATTTGAGGGGATTACAGATTCCATTGCTAATTAGAAAAGAGCTCTGGGGCCCAGGTGTGGTGCACACCTTTAATCAGAGCACTAGGGAGGCAGAGGCAGGTGGTTTCTGTGAGACTAAGACCAGCCTAATCTACATAGTGAGTTTCAGGTCACTGTGGCTACAAGAAGACCCTGTCCCCATCCCCCCCCCCCAAAAAAAAAGTCCTATGAGCCTTCTCACCATAAAAATGCGAATTTAAGTCATAGCAGAGAAACATATAAAAGCTTATTCAGGTATTTCTTATCCAGATCTTTCTGGTTCATAGGATTCAAATAGGAAGTTTTGAAGAGTCTATACAGAAAGGTTTGGGGTATAGCTTAGCTGGGAGCACTTGCCTAACATGCACAGAGCCCTGGGTTCAGGTTTCAGCATTGCATACCTGAGTGCAGTGGATGTATCCGTAATTGAAGCACTCAAACAGTGGAGGTAGGAGGATCAGACATTTAAGATCATCCTCCACTATTTTGTTAGTGAGAGGCCAGCCTTAGTTACGTGAGAAAAAACAAAAAAATCAGGCCAGGTGTGGAGGTATAGACCTTTAGTCCTAGCACCAGGGAGGCAGAAGCAGGCCAATCTCTGTGAGATAGAGGCCAGCCTGGTCTACATAGTTCCAAGCCAGTTGGGGCTACAAGGAGACCCTGAGTCAAAAACAGAAAGAGCTGGGCGTGGTGGTGCATGCCTTTAATCCCAGCCCTTGCGGGGCAGAGGCTTCAGGATCTCTGTGAGTTCAAGGCCAGCCTGGTCTACATAGAGTTCCAGACCAGCTGGGGCTACAGGGAGACTGTGTCTCAAAAAGACCAAACAGGCAAAGAAACAAAAAACAGAAAGAAAAGGAAGGGAGGGAGGGAAGAAGGGAAAGAGGGAGAAAGAAAGGAAGGAAGGAAGGAAGGAAGGAAGGAAGGAAGGAAGGAAGGAAGGAAGGAAGGAAGGAAAAGAAAGAAAATGAAAGAAAAGAAAGAAACAATGGCTGTAGAGATTCAGTGTTCAAGAATACTTGCTGTTCTTCCAGATGACCTGAATTTGTTTCCCAGCACCCACATCAGGTGACTCAGAACTGCCTATAACTCCAGCTCCAGGGGATCCAATGCCCCCTTCTGGTCTTCAGGCACCAACACACACACACACACACACACACACACACACACACACACACCAATAAACTTTTTTTTTTTTAGAAAATCACTTTGTAAAGAGAATTTATATGGTAAGGAATTTACAAATTGTATCTGAATCTATTCCAGTTCTAAGTTCCAACTGGGAAAGTTAAGACACCTGTTTATTTCCATTTTTGTTTCTTCATTCTTGAACAATCACAGTCTTTAGTTTACTTTTTATTTGTTGGGCTTTGTTTTTGTTTGGGGTTTTTTAATTGTTTTGTTTTGTTTTTCTTTTTGAGACAGTTTGTTTCTGGCTGACTTGGAACTCACTATATAGACCAAACTGGCCTTGAATTCACAGAGATCAACCTGCGTCTGCCTCTCAAATGCTGGGATTCAAGGTATGCCACCATGCCCGGCTCTTGTTTTTGTTTTTAAGACAGGATTTCATGTAGTCCAAGATATCCTCAATTGCATATCTGAGTCTGGCCTTGAATTCCCAATCCTCCTGCCTGTTACCTCCCCAGTGTGAGAATTACAGGCACCTGCCACCACATCCAACTCACGCTTGACTTTAAACCTTGTTTTCTCTGGTGGAAGTGATATGGCTGGTTGTCATGAATCTTTCCATTTTTTATCTGGCTCAGATAACCCTTTAAATTTGAATCTGTGTAAAAAGTTGAGGACCAAAGGAAAGAAATTGCACTTTCTCAAGTCTCCTTTCTTACATGTGTGTTGCCCACGAGTTCTATCATAACTTCCTTTTTTCAGTTTTATTTCTTCTTATTTATGTGTATGTGTGCCTGCTTATCTGTATTTGCACCACGTGGGTGCAGTGCTTTGGAGGCTAGAAGAGGGCATTAGATCCCCTGGAACTGGAGTTACAGATGGTTGTGAGCCACTATGTGGATACTGGGAACCAAACCCAGGTCCTCTGCAAGAGCAGCCAGTGCTCTCAACCAATGAGCTCCCTCTCTGCAGCTCCCTCTAGCATAGCTTCTTATTTATCTTTGATTCCCAGTGGCCGGCAGTTAGTAGTTTTAAAATGCTGAAAGAGGGAGTAAGGAAGGAAAGACAGAGGATGGGGGAAGGAAGGAAAGGAGAAAGAGAAGTAAAACAGCAACAGAGATGAACTCGTAGGATCTCCTAAGAGGAATAAGCCAAACGCAGAAAGAAAAATGCCGCCTGTCTTTACTCATGTGGAATCTGAAACAGCTGGTCTCCTGGAAGAAGAGTTAGATCACGGTCACTAAAGACTCTGAGGAGTAGGGAGGAAGGGAGATAGGGGAGAAGCTAGATAACTGGTACTAAAAGACAGATAGGAAGAATCATTCATTCTTCTTTAGCATGTCAGGGTAACTAGTCTACAACGATTTATCTCAAAATAGCAAAGGAAGAAAGCTAAGGAGTTTCCATGCCACAGAAATGATATATGCTGGACTGGCAATGCAGCTCAGTGATAGAGCACTTGTCTGACATGCTCAAGATCTTGGGTTCAAGTCTCAGCATTGTCAACAAACAAAACCCTGAGGACACAGAACCCACAAATTTTGACAATTAATTTTTTTTCATAAGCAATCATTGTCTGACCAAAGAGTAGAACTTCTATGTAAGTTCAGAAGCTGGTTCCTAGGAGGATGTGTAGATACAGATGAGTGAGGTGACTAGGACAGACTGGCTGCCTTTAACACAGATGCCTGGAGAGGTCTTGGGTCCCTCATCATAGCTGCTTATGTTCAGTCTCAGGAAGGTGCTGAGCAACCCTCACTGGTGATGATGATTGGCCCCCTAAGATGCCAAAACATTAACTGATTGGAATGAGAATTTGGTGAACTTGGTACTGGGTGTGTCAGATGGATTACTGAGGTGTCAGATGAAGGGTGACCCAGTATAGGTCAGGGTCATTCACCCATCTGGAAGGCAGATATAAGGGGAAGCTGCTACCTTCTGCTGAATGGTTGAGTTTCACACATATGTTTTTGGAAAGACATTTGGTCTTGAGTCTTGGTGACGTTTTGCCAAGTTAGTCTAAGGACTGTCATTTGTTACCTTCCTGTGGGACATCTTGACCGGTTCGGTTCTGTCTTTGTTTCTAGGGACAGACAACATCAAATTTATCTTAGTCAACAGAAGCAGAAACCATAAATTTTTGCCCTACATCATGGAGGGCAAATGTCAACCATCTGAAAAAGGCTAAAAGAGTCATCATCTTCCTCGTCTGAAACATTCTGCTAACCCCAACCTCCAGCTTAACTCAGCTAACTGTTCTGACTTCTGTTTCATATTTCTGTTCAGGAATCACTTCCTCAAGTCTAGTAGGTCAGGCTTCTGTAGGGTATGAAAGCATCCTGAATGTGTCCACTCCATTGTTAACTCTCAATAGTGTGTTCACTATATCATTCCACCATAGTGTAAGATTCATAAAGATGGAGGCTATGTTTTTCTTACTGCCTTCTCCATATTAATGAGTTCACTACCTTGCAGATGAAAGCTATTCTAGCACTTACAGAAGCAATTCTAGTACCTACCTACTGTTGTCAAGTATCTTGGTAGGAATTGATGGTAGGGATAGAAAGGTTTTCAGACACTACCACTGCCCTTGAGACACTTCTTACTTCAGGAACCTCCATTGATAATCTCCAGTCCCCACCTGAGGAGAGATGGAGCTGAATCAGACCCTAGCGCTTTCTCCTTCCCATTTCCCCAAATTCTTCTTCCCCACAAGAATCCCAAGGCTGATCCTCCAGATGTCCAAAGACTTCAATAGAGATAACCAACCTATCATTCCACCAATGTACATTTCTCTGCTCAGGAGAGATTGTTTGTTATTTATTTATTTATTATTTTGTGCAAGTTTTTGTTTATATCTGTGTAACCATTTTTAGGTCCCTGGAACAGTGATCTCTGTCAGCTCTTTGGGATAGGTTATCTGAACAGAGGATCAGAACAAATAAAAACAAACACCCCCATGGTTGTTCCATAAACTGTCCTTCTTGGCCCCCAGCCTACTTTCCATCACCCAAAAGATTATTCACTAAATTCCTAAATTCTTCTTCAGAACTTCTAAAGATATCTCATCTTTGAAGTGTTTGACTTTTAAAAGTAATTTTTCCCTTATTTCTGTCCTACTTTTTTCAATTAAATCTTAGATTTTAACTGAATTTCTGAGATTTTTTACTATTACTTTTCAGTTTTTGGAATTGAGGATTTTTTTTGGAAGGCGAGGCTTACTATGTAAGCCCTAGCTGGCCTCAAATTGTAGAGTTCTGCCTGCTTCTGCCTCCAGAGTGCTGGGATTTAGGGTATGCACAACATGTCTGGCCCAAGACTAATATATTTCTTTTGGTCTTTTTGAGACAGGGTCTCCCTGTAGCCCCAGCTGCCCTGAAACCACTATGTAGACCAGACTGGCCTTGAACTCACAGAGATCCACCTGCCTCTGCCTCCCGAGTGCTGGGATTAATATTTTTAAGCTTTCAATTTAATAATTCTTTGTTGTTGTTGTTTTGGTAGTGGATCTCCTATAGCCCACGCTGACTTAGAACTTGATATTTAGCCAAAGATGACTTTGAATTCTTGATCCTTGCATGTCTGCCTCCAGAATGCTAGCAATACAGGGTTGTGCCACTGTGCTGATCCAGTTTATCAAGACTTAAACTAGTTCTGCTCCTTCCAAATACATCCTACACTCATCTTTTTATCCTGTTGATGAAATTGCTGTACAAATTAGTTCAATAGCTATCTTTATATATCACCCCACAAGTTGATACTTTGCTGGGTTTCTATATCTTATTTTCTAGGACTTTCAGCCATTTTTTAAAATACAGCTGGCAAGGCTGTAGACATTTTTGAGATGGCATTTCTCAGGAATGCCACATCTAGTCCCAAGCCAACCTTCGTACTAATAATAGCCACTGACAAGTAAACAGTTTCAAAAAATAGTATACGGTTTTCCTATGCAGATGCCAGGCTTGGTGGTGCAGGCCTAAAATCCCAGCTACTTGGTAGGCTGAGGCAGGGTGAGTACATATTCAAGTGTTGCCTAAACTACAGAACGAGTTCAGGGCCAGCCTGGGCAACTTACAGGGACTGTCTTAAAATAATTAAGAAACTTAAAGCCAGGTGTGGTGGTACATGCCTTTGATCCCAGCCCTCAGAGGCAGAGGCAGGCTGATCTCTGTGACTTTGAGGCCAGCCAGGGCTACACAGTGAGAGCGAGTCTGAAAAAACAACAAAAACCATACACACACACACACACACACACACACACACACACACTCACACAAAATTTAAGTTAAAGTGGAGGAGGGCTGGGGTGTGGCATCATGGTAGAGAGCTTGCTTAGCATGTGTGAGGTTCAATCCCCAGCACTGCAAAAAATAAAAATAACAAATAGATGCCATTGCTTTGGGTATTATCCCAAATCATCTGATGATGTTTCGTTTTTCTCTCTTTTCGCTGACAAAGGATCCAAATTAATAAATCTATGACTTGCACTTGAACTGATCTTGAAATTTTGTTTTAATTGGCCATTGACTTATTCAGTGAGTGTATATCAAGCACCTATTGTGGAAAACACAGAGGTGTCAGAAAAAAACCGATGAGCAAACCAGAGCTGATCCCTGCCTTTCTGGAGCCTACTTACAGTGTAGGTATGGGGAGACTAACAGCAACTCAAGAACACAGTGAATGAATGAAAAACAGTGTCTGTGGTGGGGGTCCTTGAGGGGCATCTGTGGTGCTGGGAGACTGTGAGGATGCTGCAGAGCCTGAGGTGCTGGGTGTAGGTTGCTGGACCTGTGGTCTGCAACTACCGCAGAAGTTGGCAGAGCAGAGGGGAGAATGGAAAGAACATTCCAGTTGTCAGTCTGCTGCTACAAGGACACTGTAACCTAGCCCTCTTTCTAGTGACTTTTTAGGCTCCACAAACATCATTTGGCCTTGGCCTCTGCAATCATGTGATCTATATCATCTAGTTCACAATGACTTAAGAGGGGTCAAACTTATGGCAATCCTCCTGCCTCAGCTTCCCAAGTGCTGGGATTGCAGGCATGGATCACCATGCCCAGCTGTTTTTCTTTTGGGGGTTTTCTTTCTTTTTTTTTTTTTTTAATTGAAGAATATTTTTGTCTTTATGAGTATTTTAATTCAAAGACTTTTTTTTTTCTTATAGCTCTTTGACAGTGTAGCTGTTGAGAGACCAGCAGCCTTCGGCCCTTTGGCCATATCCTTCTCTCTGGAGCCTTCATTAAAGCTGTCCTTGACCCTCCCCCCCCCCATTTCTAGACTGTGTGGGTCTATGTCTTTACATTCCATTTCATTTAGCTTTGCCAAGTGAAAATAAAACTCAGAAGCAAGAACTCAAGTGATATCAAATTCTGGGAAAAAAAATGACTTACCCTTCCGGACAGTTATTTCTCCTCTAGGCACAAAGCTTTGCATTAAATATGTATCAGAGGAATGGTCCGATACATCATATTCTAGTTTTCAGTTGTATTCATGCTTGTTTAATTAAGATTCTAACAAGTCCCATTGTTGTTGCTCTCCACCTGTAGAACTGCCCTTCTGCTAGAGACCAGGGGACTTGAAGCTCTTCCTTCTGCTAGAAACTAGGGGACTCGAACCTCCTCCTTCCAGTATGGGCTTTACTGAGCACATCCAGCTGGAAAGCTAATCAAGAGCTGGTATGAGATTAGAACAGACTCTCAGCGCTCCAGATACCCAGCAGGTAGCGATTATCTCTGCTGTCAACAGGCCTCTCCTTGGTCCTAGAAGAGAATTTTAAATACTAGGTTCTTATTAAGATTAGTTTGCTAAAAGAGGAAGATAAAGATGACCTTACTTTGAATCCACTGGTCTATCAACCTTTGTTCCAACACTGGTCTCTTGTGTTCTGAACAATGTACTTTGTTTTTAGCACAGCTGAAAATTTAGATTTTTGACAGGTTTTTTTAAGGTGCTTGCTTAGTGTGTGCAAGGCCTTCGATTCAATCTCCTAATACCTCAGAGAGAGGTGAAGTGGAGAAGGAAGATGAGGAAGAGGAGGAGGAAGAGGAAGAAGAGAGAAAAATTTGGAGCAAAGAAATTGTCTTACCCTTGAGGTTGACTCTTCCTTACCATTCTGCCCTCCATATTTGTCAAAAAGTGCCTGGGAAATGATCTAAAAGTTCCTGTTGGAACAGAAATGACTTCCCCACTTCAGAATCTTGAAGAGTTCAGCTCAACACAATTCCTTGAGCATGCTTAGGACCCTGAGCTAAAGGGTGAGCTTTGCCTTTTCAGATTACTGTGAACTCCAGAGGTTAAGAAGTGAGCAGGAAACTTGGGCATTAGTGTTCTGGAAGGCAGGATCTTCCCTGCTCCCCATTCCTCACCTTTCCCCTTCCTCATTGCTTTCCCTTCCTTGGAAAGAATGGA
This sequence comes from Nannospalax galili, assembly GCF_000622305.1. Classification (NCBI taxonomy): domain Eukaryota; kingdom Metazoa; phylum Chordata; class Mammalia; order Rodentia; family Spalacidae; genus Nannospalax; species Nannospalax galili. The sequence goes on from NW_008331662.1 coordinate 67,282, forward strand.
GCCTTCCAGATAGACAGCTTGACCCAACCTTGGTTTGCTTGGGCTTTCTGGCCTGCCCAGTGTGGTCCAGTATGACTACTGGTTAGAACTGGCATGGCCTTTCTGCTCTAGGCACAGATCTGGCTTGGAGGTAAGTCTGCCTGTCCATTAAAGGAGATAAGTAGCCTTCAGAATAGCCATTACAGATGCATTCAGATGAATCCTAGGCTTGATTTTTATATGTTGAGACTGATAAGGTGCAATGAAACTTTGTCAAAACCAGAGCCAAAGATAGCACGAGTTTGAGGGAAACATATAGCCTGTTCAGGAGGTTAGACTCCTATCAGTCAGATGGTGTGTACACATCTACCTCCTGGAAGATTGTTCCTGGTTTAAGAGTTATAGAAAGGGGGGCTGGAGAGATGGCTCAGCGACTAAGAGCACTGACTGCTCTTGCAGAGAACTGGCGTTTGATTCCCACATGGCGGCTGCGAACTCTCCTTAACTCCAGTTCCAGGGGAATCTGAAACACTCTTCTTAACTCCATGGCATTGCACAGCATGGGTGCCCTCACATACATGCAGGCAGTAAACTCATATACATAAAATGAAAATAATAAATAAAATTTTTTTTAAAAGAGCTATAGAAAGAAAAATATAAGAAGGCCAATGGAGTGGCCAGAGATGTAGCCCAGCTGCTAGAGTGCTTGTCTACCATGCATGAAACCCTGGGTTTGATCCTGCTCTACTTTGCTTTCTTTTGCTGTGATGAGCACCATGGCCAAAAGCAATTTGGGGAGGAAAAGGATTATTTCGGCTTTCACTTCCAGGTAGTCTGTCATTGAGGGAAGTCAGGTCAGGAACCCGAGCAGGACCCAAGCAGACACCAGACACCCTGGAGGAGCGCTACTTACTGGCTCACCCCTCCTGGCTGATCAGCTAGCTTTCTTATGTAGCCCAGGCCCACTTGCCTAAGGATGGTGCCTCCCACAGTGAGCTGGGCTCTCCTCCATCAATTAGCAATTAAGAAAATGCCTTACAGACATGGCCAGGGGCCAATCTGATCAAGGAAATTCTTTAGTTTAGGTTCCACCTTCCCAGGTGACTCTAGGCTTGTGTCACATTAACAGCTGACACTAACTATAAGTGATCCCAACCGTGCATAAAATGGACATGGTAAAGCATGCCTATAATCCCAGCCCTAGGGAGGTAGAAGGAAGATCAGAAGTCCGAAGCCAACCTTGGCTGCATAGTGAGTTTGAGGCTCCATGAGACCCTGTCTCAAAATTAATAGTAATGATCATAATAATCATAATAATACCAATGGAATATAGAAATGCTGAGCCATATTGTAGACAGACTGTAGACATATTCAGAACTACAGATATAAGGAAAGGAATGCCTAATACATTCACTCATCTTGTATGGTCTGTTTTTTAAAGGGTATTAGATTACAACATAGTCTCACTTTGCATGGGATTTCTGAATGTAAATGCACTTCAAATGTACAGAATAAGCATTAAGTTCTATATAGTTAAAGATATCAGAGTTGGGGCTGGAGAGGTTGCTCAGTGGTTAAGAGCACTGGCTGATCTTTCAGAGGATCCAGGTTCAATTCCCAGTACTCACATGTGGCTAACAACCATCCGTAACTCCAGTTCCAGAGGTCCGACGCTGTCTTCTGACCACTGCTGGCATTGCACAACATGGGTGCACCTACCTACCTACATGCAGGCAATACATTCATACACATGAAATAAGAATAAAAAGTAAAAAGGTTATCAAAGTTTTCTATCTAAAGATATCAAAAAAAAAATACTTTTTCAAACTTCAGAAGGATTTGGAAATGTAATCTTCCAGACCTGGCTATTGCTGTTGTGTTTTTTTCCCCCAAGTGACAATCTTGTTTTATTTTGGTTGATTTTTTAAAATATTTTTTTATTTTTATTGTATGTGTATGAGTGTGTTGCCTACATGCATGTAAGCACACCCGTGTCATGCAGCGCTCACGAAGGTCAGAAGAGGATGTCATCGGATCCCCTGGAACTGGAGTTTCAGACAGTTAACTACCATGTGAGTGCTAGGAATCGAACCCAGGTCCTCTGCAAGAGCAGTTAGTACTCTTAACTGCTGAGCCATCTCTCCAGCCCCTGATGTGTGTGTGTGTGTGTGTGTGTGTGTGTGTATTTCGCCTGCCTGTATATGAGTGCACCCATGTCATGCAATGCCCACTGAGGCCATAGAGGATGTCTGATCTCCTGGAACTGGAGTTACAGGTGGCTGTTAGCTGCCATGTAGACGCTGGGAACCAAACCCAGGTCCTCTGCAAGAGCAGCCAGTACTCTTAACCACTGAGCCATCTCTCCAGCCCCAAGAACAGGCTATTGTTAGGCTTTTGTTTAAATCTGTTTTCAGTCACTTGTATCTTAATAATGTTTAGGCAAAGGAGTCATAAAATTTGGCCCTTTCCTTAGGTACAGGCTGAGACCCTAGAAAGCATTACCCATCAGCATGTCGTTTTTAGCATAAGTGACAGAATACTGTACTGAAGCCTCACTGAGCCTTGGCTTTGACATCATAAATAGTTCCTGACTGCTTTCCTCTTCTCAAGAATGCTCTTCAGTAGCAGGTGTTTTTTTTTATTAATCGCATATGCAGTTAATTGATATAAGTGTGTATTTATAATATCCATCTATCATTAATCCTTGTCCTTTTATGTCTTATAATATCAGGTTTCTTTTAAAGAGGATAGCAACATAACAGAAGGGTTTGGTTTTTACTACAAGTTGCTTAATTGGATCTGTGTGTATGAATGTATGTTTAGGTTCATTTCAGTTTAACAGATATGCATTGAGGGATTCTTCGAAGGTAATGTGCCTTTTTCTAGAAGATTCAGAGATAAGCAAGGTATATATTTTGTCTTTGATATAGTAAAATCTCTTCACACCATCAGCACAGATGCAATAATCGACCTTGTTCACAAAGAAGAGCATTTCAGCTCATATTTTCTCAGAAATCCTACTAGTGACCATTATTCTGTGAGTGTGCATGTGGTCAAGGGCAGGTACCTGTTCTGCTGTGTGCTCTTCTGTTCCCTCTGCCCCAGCCCAGTGCCAAACCTTTAATTCTCTCTTACTCTTCATTTGCAGCAAGCTTATTAGTAATGAAAAGCAAATTGTACGTTTGAAGGGGAGGGGAACCAACCAGCTCCTGATCAGAAGATGTGGCACATTTTCAGTAAATTCAAAGTCCTATGACTAATATACAGATCCCTGAAAGCTATCCTCTAAAGCCAAGGCCTGGGCATGTATGGCCTGCAGGAAACAGGAATAAAAGGTTTGGTGTCTTTGAAGAGAATGGTCAGAAGGCAAAAGGATTTCTTCACTGGTTAACGTAGGACCAAAATTGCTAGGTAGGAATCATTTTTGCTCTCTACCATGACTGCCTTTAAAAAGCAGGGGAAGCCCAGTGTAGATTTTACAAATAAGATCATTGGGCCGTCAACTAAATATAAGTAATTATGAGTATCCCCGGGGAGGAGAACAGAAGCACCCATTGGGTCACAAGGTCAGCTTAGTCCCTAAGATTCCTTTGAGTCAAAATGCTCTCATTTTATGATGACTTGAGGGCAGTATGACTTAATCATCGTGATTTTATTAAATACAGTCAAATAAGGGACAGGAGAAGAGAAATTCTACCTCAGATCTGTTCCTTGGACATGTTAGGTTCTTTACACCTGGTCAACATCGAGTGGTCTCAGCAAAGAGCTCCAGAGTAAGGAGGAAAGTTGGGTTTGAAGTTCTGTTTCGCCACTGCCTGTGTCCCAGGACCAAGTGCCTAGTCTCCCAGCTAGGGTCTCTTACCCCTAAAATGAGAAGCATGAACTGGATAACCTCCCTGGGTCCCTTTCAGGTTCTAAAATTTTATAATGCATTTATGACTTTCTCTTTCAATTACATATATTTAATTAAATAATAAACCAGGTCATTATAAGTTCTTTGGTAGATTTTTCTGGAAACATGTTGCCATGTGTACCACATGGTAAGACTCCATTCAGAGTCGTGATCTCTCAGGGAAGAAAGGCATATGGTCCATGTAATTGAGAAAATGTGACTTTCTTTCTCATCTTCACCGTGCTAAAGAAAAGCAGTTTTATATTTTCTAAATGATATTTTAAACATATCCTAATGACTCATTTTGACTTGTGGAGCCTTTGGTACACGGGGGAGGAACCCTTGAGTGTAAAGTCATGGTGTGTCTGGATTCTTCTTCCCCCTGTGCCTTCTCCACACTGGCCTCTGTTGTACTCATGTCCTGGCCCTGCGCAGGGGGCCCTCCCTCTGGCCTTGACATTACTCAGACATTTGTTGATTTTGCTATTATTTTTCTAAAACTAATAATTACACCGCTCTTTTTCGCTAAAATTGCAAATATTCACTAATTTCTTTCTTCTTCATGTATATAGCTGGGATATGTGTGCATTGTATATGCGTGTGTGTGCATTTGTCTGTTTGTGCATACAGAGGCCAGAGGAAGACATCAGGCATCCTGCTGTGTCACTTTCCGTCTCATTCCCTTGAGATAGAGTCTCTCACTGAACCTGGAGCTAGGCTAACAGCCAGCAAGCCCCAGGGTCCTCCTCTCCCCACCCCCACAGCACTAGGGTTAGAGGTGTTGCGTGACCATGCTCAGCTTTTTATGTGAGTGCTGGGGATTTGAACTCAGGTCCTCATACTTGTGCAACAAGAAGCACTCTGGGGACTGGAGAGATGGCTCAGTGGTTAAGAACACTGAGTGTTCTGGCAGAAGACCCAGGTTCGATTCCCAGCACCCAGATGGCAGCTAACAACTGTCTGTAATTCCAGTTCCAGGGGATCCAATGGCCTCTTCTGTCCTGTGCAGGCATTGCACACACAACATGGGTGCACTTACATACATGCAGGCATAACACTCATACACATAAAATAAAAATAATAAATAAAATATTTTTTGAAAAAAGAAGCACTCTGACCCACTGAGGCATCTTCCCAGATCCTTGTCTTCTAATTTCATCAAATACCTCCTGTTTACCAAGCATATTTTCTAGATATTTATACATCTATAAACAAAATAGAACTAAAAAAATCTGACTGTGAAATGTAGATTTTAATGGAAGGAGAGAGGCAACACATAAGAAACAGGGTAAGTTTTCTTTGGACAGATTGAAGGTGGGTGTAAGAGACAAAGAAGAGTTGAGGATAGCTAAGAGTTTGGGCCTTGGGAATTAGAAAAATAGACTTGCTATTTACTGAGCTAGGACAGCTATGTATGAAATAGGACTTTGTCATGGGGATAGGGGAGTAAGGGGTTAAGACGGCTGGATTTTGGAAAACCAAGTTTGGTGTATTTAGTGAGTAACTAAGTGAGATGTCAAATGGGTACCTGGATCTATGAGACTGGAAGGAAATGCAGCCTTACGGAGGATTCAGTGTAGATGCCACTAAAAGTTCTAAGTCTAGATAGAAATACAGCACTGTAGAGGATTCAGGATGAATGGTACTGAAAGGATTCAAGTCTGAATGGAGATGCAACCTTGTGGAGGATTCAAGATTGATGATGCTAGAAGCACTGAAGCATTGAGGCCAGATGCAGTCACGCGGGGAGGGACGGAGTTGGGGAAGAAGAGCAGTAGAGACCAAGCAGTGGACACTCAAAGTAAAAGGTCAGAAAAGAGGCGGGAACACGGAGGAGCAGAAGAAGAAACAGCCAGGGAAGTAGGAAGCAAACCAAAGTCTGCACTCTCCTAAAAGCCCAGAGAAGAATGTTCCCATGATATCAAACGCAGCAGGAGATCAAACAAGACAGTGAGTGTTAACCATCGCCCACTGTGAAAGAAGATGAAAAGCAGCACAAATCTATGAGGACAAACACAAACACTGAGAAGACAGCTGGACAACATGACCGTTTAGCAAAACAACCACAGTAGGTTCCTCCCCCAGCTATGGTTTATCACCAGGTTTACAGCACCAGATATGAATTCCTTCTCACAGAGCAGGCCTCAAATCCAATCAGAAAGTGCTGGGCTACCCCCATAGCAGGCGTGCCATTATTGCACCAGTGGGCAGATCTTGCCTTGCAGGCTGGTTTGTAGCATGCAGGGTCCTGCACTGGGTAAAACCATTAATGTCTTTTCTCCCCAGCAGCTTGCATAGCGCCTCCCAGCACCATGAAAACTAGCCAGCAGGGAGAGAGTTTTCAGTGTGAGAGTTTTCAGTATGAGATCAATTTCTGTATGCCCTACAACCGAAGTATGTGGTGCCTTCAGTAATAGGGTGAGTGAAAAAGAGCAATGGCAATAGCTTGTGTTGTTTGGGGTGCATCTGAGCCCTCTCTGGCCAATAACCCTTAGAGAAGTATCCCATGCCTGGCACTGAGATTTTCCCTTAATAACTCAGGGGCTAGAGAAATGACTCAGCAGTTTAAGAGTACTTGCTGCTCATGCAGAGGACCTGAGTTCAGTTCCCAACACTAAGGTTGGGAGCTCACAATCACCTGGAACTCTAGTTCCAGGGGATCCTATGCCCTCTCTGACTTCAGAGGTCAACCACACTTAAGTGCACATACCCACAAACAGATATACACCACATACACACACACACACACACACACACACACACAGAGACATACACATTAAAAAAATTTTTAATAAAAACTTAAAAATTAAAAATAACTTACGTTTTCAGGGAACAGCAGTGTCCACACATACAGGGTGGACAAACTCCTTTTTAATGTATATATACTTTTTAATATTTTATTTATTTTATGTATATGAGTGTATTGCCTACATTTATGTGAGTGCACTTGTGTTGTGCAGTGCATCAGAGGTCAGAAGAGGGCTTCGGATTCCCCTGGAACTGGAGTTAAGGATGGTTCATATCCACCATGTGGGTGCTGGGAATTAAACCCAGGTCCTCTGCAAGAGCAGTCAGTACTCTTAACCACTGAGCCATCTCTCCAGCCCCTAATATATATTTTTAAAAGCTTAAAAACTAGTGAACTTTTTAGTTTTAAACACTTAGAAAGCAGAAACTGGCAGATTGCTGTAAGTTCATGAGTTTAAGGCCATCCTGATCTACATAGTAAATTCCAGGCCGCCGGGACAACATAGACCCTGTCTCAAAAAAAAAAAAAAAAAAAAAAAAAAAAAAAAAGTAGATTTGTATAAGACTTTTTCATATATCCTTAGTTTTTGTTAGCCCTCCCCCCTCCACCCACATTCCCTGCTTCCATGGTTAGTGCAGAGACTCATACCTAGTCAAATCCTGAGAATAAGTGACTGTGGGTGCTCAGTGGTAGACAGGACATCTCTGTCAACCTTTTCTCTACAGAAATTCAGGGAACATCTAGAAGAGGGAAAGAAAGAATGTAAGAGCCAGAGCATAGGGAGGAGAGCTGAGAAATGCCATCTTCTGGACACCACATGGCTGTTGCACTTATGAACTCACAGCAGTTGTGGTTCCCTGTGCAAGACCTGCTGCAGTTAAAATTCCAGCATGGGCCAGGAATGGTAGCACACATGCTTAATCCCAGCACTTGGGAGGCAGACGCAGCAGATCTCTGTGAGTTCAAGGCCAGCCTAGTCTATATAACCCCAACCGCAGTTACAACAAAAAACAACAACAAAAAATATTTCAGGATGGATTTAAGAGGGGCTCCATGGCTCCACCCTTAGCTTAGGAGCTATTGGCTGTTGACAGCTGCTGGTAGAGGGAGACTTTTCTTTCCGGGGGTCACTGGTAGGTTGCCCATGCCCCAGTGGGTGGCCCTACACCCATTTATATGTGGACAGTACTAATTGGACTTAGTGGGATGTGTGGATGTGTGTTTTGCCTGCATGTATGTAAGTGCACCTGTGTGTGCAGTGCCTACAGAGGCCAGAAGACAATGTCAGATCTCGCAGAACTAAAGTTACAGATGGTTGTTAAGCCTCCATGTGGGTACTGGGAACCAAACCTGGGTCCTCTGCAAAAACAGCCAGTGCTTTTAACCACTCCATAAACATTTAAAAATTATTTTAAAAGATGAGCAATGCATGTGGGTTTCTTTTCTGTTGAATTCACGTATCTTGTACTCAGGAATATTGGGTTATTTTTTATTCACTCTGTTAAGGATCCCTACCTCTTATCTTTGGGGATCTGCCCTTGTGTCCTTGACTTATATATGGCTGTGCTAGCTAAGGTGATTCCATTTCATTACTCCCAGAAAAACATGGCATGAGGCAAATGTGAACCACCTCCACCTGTAACCACAGGAGAGCAGTGCTGGCAGTCAGGATGGAATCAAAGCACCAGACTAAGTTTGATGTTCTTTAAGCCATGGTTAATAAATAGAGAAGAATATGTTCTGTTTAATTAATTCTAGATAAGAAAATATTAAAGTTATCCTGGAGACACTTCTATCCTGGTAGGATATACTGTTTTAGAAAAAGCTTTATAAATAAGAAACTATGTTTGTACATAACATTACCAATAATTTTTGTATGTATGTATGTCATTGTGTGTACACACAATCACATGTGTGCAAGTGTGATGTTTCTTAAAGGATAGTCCATGGAACCCTGCTACCCCAGTCCTTTGTAAAGAGCCTGACAAGGTCAACACTGTATAATGTCTTTTGTGTTTTTTCACTAATGGTACAAAATCAGTGGTATATAAGGTACTTTTCATAAGTCAAGATAAAGAGCCCAGACTGGAGGTGGCAGATTATATTCTTCATGCATAGTCTGACACACTTAGCTTTTAAAGGCAATTTCACATAATGTCCCTTTTGACTCAGTAGAAGTCCCTGTCTCAGTAACTGTCCACTTTTAACTAGATGTTGTATTGATGCACCATGTGGTGAAATGGAAAGAACAAAAACCACTTATACTCTCCAGAGCACAGTGGTGTCTCAAGGGAAAACTCTTCAGAGCAGAGTGGTGTCTCAAGGGAAAGCCCTGTGTGATGTCTGAATCGAAACCTGAATTAGTGACTTTATCATTTCACACTGTTTTCCATTCTCTTCCACGATGGTTCCTGAGCCTTGGAGAGGGTAATATGGATGAATGACTGTTCTCCTCCAACTCCAGCAGGGTACCAAACCCCCCTGCCCTCCATCTCCCATCCCCAGAGTGTGGCTAGTGGGGAATCTCGGAAGCAGTCCTTCTACTTCGGAACACAGTAAGAAAAGGGAAAAGATAAGTGGGAAGACATCTGAATGGAAGCTGACAGCAGTGATCACCTGTGTGTGTAGACACAATTCTTTGGAAAGCACCTTAGGCGGCACAAAACAAAACAATGGCAGTTACTTCCCCACTGGGGCCTCTGACTTCCCCAGCTGCAGGTTTTTGTCTTACCTCATGGTACCAGATGTGAATCCCCCACCCCTGCCTCCCTGGAATTGGTCTCAAATCCAATCAGAAAGTTGGTTGTCTCCACAGCAGCTCATGTGCTATTGCAATGGCTGGCACATCTGGCCTGGCATGTCCATAGCACCTGGCCTTTACAAGCTTTGTGAGCTGACTTTGCCATCTTGCTCCTTTAGGTGTATTCATGTCTCTCAAAGGGCTTTTTAGACCCTTAAAACACTCAAAATTAGAGAGCAGTTATGCCATCCATATAATGAAATGCTTTTATAGATGGTCAACAGATATCTCCTTACAGACTTTCAGAAGGCTCCACCAAGGTCCTGGACCACCATCCCATTTAAAGTAGTGTCGTTGTAAAGATAACTTTTGTGAAGCCCACTGAAAGTCCGTTGCCATCTATGTCACTGATCTCAGAAGTCCGTAACTAAGTAAAACATTAGCTAGGTCTGATATAGCACGAAAAGATTCCATATGTTCCTGTCAACTCTCTGGCTTCCACATCCTCCACTGGCCTGTGCATTTCCCCACCCCTGATGAACTCAGTGGAGCTGCCTCTAGCTGCTTAGTTTGGTCTAGAACTGAGGAGGAATGGTACCTACCTTCTTGGCTCTGCTGGCCTGGAAATTAGGCTACTGTCGACCTGGCAATCATGCCTGGCAGTCTGGGCTGCTGCCTGCCATCAAGCAGGGCTGGTGGACCCTTGACTAGCCCACCACTGCAACTAATGCCAGCTGATGCCTCCTCTCTCTTAGCCACACTTGGCTGCTGCAAGGGAACAATCATCTCTTCCTCCAGAAGAGAAAAGTACACAAATAGGAGACAACTGCTGACCTTCCGTCAAGCTTGGTCCTTCTCACCTGCTCTACCCCAGTATCCATCAGCTCATGCTCACAGCATTTGATGTTCGTGGAGGTTGACAGGAGTCACAGCACATTTGGTTCCAACATCCATCCAAGCCCAGACAGCTTGAGAGCCAGTAAATTTGCAGTTTACCATGGGCATCCAGTCACCCTGCATGGTCCTCATCTGCAGGCACCCTTGGCCACCTTCTTAGGGAAGTGATTAGCACAGTTCCCACCCCCACAAGAACTCTTTCCCCCACAGAAGCTGGCACACTTGGCTCACTGCTACCTCCCTGTTGTTCATGTTGTAACTAACCTAGTCAAGGTTTGGCATATCTCAAGAATGAATCTCCACAACGACATGAAAACCATTCAGATATTCATCGCATTTCTAACTGCGTATCTTTGTAATGCCATGATCAGTCTCATGCATTTCAACCCACGTGATGTGTCACAACACATTGAATGCAGACCCAGATCTGAGAATCTGACCATCTTCTATATTTAGATAGTAAAGAGATTGGCAAAAAATAAAAATAGTACCATTTTGTGTTTTGGGAAATTTTATTTCCATACTAAAAATATTGACATGTAATGAGTTTATTTTTTGATAAATTCGTGTTTTTAAATTTTCTTGGGTTTCGTTTCTTACATGGCAAATATTTCAGGGTAAAACTGACGTAAACATTTTGAGATTCTCAAAGTTTTGAGGAGGAACTAAAAGTTTGAGAACCACTGTTCTATACTGGCGCCGCTTCCTGAAATTGTCAGCTGCCTAAGCGAATGAGCCTAGTTCTTTCCAAGCTATAAAGGAGCTTACCATGAAGGAGATAACAACCAAATCTATCCAAGGACAGTAGACTACAACACAGTTACCATTGTTATTGGAGCTGATGAGCCTTACCCCAAACCTGAAGTGAACGAGCATCTGAATCCATTCATTTATTTCTCCAACAGACAGTTGCTCAGGGTGTCTTGCTTTCCAGGAAAACAGTGATGTGAGTATCCAGCAAGATGAAACAGCCTTGGAAGTAATCTTGGAAGTTCAGCTAATGTAGAGAGCCGTCTGTGGCTGTGTCTCAAACAAGAGATTGGAACACATCTTGGGTCAGTGACATGGTCATGGCTTACTGAGAAAAGAGGTCATAAAGTGCCAGGCAATCAAAGTGTGAGCTTTGACATTTTAATGACATTTTAATGACACAGGGACTGTGTGAGGAGATTAGGTTAGCCTGAGACCTGAGTTTTAAGGATACACACGCATAACATAGGCTCAGCTCTCAAAAAGCTCACAGCCTAGTCAAGTATAGAATGGGATGCAATCATAGTAATAGTAGTAGAGTAATAGCAATAGGATAGAATGTGTTTCAGTAAGATGAAGAAATTGCTTCAAATGCTGTGCAATGTCAAGGAAATAGGTCGTAAGCAGCCGTGTTTCTAAGAGCTGAAACTTTCAACATGGTTAAAGAACAAACCCAAAGAACAAAACCCAAATTATTGTTTAAGAAAAACTTGTAAAGCAACAAGATAAAAACATTATATCATTTTTCCAAATTCATGACCACTAACAAATTGAAAGGAGTTTTCTTTTTTCTGGGGTGTTAACTATTTAGTCCTTAATTCAGTGTTAGGGAAGCAAAATCCACGGAACCAAGACCAAGGAGCCTTCCTCCTGCCTCTTATATTGGGACTAGCAAGCGTGGCCGTAGAGAGATTTTGGGGTCTAAAGAGAGCAAAATGGAGAGGTTTTTGTGGCCCTCGTTGGACACCTTTATCCCTGCCGTGAGATTAAGGAGAAAGTATTTCTTCTCTCAGCAGGAGTCCTGGGTCACAGCAAAGTTTAAACGGACATGTGGGAGAACTCAGACTAAGAGGATGGGCCTCCCTTCCCTTCCTGCAGAATGGGCACACCCCATGCATTTAGCTTCAATCCTTTACGTGGAGACAGTTTTAAACAAATTTTCTTTATTTTACTTTGATATTAACACAGTGACTTTAATTTTATAGTTCAATCATATTACTGCAAAGACATTTGGTAGAATTGATCTTTTTATACAATTTCATGTAGATATAGATATATGGTATTGTGATTGTATTCAGTCCGACTACCTCTCATTCCCTCCCACTCCTTCGCAACTAGTCCCTTCCTAACTTCATGTCCCGTGTTTGACCTACTGAGTTTAATTAGGGGTGCTTATATGAAATGGGTAGGAGGTTATTTACTCCAGCACAAGCAATGTGCCATTGGCTACACCATTCAAGAAAATGACACTCCCCCTCCAGCAACCATTAACTACCCATAGCTCCTTGGGGAGCGGGAGCAATGTGGCCTCATGAGCCCCTCCCCATTCCACAATGGAATGGGGAAGGGCTCAGTCTCGTGCAAGTCTTCCAGAGGCATTCACAGTTGCTGTGTGTTCACGAGTGCAGTGGCCATGGCAAAAGACAGTCCTCTGGCTCTTACATCCTCTTAGCCTCTTCTTCCGCAGTGTCCACTGGCCTCGGAGGGGGTGAGATAGATGTAAGAGCTGAGCATTCCACAGTGCTTTTAGAGTCAACCTTTTTGTCCTTTTGTGTCACTGGGACAAGCACTTGGACTAAATCAACTTTGAAAAAAGAAAAGCTTATTTTTGGTTCACGGTCTTGGACATTCTGGCACGTGATCTGTTTGCCTCTTGCTTTGGGGACTGTGGCACAGAAGTACATCATGGCAGGAGCACGTGACAGAGAAGGGCTGCTTGTCTCTCGGCAGCTAAAGCTGAAAGACAGAGGAAAGTACTAGAGGTGCCAGTATTTCCTTCAAGGGTCTTTCCCAGTGACATAATTTCCTTCTACTCAGTCTGACCTCTCAAAGGTTCTGCTACCTCCCAAAAGAACACAGGCTGATGACCACGCTTTCATTAAACACATAGCCTTTAGGAAACGCATCCAAACTCTGGTAACCAGTTTCCAGGGCAATCTGATTTCTCAGAGGGGAAAATCAGGAAAAGTTCGAGGTTCACGGTGAACTATGAAATAGAGAAAAGAACCAGAAACATGTATGTAGACCAAAACGGGGAGGGGCCTGGGGCACTCACCAATCTTAAGATCTAATAAGATCTTAAAGGAGAGTAGCCACATGGTCACACTGTTTCCCTTCCCTGTGGAATAAGCAAAGTGCCTTTACAAATAGGGCTCGGTAAAGCATTCACACAAATGAATACCGAAAAACACTTTTAAAAGAACAAAAATATATTCCAGGAAGGTGAGAAATAGCAAAGACAATTCAAAGGACGGTTCAGTTCTTCACGGTCTATTTGAGGGAAGTGAGGGTCCAGGAAATACCTGGACCATGGTCCTTCCGTCCCTGTGGAGTACAGAGGGAGCTTGGTGACCAGACAGTAGCTCAGGAAAGGCGCCTGCCCTCTCCACGTGGGCCCCCTCATTTCCTCTGATGCTGGTGATTCACCCGCTCTCTGGAAAGCTGGTGTGTCGTGGCTATGGAGCCTCTGCTCCCACTGAGTCGCATCAGCCTTTCAAATGCTGCTAATGATGTCCTGTGTACTGTTTGAAGAAAAACGAAGTCACCAGCACTCTCTCTTTTCTCAGAAACATGATTCCGGTGACAGAATTCCGGCAGTTCTCCGAGCAGCAGCCCGCCTTCCGGGTGCTGAAGCCGTGGTGGGACGTGTTTACTGATTACCTCTCGGTGGCCATGCTGATGATCGGTGTGTTTGGATGTACTTTACAGGTAGGTGCCTGACCCCTGAAGGAATGACAGCTAATCAATGCGTCTCTTAACAGAGCTAGTTTCCTTGGGCTGAGGATGCACCTCAATGGTAAAAATCCTTGCCTAGAATACATGAGGCCCTGGGTTCGATCTCCAGCACTGCTGAGGAAAAGAAAGAAAGAAGAACAAAGAGCTGGTTGTGAGACTTTTCTTTTTCAGCCATGTAAATATTAGGGGTTTCCTGTTGGTGTATGGCATTTGTACCCTGACAGGGAACCTGAAATGCTTATTTAGTAGACTTCCTAATAAGGTAAATATTGTACTTGTAAAACTTCAGTGAGACCAAGAGCTCAAGTAATGTATGATGTCACTAACATCAAAGAGGGTTCCTTGTCTGTATTAGTTCCTTTTCTGTTGCCGTGATAAAACTCCATGACCAAGGTAATTTATAGAAGGGAGAGTTTATATGGGCTTACAGTTCTGGAGGGATAAGAGTCCATCATGGCAGAGGAAGCATGGTAGAGGCAGCCAGAGCAGAAAGCTGAGAGCTTCCATCTTCAAGCACACACAGGAAGCACAGAGTGAGACTGGAAGTTGGAAAACTGTGAACTCTCAAAGCCAGCCCCCAGTGGTGTGCTTCATCCAGCAAGACCACACCTCCTAGGGATCCCATGACCTCCCCAAACAGTGCCACCAGCTGGAGACCATATACCAAGTGTCCAAGTACTTGGGGCTGTGGGGGACATTCCTCATTCAAATCACCAGATTACCTTTCAAAATTGGCTTCACGTTGAAGTATGATATGATGTACATGTCATTTCCATTGTCAAATAAAACGTTTTCCTTTCTTTACCTCATATACTTAAGCCTAAGTTTTCCCTGAAAGGATTAATATTCTGGTGAGATTCCAAGATTTCACTCAAGGTTTAGTTCTGAATTAAAATGTAACTCAATCACAAATATATGCTATATAGAAGCTAATACGTTCAGATCTTGAATATAGATATATTTTTGTGTACCTGCTTTACACCAGGCACCATACTTACAGGACATAGATACCTATATGTATTTGCTTTCTGGGGGAGAACATAATTGACTAGCCACCAGAAGAGGTTGTGTTGCCGTGTGATACAGGATCCACAGGTGGAAAAGGAATGCAGAGCTTGGAAATGAGAAAAGCTAATGGTGGCATTAAAATGTGGAGAACAAGCTGAAGTTGGGAGCAGGAGCTGGGCAGGAGAAGGCGTCAGGAGAGGAGAGGAAGCACCGTCGGCAGTGTGAGAAAGACCACAGCATCCATGGGAAGCTGTCCACTATTGGTAGGATTGGCAGAAATTGATGTCATTCATGTGGAAGTCAGTGCTGTGCCTGTGAGTGGAATCAACCAAGTTGGAGGTGGAGAGAGAGGTGTCAGGAAGAGCACTGAAGAGTGCGGGGAGGAGAGCAGGAGCTGTAAGAACAGGTGGAAAGCAGGAGTATCCCAACCTGAAGGAAGGCGTGGCTAATGACAGCAGGCACTTCTCAACCAATTCACAGACTAAGGAGAACAGTGGCACCTGGGCTATTAGAAATCATGAATGAAGCGGGAACAGAGGCTGTGGTAGATGTGGCTTTCAAGAAGAGCATCTGGAAGAGGAAGAAAGAAGAGAAATCTCTAGAAGCAGCGCAGTGTGGAAACAGAGAGCTTTTAAAGGACATTCTCCTGGATGTCTACTCTTACAGTAACTTGGTTCTTCCTCCTGTCGACCTAAGATGATAGAAGCTGTCATTACCCCAAGGCACACAGAAGGTAAGGAAAAACTTCCTAAGATGGGCAGCAAAGCCCTTAAAAACCCAGGCAATTTGGATCCAAAGCCCTTCTTCCTAATCCCTAACACTGTGCTTGCTCCTTTTATTTGAACACCAAAAGCATTTTGCTGCGGAGCCTGGTGGTGAACATCCATAATCCCAGGACTTGGAAGGTGGAACCAGGAGAACCAAGAATCCTCAGCAACATAGTGAGTTCCAGGCAAGCCAGAGCTACATAAAACCCTGTCTCAAAAACAAAAAGAAAGCACACTTCCCCCTCCCTACCCACTCAGGAGAAGATACAAAGGAGAAGCTAGAGTCTGAAATAGAAGAACGTAAATTTATTCATAAATAAAATAATTGTTGAACACACTGCTTCATGCCAGATTTTGCTCTACTGTGAATTACCAATAAAGGAGGAAAAAAATAAAAGATAAAAACTTTGTGCTAAGATGGCTTAGCAGGTAAAGGTGCTTACTACTAAGCTTGGGAACTAAGTTTGATCCTAGGAACCCACATGATGGAAAGAGAGAACTGACTCCCATCCCAAAAATTGTCCTCTGACCTTCACACATGTGCACATACACACACACACACACACACACACACACACACACACACACACAAATAATAAA
>NW_008331662.1:83660-118521 GCF_000622305.1 Nannospalax galili
CAACACCCCAGCCTTATGGAACTATGGCTTCTCTTGGAGACATCCCGTTTGTCATCACTACACTTGGCACTTGGGGGCATGGGTTACAGGGCCTGGAGAGATAGATGGCTCAATGGTTAAGAGCACTTACTGCTCCTCCAGAAGACCTGGATTTAGTTCCCAGCACCCACATGGCAGCTAACACTTGTGTTTAACTCCAGTTTCAGGGGATCCAGTGCCCTCTTCAGGACTCTGCAGGCACCAGGTATGCACATAGTGCACTTACATACTTAGACAAAGCATTCATACCCATAAATTAAATAAATAAAATACAGGTTGTAAGAGCACAAACACTGAGGTGCCATCACCACTACCTTAGTAAGATGATCACTAAGTGACTGATACTATACTACTCACCACAGCCTGCAATTTAAAATCACTTATTTCCAGAAATTTCCATTTAATATTTTAGGACCACAATTGACCATGTGTAAACAAAACCACAGAAAGTAAAACTGGATAAAAGGGAACTGCTTTAATAATTAGAGGGTAATAAGGCAACCAAGAAAGGAAAACTAAGGCTTTTAGAGCCGGGAGAAGGTCCCAGCAGGAGAGTCGGGAAGTGTGGCTTTTGGCCCAGGAGTTGAAAGAACTGCAGAAACAGGCTACACAGTTAGAAGCAGGAGCCAGGGTGCAGAGACAAGGGTAGCAGGACCCTTCCTCTCCTGCACAATTTACTTCTTTTCTTCCTTCCTTTCTGTTTCCCTGGAGACCAGCTAAAGGTAGAATGTTAACTGTGTTACTCAGCAACATTGTTTATGGTATAAATGCCTATTGATTGGTCAGCTGTGTCTGAGCTGTTAGAATGATAAATCCCTGGTAGGAAGTCATATCGTTGGATTTATGTGATATTGGTGGCATTTTTATCTAAGCATGTTCCTGACACAGTACACGTGTGTCTGTTGACTTACAAGAAATCTAGGCTCCTTTTGGTCATCAGAGGTAAGTCTGACATGAAGGGAAAGGGTCTTAATAGACCAGCTCCAGGAAGCAGTGTGGACCACTCCACGAACAGTTGGGAAGATTTTCCCACAGGGGCAAAGCCCAGAGCTGCAAGCCATGGCTAGTTGGCTATCACTTCAGCCTTCTTTCTAAGTGATTCTGGTACCATATGAGGTTTATGTCTTAAAAGTCTGAAAGTGAAGTGAACCTGGGAAGCCCCCTGATAGTGATCTAATCAAACAAGCGTCTCTCCAGCTGATTGAAGGTCAAGCCAAGAGCAGTGTGAGAAGATCGGCAGAAGAGGAAGCCTAAGAAACTTCATTAGCCGGACAACTAAGGGCCTTGTCAACCCCTGGAAAGTAGCTTTGCTCTAAATGAGACAGGACCCACTTAGACCATTCTGAGCAGAGAGCTATTATGATCTGATGTTTTAGCAAGACCACTCCAGCTGTGGAAAACACAGCATAAGGCAAGCCATGGTGGTATGATTGTAATCTCAGCACTTAAGAGGCTAAAGCAGAAGGGTCATGAATCTAAGACCAACTGGGGCTATGTGGCAGGTTCTAGACAAGCCTGAGCTACATAATGAAACTTGTGTCATAAATCCAAGGACTGGGGGATTTAGCTCAGTGTAGAGAACTTGTTTAGTATGCATGTCTAAGACCCTGGGTATAATCCCAGGTCGGGAGGGGAAAGACAGAAGAGGGGGAGAGGGAGGGAGGAAGAGGAGAGAGAGAGTCTCCTATAGACACTGTACATGCAAAAGAAGGAAACGGTTATTTGGAAAGCTAGTACAGTAATCCAGGCAAGAGATGGATCCGGTGCCTGGGATCAAGATGAAAGCAGTAACTCTGGATATATTTTAAAGTAAAGCCCACCAAGACTTGCTGGATGGTTGAGTATTAAATATGAGAGAAAAGGAGACATTGAAGGTGACTATAGGATTTTTAGGTCTGAGCAACTTAACAGGTTTGCTTTCGAGCATACACGAGATGTATATTAGCCATTCAAGTTGAGATATTAAGTGTCCAGGTGGATATTTAAGGGATAGCAATGACTGCTCATCTCCAGGAGGAAAGATGTGTAGATTCAGGCTCTAGGCAGAGGGATCCTTGACTGGGGTTGGGGGGCATCTTCTGCCAGAATGGAATGATTGCTAAAATGTCTTTCATGTTGGAAGGGGACTAAACAATGAGAGTTCAAGCCTTAGTTCTCTATGACAAAGAAGGAAGCAGCTGCTGAGAGATTTTGCAGTTGGGGTAACAGGAAATGGCAGCAAGGAAAGTAGAGGACATGAGACCTCAAGAAAAGGGGCAAAGATTAAGCATGGCCAGTTTGGGAAGAAGACAAAGGTGACATGGATCAGGAGGGTTGTAAATATCTCACTTTATGACTGAACAGAGCTGTCGGCACCAGGGCAGGACCTCCCTAACAATCCCAAGGGAACATCCTCTTGTTTATATATATTAGAGGGCTGGATAGAGTGCAGGAAAGGAATAACACAAAAAGTCAGTAGAATATTGTAGTTCACTTGGAACCAAATGAATGAGAGAATATGCCTATAAAGATGTCTATAGTGGGGCTGGAGATGTAGCTCATTTGGCAGAGTGCTTGCCTAGCATGCACAAAGCCCTGGGTTTGTGCCCCAGCACCGTGTAAACCAGGCTTGGTGAGGCACAGCTGTAACCCCAGCGCTTGGGAAGTAGAGGCAGCAGGATCAGAAGTTCAAGGCCATCCTCAGCTATGTAACAAGTTCATGTAACCTGGGCTACATGAGACTCTGCCTCCAAAAGAATATATTAATAATAATAATAATGTCTCTAGTGAGCATCACCTAAGAGATGTGTGCACAGTGTCTCAGTAGGGGATCAAGCATATCTTAAGCCTTCCTTCCTGTTCCACCATGAGGATCATGACTGCAGCATAGCCCTGTCCTGCCTGTTGGGTGAAAGCCGTAGCAATAGCCCAGGGGCTCCCCAGTCCCACTTTTATGTATCACATCAGAGAGGTTGCCCAGCCTAGGCCCCTCACCCACACCATTTCATCTTTGTAGACTTTAAAAAGAACTCTTGATTCCAGTTGTCTGGGTACAGAAAGTGTAGTCTGAGATGCCAAGATTCTGAGAAGTGAGGACACTGCTGTAGCATACTAAGGTTGCCAGGGCTCAGATGGGCCATTCAGTTCAACCAGCTTCCCCACGCCAGCAATAATCAGGCACTGTGTGAGGTGCTAGACCCTGAATGAGAAATATAGCACAGCCTGAACCTTAGTGCAAATAGTGTACAGACCATGGAAATATATAAGCTATGCCCGCTGGTGTGTAAACTCACAGTGCTTATGTACCTCAGTGGTGCCTGAGAACATTCTCCATAATTCTGTCATCTCAGCCACTGGAAGTAAGTTGGAAACTTAAAGAGAAAATGATCGAGTGAATTCTCAAGGACTATGAGAATGGGAGAAAAGTTTGGCATAAGCAGATGATTTAGTCTGATCATTTCACAAGCCCCCACTCATGCACACAGTGACAGAGAACCTGGATGCCACCTTGAAGGGAGAGTTGGGAGTATTATTAAACATCCTGCTGTTTCCACACAGTAGAAGAATCCTCCTACCTAGAATGCCAACAACACTTCTATTGAGTAAGGTGTGAGGAAGCCTGTGCTAAAATCTGTGTGTACTTTCTTTATCCCATAATGATCCTGTGGGAAGAAAAATCTGACTTTTCAGATGAGGATTTGGAAGAATAGAGATTTGGGTAGCTTGCCTCAAATCCAAGAAGTGAGTATAGGCAGGAATCAGCTCTCAGGCTGGTTCTCCAGCCTGTGCCTGCATTTTTTATATAATGGCCAAAGTTTGGTGCATAAAGCAATATTAAGAACAAGTAGAAAATGAGGATGAAAAAATACAGAGTTGCAAAGAATATCAATTTGCTGTATTACAGATTAAATTTTTCCAAAGGCTACTTGCTGTCTGCCTGCAAGAAATAACATGGTATAAATTATTAAAGAAATTTAAATACACTAAGGATCCATAT
Source organism: Nannospalax galili (assembly GCF_000622305.1). Classification (NCBI taxonomy): domain Eukaryota; kingdom Metazoa; phylum Chordata; class Mammalia; order Rodentia; family Spalacidae; genus Nannospalax; species Nannospalax galili. The sequence goes on from NW_008331662.1 coordinate 87,676, forward strand.
TGCGATTGAACATACTGTTCCTTAGGAAAGGAATTTAAGCTCTTATTTCATCTCTACTATGGTAATCCTCTGAAATTGGCTAATGATTGATAACTTTAAAACAACAAAAGGCTCTCTGTGAAGCTCAAATTCCTGTCCTATTTCCAAGGCAATATTAAAATGGTTAAAATATGTTTTGTGCCTTGATGTTTTTTAGTGAAGTTATTCTTTCTGATCTTATTCACAAAGCAAGTTAATTCCTAGGTTTGAAAACATAGAAGAGCAAAATCTCAGGTAGAGTATCTTGCAGATTGCTTCCTCTGTATCCTGTGATGCTTGATTATCTGTTTATTCTAAAAGACAGTGTGTAGATAAAACAGGATGCTGCTTTGAAATAGTGAGGGAAGTCATCATCTATAAAAGAGATGTTGGTTAGTCCCTTTTGCCCCAAAATGTAAGAATTAGAATCAGTAATCATGTTTTACTCATCTGGCAAATATTTATTCATTTCTAAGCAAGTAGTAGTTTTCAGAAATGACGGTGGGAAAAGAACGTATGTTTAAAGCATTCCTTAGATGACACCAGTAGTCTTAAGAAACCCATATCAACTCTCTGTAAGCCAGGAGCGGCTAGGATGGTGCCTATCCTTCTCTGGTATAGGCATACGCCAAGGACCCACAGTGTAAACATCCAACTTTTGTGCTATAAACAGCACTGTTCAAAAATTCAACACACTCAGTAGAATAGACCAGACCCTGAAAGGTCAGCGTGTTGCTTCCTGGAAAAATCAGATTGCTTTATATTTCTTCCCAGTGATTCCAGGTTATCTTATTATGACCAAATCCACAACAGCCCACAGGCAGCCTGGTCCAAATATAGCATTAACAGTTAGAGACCAGAAATAGGAACTGGAGGATGTAAATCCCTGGAAGCCCTGGGGGACCTGCCCTGTGATTGTGCACAGGAAAGACATTTCCTGCTTTCTGAGTTGGGTGGGGGACACAGAGAATTATTTCAGTGACTTGAGACCATCTACAAAAAAAAAGATCTTGGTGGGCTTAGTCCAAGCACCCGAAGCAAACTGGCCATCAGAGTCATGCTGTCGTTTTGCAGAGCTGAGTTTGATGTTGGTCAAAGTGGATCCCTGCTTTGGTTTCTGGTGCATATGGAAATTCATCCCCATTTCTCGATTCTCAACCCATGGGAAATGGCTTTGGTTGAAAATGTTCACAGGGGTTCATGGAAAAGACAAGCAGGAGAAATAATGGACTCCAGAGGGGTTCATTTTGGGAACACTCCCCAATTTTTGCTTCTACTCTAAATGGAAGCCCAGAAGTTCTTATACAAAATCTTAGTTTTTAAAAAAAAAAATTTGATTTTTTAAAATTTTTATTTTATGTGTACGGCTGTTTTACCTCTTGCATCTAAGTGTACCACGTGTATACAACGCCTTCAGGCCAGAAGAGGATGTCAGATCTCCTGGTACTGAAATTTAAAACTAGCTGGGCGTGGTGGCCCATGCCTTTAATCCCAGCACTTGGGAGGTAGAGGCAGGTGGATCTCTGTGAGTTCAAGGCCAGCCTGGTCTACATAGTGAGTTCCAGGACAGCTGGGGCTACAGGGAGACCCTGTCTCAAAAAGACCAAAAAAAAATATATATATATTGTTAGCAACCATGTGGATGCTGGGAACTGAACCCGTGTCCTCAGAAAGAATAGCCATTGCTCTTAACCTCTGAGCCATCTCTCCAGCCCCCACAAAGTCTTAGTTTAAGGTGAAATTCAGCATCTCAGGAGCAGCATTGAGTAGGCTTAAGACCCCAGTCAGGCATGGTGGCTCATGCCTGTGATCCCCACTTGGGAGCTGAGGCAGGTGTATTGCCATAAACTTGATCGCAGCCTGGGCTACATAATGAGTTCCAGACTAACTTGGGCTACTGAGTGATTCCCTCCCTCATCTAAGATGTGTCTTATTAAGTTTTTTGTACTTGCTACCTATCACCATTCCACTTGGGTTTTCCTGGACTATGAAATAAAAATCATTTCAACTGTGAAAGTGGTGTTAAAGAGCATCCCTTGTGTCTTTAGGGAGACACTATAAAAGCAACATCCTCAAAGCTGTCCTTCTACTTGGCTATAAAAATAATCTTAGTTAGGACAGAGATGTCATTGTGTTTATTCAAGCTGAGACCTCTGGTCTTCCGTAGGACTTTGCTTCTTGTCATTTGTCACCTTGACAATTTAATGTGCGCTGAATTCCTGTCCCCAAAATAATGTATGTGTTACCTTTCACCCTGCTTTCCTGGGTTTGACAAAGGGCAGGAATCCAAATGCTATTCTTAGACCATCTGATACCATCCAATGCCAGTGAATGGGGAGGTCTCCCTTTTTCACACCATTATAGATACAGTCATGTCGACTAAGGTGTAATAATACATCTTTTCTCTCAAATCACAGCACTGGCAGTACTGGGCGTTTCTTTATATGAAACAAATGAGATTTTAGTCTCTGTTGCTATTTGTGTGTGTAAGTTATTCAAATCTTCTGTTCATAGAGATGCATTCACCAGGTGTAGTGGTACATGCCCCTAATCCTAGTGCTGGGGAGACAGAGGCAGGAGAATTGTTGCAATTTGGAGGCCAGCTTGGACTACATAGGGAGTTCCAAGTCAGCCAGAGCTACATAGCAAGATTCTGTCTCCAAGAATTAATTAAAAAAAAGAAGGAGCCAGATGTGATCGAGAATGCCTTTAGTCCCAGCACTCAGAAGGCAGAGGTAGGTGTATCTCTGTGAAATTGAGGCCATCCTGGTTTACATAGCTTAAATAGCTAAAAAGCTTAAAAGAAAAAACAATGCCATTGAAAATAGCAGGAGAAACTGAGTATCAAGGAAGTAAGCTAAGACCAGGCAAGGCCTTCATGGGAAACTTTTAGGTGTCCAATAAATAACATAAAAGATCATTTGATGAATGAAAGATGGTACATGTTTTGGATAGCACAGTATTGATATTACAAAGATGCCCAGTCCCCAAATTTTATTTTGTAAATCCAAGGCAATATTAATAAAATTCCAGTTAGTTTTTTTAGAAACTTGATAAACTCCCCAAATGCATGTGAATTTATGTGAGTGCTCATTTATAGTGATGAAGGGACACAGAATGGTTTGAGTAATAAAAAGAGAGAGAGGAGGCAGGGGGAGGGAAGACGGAACCTACGTAAGTGATGCTGATAATGTACGTGTAGCAGGGAGCATGGAAAATTAGCCCTGTTCCCTGAGTTCCCTCTCCTAGCCATAGAAAACTGTGTGTGTCTGTGTGTCCATGCATGCATATGTGTGTGCATGTGTGTATGTATGTACGTATGTGTGTGCATGTACATGCATGTGTGTGTCTGTGGGTATGTGCATAAATGTGTGCGTCTCTGTGTGTCTGTACATGCATGTGTGTGTCTCTGTGTGTATGTGCATGCATGTGTGTGTGTCTGTGGGTATGTCCATACGTGTGTGTCTCTGTGTGTCTGTACATGCATGTGTGTGTCTCTGTGTGTATGTGCATGCATGTGTGTCTCTCTGTGTATGTGCATGCATGTGTGTGTCTCTGTGTATGTGCATGCATGTGTGTGTCTCTGTGTGTCTGTACATGCATGTGTGTGTCTCTGTGTATGTGCATGCATGTGTGTGTCTCTGTGTATATGTACATGCATGTGTGTGTCTCTGTGTGTATGTGCACACATGTGTGCACACACTCAGAATAATCTTTCCATAAACAAATATGTCCTGTCTCCTTTCCCGATCTTACTCCTTTTCAAAATGTAAGCTTGCAAAACCACTTTGCAAATATTTTAATTGTACTTCATGAGATTTGCTAACCCTAAATTTCACAAGGGAAATGAGGGAAAATGAGATTCATCACCCCTTTATTTTATAAACAAAAATATAAGACTTCTGTCCAGTTCATAGGATTATGAATGCCATAAAGGCCAGGGCTCACCTGTAAGTCCTTCCTTGTGTCCCCAGAATGGAAGTCAGTAGCAAGCACTCATAAATGCTCAAAAAAGAAAGGATTTTAGGAAATGGGAACGACAAAGGACACATTTTAGCTATCTGAGAACATACAGTGAGCATCTGATACCCTTAGAAAAGTACCCAAGAATGTTGAATTACAGAGATCTACCTTCACACCCCAATGAGCTCCATTTCATCTAACTAGACCATGCCTCCTCAAGTTTCCTCCAATAGCCTTTTAAGATATCAATCCATCAATGAATTAATATATTGATGAGGTCAGAGCCCTCACCATCCAATCACCTCCCAAAGGGCCCACTTCTGAATACTGCGCACTGGGGCCCAAGCCCTCAACACATGGGCTTTGGTGGACATTTCAGGTCCAAATCATAACAGGCTTCCATGAGAAAAAATTAAATGACCTAAGCTCATTTCATACTCCCTAGAAGATCCAAGGACAGGAATTTTAAACGAAGGAATGTTGTAGCTTAGTACAAGCCCAAACTTTCAGAAAGTCAAAGCCTTTCTGAAGTGCCATGTTAGGTCATGAGTTTCCTGTTATTGAAGATACCCTTCCAGAGGTGGGGGGGGGGTGTCAGGGGAGAAAGGGCTGCAAGAAGAAGTCATGTTTCATGAGAACTCTCTGTTCTTGGCACATATTCATTCCAGTTCTAGTCCTCAGGGCTGAGTGATGATAAAAATGTCCAAGTCCGGGCTTGGGAAATGGCTCAGTAGGTAAAGTGTTTGCTGTTCAAGTGTGAAGATCTGACCTTGAATCCCTAGAACCCTAGTAAAGTCAGGCACAGTAGCATCCATCTGTTGATAATCCCAGTGCTCCTACAGAGAGATGGGAGGTAGAAACAAGGAGAGTCCCCAGAAGCTTGAGGGCCAACTAGCCTGGTGTAAGCAGAAAAACAACAGAGATCCTGTCTCAAACAAGGTAGAACACCATGGCAAGTGCATGCACATGCACGCGCGCGCGTGCGCGCGCACACACACACACACACACACACACGGAGTTTCACTTAAATATTCAGACGCTACCGTGAAAACCAGCAGATGCATCTAAAACACAATTTCTGACAGAAGTCCTTTGAAACTGATGAAGCCGAATGAGGAGTGCTGGAGATTCACTTTAGCGGAGTGGTCAAGGAGGCTGAGTAGGAGGAGGGAGGTAAGTGGGTATCTACTTTACACAGGGGGAACCAAAGAGAGGAACAGAGAAGGAGAGGGAGAGTGGCCCCTTTCTGTTTCTTTGGTGAGACCCAGATAAGTACTAACCCACATTGGGCACCTGCCATCCTATGTCCATAAGCGCTGTGTCCCCACAAATGCCAAATGTCTTAGATTTCAGCTTCAGGCTTTGAAGCTGACCTCTGAGAGTTAGGACAAAGAGTTGAAGCCCACACTGTCTTGGGACTTGGGACCACTTTATTACCAGAGCAGTTATCATCGTCTCTTCTTTAGCTCTGAACCAGTTACAGTGTAGGTCAGAAAATGTTAAGAGCACATCTCATCCCTTCTATAAGGTGTCAGGTTTCTAACAAGGAAGATTCAGGTCTGATTTATTTTGTGCCCACCTGGTGCCTTTAGACTCTAGCTTCTGAAACAGTGGGTTATGACCCACACGAGGGTCACAAATATTTAGTAACAGTAAAAAGTGTCTGAATATACAATGACCAAAAATTAATTTTAAATCAATCGAATAATGAGTCTAAGGAACTTATTGCAGTGTTTGCCCATGTTGCATCACAGGACTTCACTGCAGCCTTTTACAAATTGTTTAATATTTATTGTTTGAAAATTTCATACATACATATAATGCATTTTGATCGAATCTACCCTCCATCCCCTCCATTCCTCTCCTCTCCTTCCATTACTCTTCCCTCCTAACTTCATGTGTTCTTTTTAAACCCATTTACTCCTCTTAGCACTGCCATGTGTACACAGGTGTGGGACCATCTACTGGAGCATGGATAACCTCTCAAGAACTTCATCCCTGAAGAAAATGGAATCACCCAACCGCAGAAGCCGTCAGTTGCCAGTAGCTCCTCAGCTAGGGGTACGACTTTGTGAGCCCCACCCCAGTCCATGCTGAGATTTTGACTGGCTGGATACTGTATAGGTCTTGTCCATGCAGACACTGCCTGTGAGTTTATATATAAGCTGCCTTGTTATGTCTGGGAAACACTTCCTCTGGCCCTTACAATCACTCCATCCCCTCTTCCACCATAATCCCTGAGCTTTGAGGGAGAGAGGTTGTGATAAAGATGTCCTGTCTGCGGCAGAGCATAACACAGTGCCTTAGTCTCTGCACATTAACCAATTGTGAGTCTCTGTATTAATCATCTACTACAAAAAGAAGCTTCTTGGCCTGGTATGGCAGCACATACCTTCAATCTCAGCACTTGGGAGGCAGAGGCAGGTGGATCTCTGTGAGTTTGAGGCCAGCCTGATCAACACAGTAAGTTCCAGGCTGGCCAGGGCCCCTCAGCGAGACCTTGTGTAAGAAGAAGAAAGAGGAGAAGAAGGGGAAGGAGAAAGGAAGAAGGAGGAGAGGGAGAAGGAGAGGAGGAGGAAGGGGGGGAGGGGAAGAGAAGAGGAACAAGAACAAGTTGTTTCTCTGATGAGGATTCAGAAATGCACTAATCTATGGGTATAAGGATAATTATTTAGGGGGCAGTTTAATACTGTGTTCACTTAGCAGAATAATAGTAGTAAGTTCTTTCCTAGACTCTAGAGCCTGCCCATCCATGTGTTCTTGGTCCAGTAGAGAGTACCAGGCATGAGTTCCATCTTGTGACTTGGGGCTTAAATCAGAAAGTAGTTGCTTACCCCCATAACATTCATGTCACTATTGTACCATGGGTATATCTTGCCAGGCCTGTCATTATTGTAGCTTTCCAGATTCAAACTGGGTAAGACTATTGATCACTTTCTCCCCCAGTAGCATGCATGGCATCTTCCAACACTATGAAAGCTAGCCAGTAGGGATGAAACTTCCAAATCAGTACCAGCTTGATTTCTCCATATCCTGTGACTCAAGTATATGATGTCAGTGGAATATTTTAGAACTAGAAATTTGTTTTGGTTTGACTCGATGTGGTTACTTAATAATAACATTTTAGTTGTCAGGTTTGGTTTTCTAATCTGGTTTGCCTATTCCCCCATGTGTGAGGCATCCCCAAGTAGACCTTATTATCTGTGATCTGAGGTTCTGTAGAAATATTGATACTTGGCCTTGTGCCCACAGATTGGGTTTTATAAGCTAACTTGAGTCTTACAGCCTTCATCTGTTTTTGTGGGGAAATGTTCAGTTTTTATCACTCTGTGTGAGCGTGTGCCATGTGTGAGGAGGGGCCCACAGAGGCCAGAAGATGGCATCAGGTCACTTGGACCTGGAGTTACAGGCACTTGTGAGCTACCAGACATAGATGGTAAGAACTGAACTCAGGTCCTCTGCTCTTAACTGCTGAGCCATCTCTCCAGCCTCATTCTAAATCATTTTTAAAATGAATTTTGAGGGCTTTCTTCTGTTCAATCTTTACTTCAGTCTTTCGAAGATTTAAACATTTTCATTTAAAGGTCAGTAGTTCTTAAATGATGGTGGTATCTTCAAGTCACTGGTTTATTCTTACCCATGAAGGCTGATCAAGATCTTGCACCAGTTAAATTTCTTTTTACAAAGTAACATTATCAGAACTGGATGAGAATTTAGAAGAGATTTAATGAGAGTCCATTACAGAGGTCTCTCTTATCCCTGATACATGAATATCTAGCTTTTCCTTGAGACTGTCTGGGTATAGAACAGTTCTGTTCTATTAACCTTTGCTATGAAACTACAAATAAATCATTTGTGGAATGTTGACTGGATTCCCGGGACTGTGTTATGAACTATAGGGAATACAGAGTAATTTAAGACCTCATCTATGCCCCGAAGGGTCTTATGTAGTCCAGAGGCAACACAGCACATTTCTTCCTAAAGATATTTAAACTGTTTCAATGTAGAAATCCATATGTGTACTATCAAACTATATAACTGCTACAATGGGTGTCTATAAATAAAGTGCAGTGGCTACAACAGAGAAAGGAAAACGATGCTGCCTTGGAAAATCAACGTGTTCACACAAGATGATTAGAGGAAACTAGGAATAACATATTCCTGAAAAAGTGTTATGGCATATTACACAAGATGAGATTTATCAGACAAGGTCAAAAATAATTTCATAAGGGAGCTAGAGAGATGACTCAGAGGTTAAGAGCATTGGCAGCTCTTACAGAGAACCCAGGTTCTGTTCTGAGCACCACCATGACAGCTAACAACTGTCTTAACTCCAGTTCCAGGGAGTTCAACACCCTCTTCTAGCCTCCATGGGCATTGCACACATGTGATACACTTACATATATGGGGAAAACACTTATACACATGAGTAAAAATAAGTCAAAAAATTTTTTCAACAATTTCATAAATGCCCACATAGAGGTTTCTAGCAAATAAGGATTTGGAGCTAGACAGATAGCTGATAGGTTAGTAGATGATAGATAGATAGATAGATAGATAGATAGATAGATAGATAGATAGATAGATAGATAGATGATTGATGATAGATAGATAGATAGATGATAGATAGATAGATAGATAGATAGATAGATAGATGATAGATGATAGATAGATAGATAGATGATTGATGATACATAGGGTAGTATTTCCTGAGTAAAAGAATAAAGCATAAAGACAAACAAGAGATTCTTTCATTCTTATGTAACATCAAGCTGAGTATATTAACTTTCCTAGGAAACTCAGAATATTGGCAATATTAAGGTCCGCCATTTTAAACTAGAAATGGCGCCTTTCTACTTAAGGTGTATTAGTCCTTAAAAGCTAAGGACGATTGTATGTACCCAAGTTCAGATATGTGAGCCCATTATCACGATGATGTTAGGTTTTATAACGTAGGTGTTACATAGTGTTCTTAGAATACTCACTGCAGTATGAGGCTGAGGTGTAGTGGCACTCACCTCTGAAACACATGTAGCTACTAAGACATTTTCATAATTTTAGAATTTCAGTGACACCAACTATGTGGGCACGTGTGAAGGCCACAGGTTGAAGTCAAAATGTCTTCTTAATCATTTCTCCACATTATTTTTGAGACAGGGTCCCTCACTGACCCTGGAACCTACTATTTCAGGTATACTGGCTGACCAGTACACCCCAGGATGTACCTGTCTCTACCTCCCAGTGCTGAGGTTACAGACATGTACCACTATACCCAGTGCTTTTTTAAAAATGTTTTTATTGAATTTTTGTATATTTTATATAGAATATCTCAAGCAATCTTAATCATCTTTATACCCCTGTCCCCACCAGCACACTCCTACAGCCTACCCCCCTGCACTGGAACCCATACACTCTGTCATCCGTATTAAGGCCGAATGTGTCAAGTCAGTGCCCCCAACGTTCCCTTGTGCAAGTCCATCCACTGAGGTCTAGTCAGCCTATCCAGAGTCTCTTTGTTTTAGGAAGATCAGCTCTTACCCAGTAGTAATCAGCTGCCAGTGTTTCCTCAGTTAATGTTGGGGTCTGTTGTTCATTGCCCCAAATCTATGTATATAGCCAGTTTTTTATGTGGGTGCTGAGTACCTGACTCAGGTTTTCATGCTTGTGCATCAAATACTTTACCCACTGAGCCATCTCTCCAGCCCCTATTTCACAATTGTCCTGTGTAAAATAAATCATGGTAAAATATTTAGTCCCCTTAAGTATACACTTCCTTTGGAACATCTCCATATGATTTAAATGTGAGCACTTAGGTCTGTCACACAGAGATTAAGAGAGGCCCAGAACCCAAGGCTGAATGCTCAAATGCTTTGCTCCATGGGTATCTGCCTGCATCCTGCATCCAGGAACTATTGGAGGAAACATACAGACATAGGGGGCAAAACCATGCAAAAAGCAGTTAATTAACATGAAGGCTCTGGCCCAAACCTTCAGTCTTCTGGTAAGCTGGGCAAGGCCCCGGATAAGTCCTGAGGACTTTTTTCCCCAAAGGTCTCACAATGGGGGAGGAGCTAAAGAAACTTGCTTAGCCTCTACTTTGTGATCTTTGTCAGGCTGAGGACAAAATAATTACTTCAGAAGTCGGGGAACAGGGAAGTGCTGAGTAAATGAACAAGGGAAAGGGGAGGAGTGGAAGAGAGGACAGAGGTGTACTGACGTCCTGCTCTTCTGAGCTGTCTTCCCAGGCCTTCCCAGGCCACCGTCACCTTCTAGGAGAGAAGCAGCTCTGGACCCAGTCTATTAATCAGCTCCAAGGAAGGAGAGATTTCAAAATGATGATTCCTGTGGTGAGGGTGTGGCTCAGTGGAAGAGTGCTTGTCTACAGTGCCCCAGTACACAGCCTTCCCCACAAGAAAGACTCTAAAGAGAAGCTTTAAAGAGAGCATTCAGACAGGCTATTCTCAAGGAAACATCCCACCTCTGGAGCTCAGACTCTAACCCTGCTAAGCCCTGGTGGCAGGAAAGTCCGATTCCTCTTAAAGATTACCACCTCTCCTGGCTATGTCCCTCCTAGCAAAAAGGAAAGAACAGAGAAGTCTTGAGTTCTGCTCACACAGACACTGCCTAGCCATTGTAAGGGCAAGCCTTTGATGATGTCACACTGAGTGATATCTGTCCTTTATGAGTGATATAGTCTGTTCCTTCACACAGATTAGACCCCAGCCTTGTATCACCACACTCACTAAACTGTATAATACTGTACTTGGATTATTGTAGTAAATTTATAAACTAATTTCATTCTTGAGAGATCCTCTTAGATTGGTTTCTTGCTTATTTATTTGAATGTGTCTAGTATTTAGAGTTCTTGGTGCTGTCAATACATTGCAAGTAAGCCGGAGGATTTATGATTGTCTTTGAACACTCCTAATTTCTTTTATGTTATTCCTGCTCATAGACTTAGCAAACTGTAGCCAAGTGCCGAACCAAGATTGCAGTCCTTACACATCAACTTCAAAAACAGTTGTTCTGTGTAATATCAAGAGCATAATTATAAATACTTCATCAATTACATAAATCAAATAAGCATTATATGGTATATATTCCTAATGTTTATCCATAGTTTTCATATCCACTGAATTTTCTCATATGGTTTTTACTTTGAAATAGATGTTTTCTATTTAAATCTTAGGTTTCCATAGATTAATTCATTGATGTACTTGACTTATGGAATAGTGCCATACAGTAGAGGACAGACTGCTTCGAGCCTCACCCGCCCCTCAGTTTTCAATTGTTCCCTTCTAATTCCTTGTTATTCTTCAATAGAAGGAAACAAAGACAATGTAGACATAACCGAAACACAGGACATGAAGCCATCCCAGGTGGCTGGAAAGTGCCAGGCCAACCAGGAGTTATACAGGCATTCACAACAGTAGTCAGTAGACATTGTCATCCTGTCCTCTCCCTCAGAATCGTTTGTGTCAACGTCTGTGGTGACAGAAGAATTGCAGTTATGGAGCCAAATATCATAACGTAGAGACCATCTTAATGTAGAGGTGACGACTTTCTTTCTTAGGAACAGGCAACCTCTGGCTCTCTCTGTGGATCTTCAGTGAGTCAGCATGTGGCTCTGCTTTAGGAATCGCTGCGCTGATATCACTTGGCAATTTGGAGGATGTGCAGTGAATTGTTTCATCTCAGAGGAAGGCAGCTAGGAGCCAGATGTTCCATGTTCACTGATGTCTGATATAGGGATGAGTGTACTTGGCCATTGCTAGGGCTTGTTCCCCTTGGAGGAAGATAGTGCTTATTCATCTGATACTTACTGCAAGCCTAGTTTGTGTCACCCAGAACATGGCACCAGCCTTTAAGGGGCTCTCTGCTCTTGGGCTTTCACATGCTCTATTTAAGAATGGCTTGGGAAATTCTGCCATGCCAGTGGCATTTAATGTTCCTGAAGCATAGAGATTGCATGTCAATGTATACCCACAAGCTTTGCTTGATGTCTGATTACAATGAAATACACAGAATATGTACTGTTGTTATAGTCTACCACTGATAAAGTTCACAGATTCAAAGATCCAGGTTTTATGCAGTTGTTTTTGGAACTTCTTGTCTCCTACCACCCACCCCAAGGACACAGACTCTGTATCTGAACCTTTCAGTTTAGGTCCATCAGGTCTGACAAATGCCATACTTTGTGATGCTGATAACAGAAAAGGTTGTGGGGGCAGGATGTTTATGGGGTATCTCTGTGTCTTTCTGCTTTTTTCTTTTGACTTTCTATATCTAAAACTTCCTCTATGCGCACATGTTATTTCCTGACTATCTTAGACATTTTGAGCATCCTCTCTAAAAGGACACAATCCAGACAATAGACTGTTGTCCAGTGACCTGGTAGAGACTCTGAGGTGGGATCTAAAAGAGTGCCTGAGGGGTGTTCCAGGGTCTATTTTTCCCTTCTTTTCTTCTTGCAACTAATAAAAACAAACTTTTTGCTCAGTCCTTCTATTTGTGTGTGTGTTTGGTGCTGGAAATCAAACTTGAGACCTCATGAATGCTAATAAGAGCTCAAACATTGAGGTACACCCCCAGCCAGTCCTGTGTTTATTAATAAAAACTGAAAATTTCACAAATTTCTTTAGACTTTTTTTCCTCCTTTGACTCTGAGTCTAAACTCCCTCCATGCACTTTGCACTGTTTCCTGGCCATCCTGTAAGTTTTAAACCCCATTACCAAGAAGAGAATCCAGACAACTGGTTATGTTCTGGTACTGTCAAGGAGAAAATAAGCTGTGGAAATGCATGGAGGTCTGAAGGAACTTGGTGCTGAGTGAAAGAAGCTAGTCTGAACAGGCTACACGCTGTGAGATGCGACGACAGTGCAGTATCTGATTGTGTGGGGCAGGTGGCGGAGAGGGTGAGGATGAACAGGCACAGAAGACTTTTGTGGCACTGAATCTGCTTTTTAGGCTACCATAGTGATGAATATGTATCCCCCAGTTGTCCTGACCCATAGAATACACAACAGCAAGAGAAAAATCTAATGTAACTATGGACTTGATTATCATTACATATTGATGTAGGTTACCATCTGGCTACGGCAACAAAGGTTTCACTGTGAGGGATGTTGATAATGGGAAGCTATGCCTGCCCAGAAACAGGAGGCATATGGGATATCTCTGTGCCTTCCTCTCTATTTTTCTGTCAATCTAAAGCCTCTCTAAAATAAATAATGTCATTTTATAAACAAAGGGCAAGATTGCGTGTGCACAGCAGGCAGGAAACAGCATACACTCAGTCTGGCTTTCTCATTTCCCCTGGAGACAGAGACCTTGTTTATCCTGGTGACAGCAATGTGACATTGTGGTTCTCACGGACGTCTATTTTTGTGATTTGGGGTGGTTGCTCCCAAATACACAGAGCTGGACTTGGAGGATAGTGAGACTTGTGAATTAGACATTTCCTGAGCCTGAAGCATCCCTTCCTTTACAGTCACCTACCCTGTCTTTTCATCCCTTCTCATTTGTTGTTTAAAAGATTCTCAGTAGCCTTGAAGCAAACTCAGCATTTTCAGAATCCATCCTTCCTTTAGAGGACAAGCCTTGAACCTTTTCACAATAGGATCTTCTGTGTCCTTTGTCTTGTTTCTGGGAGAGAGTACTTATGTTTGCATATTCACTGATACCTTAGTGGCATGAGAATTATTTCCCTTCTGTTCTCAGCCCTTTACCTAGAAGTGGGTGTACCTCAGAAAGTAAGGCGTGGCGGTCCATCTTTCCAGTCTTTTTCACTCTCCTCCAAAATGTAACTTTTCGCTCCTGTCTCTGGAACCCAGTGTTCTGCCCTTCCCATCCTCCAATGCCCTATCCCATCGTAGAAGACATAAGACTCCAATGAAGTCATGCCTCTTCCACAGAGCCTGCCCTGCCTACTCCAAGCCCAAGCTTACTGCTTTATTTCTACCTTGGCACTTTTTGGATGCTGTTTATGTCTCTAGCAAAAGTGCAAATGCTCTCTGCAGAGCGAGTATTGCTCATGCCGCTTTGATTTTCCATGATGTTAAGCATGTAGAGATACCTGATAAGTTTTAGCTGGTAAAGGCTAGTCTGCCCTTAGTGTCTCTGACTGTGCCACCATGGAGGGGGCAGGGACCATGAAGCCACACCCCTCGCTGGGGATTTATAGGCAGTTGATGGGGAGAAAGAGACATTTTCTTTAGTGGTGTAACCATTGGGTAAGGTGATCATGCTCCTGTAAATGACTCCTCTCCCAGGCGGCAAAGCCCTAATCAAAGCCATAAAAAAATGAAGGTAGAGGTGAGACTAGTTGGGAAGAAGAAAGGGATCAGTGGAAGGGGGCAAGGCAGAGTGATGGTATGATCAAAATGCATTATGCACGTGTGAAGATGATGTAATGAAACCAATCATTATGTGTAATTAATTCATGCGGATATAGTTAGAAGCGAAAACAAATTGAGGGTAACAAAGTGGGGCAGTTCAGGGAGTAAAGCATTTAGGGAGGGCAGTAGGAATACTGGACTCTATGACATGAGAGAGAACTTCTAGAATAGGAAACTGTCCTCATCTTAACTAGCTGAGGGTTATGGGGTGCTGAGAGATACAGATATGGAAAAAGTTTTCAATGCAATGGCAGAAAGAAGGAGGGGAAAGTAAAAGTGAAAGTTTAGTACAGACACTTCAGACATCTGAATAAGTATCTGCTAAAATCGCCAAGGTGAAAGTTAAGGATAAAAATCCGATATAAAATGAAAATTCCAGAAAAAGTTGGTGATGTTAGTATTGGACATCATCTAGCCTTCACAAATGCACCCTTCATCTAAACAAGAACTTTGAGTTAAGGCACACAGGTTCTTGTCTCCACAGTGCACAGGAAGCAAAAGAGTCTTGGGCGCCAGAGGAATTCCTGGTGCCTGCCGGTTCTGTGGTGAAACCCACCCCAACCCTGATCTTCCCTGCCCCTATCTGTTCTCTGTACTTTTTTCCAAACCATAAATCTTCTTGTGATCTTTTGACATTGGCACATTTTTTGGTTGTGAACCTGAGCCTTTAAGGACTGTGCCAGCTCTCCAGCCATGGCACAGTTTTTAAAATAGTGGTTTTATTAATTTTTTGAGAATTTCATATACATGTCATATATTTTGATCATGTTTATTCCCACTCCTCCCCCTAACTCCTCCCAGATCACCCCATATACCCAGTCCCTGCCCCTTCCCAACTTCCTGTCCTTTTTATTTTTTTATTAATACACAGAGTTCAATTTTGTTCTGCCCACATGCTCATGTGTGTGCAGGCATCCACTGGAGCACTGTCCACCTACCAGAAGATACCCCAGAAGAAAACTGACTCTCTCTCCCATAGTAGCCATCAGCTGTCAGTAGCTCCTCAGCAAGGTGCCCATGAGCCCATGAGCCCACACCTCCATGCTGGAATGTTGACTGGCTTGATCTTGTGCAGATCTTGTACAGGCAGTCATAGCTACTGTGAGTTCATGAGTGCAGTGTCCTGTCAGGTCCAGAAGACTGTTTCATATCAGTCCTCCCTGACCTCCATCTCTTACAGTCTTTCTGCCCCTTCCTCCACGGTGTTCCTTGAGCCTTGGGAAGGAGGTGTGATGTAGATGTTCTGTTTGTGGCCGAGCACTCCACACACAAAATTCCCATCATGCCTATCACCATGGGAATGTCTTTAAGAAACTGTAGTGTGGGAACACTACAGAATTTCATGTCTCCTGGAATGAAGTCATCCCCAGGCAGCAGTGTACTAAAATCTTGAAGCTAGCCCATGAAAATGAAAACTCAGTGTAGATATATATCATAGGAAAATTGAATACAGAAGGGCTCCATAGTTTTACATCTATGTAAAAACACAAATGTAGATCTGAAACAACACACACCACACTCAGCAGGTGGCAGAATGGCAGTGGGAAAGGATGCTGCTCATGTGTCCAGAATAAATGTTCTTAAGTCATTTCTTAATACAAATGAAGGAGTTTGCAGGAGGAAGACAGGCATCTGATCTTCTGAAAGTAAGAGAAAATAGCCCTTGGGCATGCTTGGGAAGAGACACATATTATTAGTACATTTCAGATCTGACCCTGGTATACACATGAAAATCCAAAGGAAATGTGTGATGCATATCTGGTCATGCTGTTGTTTCCTCTGTAACACTTGTTTGCAGAAGAAAACCAACTCTGGATATTCGTTGTTTAAAATGATGCCAGCTTGTCAAAGAAATGGTACCTTAGTGCTGTCAAGGTGGTTCAACAAATAAAGGTGCTTGCCACCAAGCCTGATGAACTGAGTTTAATTTGATCCCTGGGACTCTCATGGTGGAAGAAAACCAATTCCGGAAAGTTATCCTCTGACCTCCACGTGGATGCTGTGTGGCACACATACAAACACGCGAGCATACACACACACACACATATGCAAAAAGTGGGGGTGTAGCATATTTTGCTAATGATTTGAGACAGACTGAAAGGTATTTGCATCTGAAAATAGAACTGATGGACACACCTGCCAGCTCCCCTGTTCCTATACCCATTCCAGTGCCCTTAGCTCTGCTGACTCACCTCCCTCTTCTTCCAAGCCAAAATGTCATGGAGGCACTTGAGCCATCTCTCTGTATCCTTCACCTGCTCTGTGTTGTCACTCCCACATTCACTTAAATAGTTTCCTAGTGTAAATGATTTCATTCCAAGAATTCTCATATCAACTTTTAAGAGAGGATGTCTCCTCGTAGGCTTTCAGATCGGGGTTCTTACTTGATTCCGTTTCGCTACCCAACCATTTCTTTCCCACTACACAAACAGGCCGGCTGGTTTTCTCCTCAGGCCTTTCTTCTCCCAAGGCAGCCTGAGGGTTGTCCCTAGAAGAGAAAGACACTGTGACTGTGGAGTGGAGAAGAGCAGAAGGCAGGAAACAAGCCCACTCCTCTTCCTCTTAGAGACTTCCATGAGAACATGTTAAGGTCACTTAAGCCTCTGAACCTTGATCAGTTCCTTCTGTACAGTGGAGAGAGTGAGGCCTGTGGGAAAGTGTGACCTGCCTCTGTACATAGTGGATCTCAGCCAATAAGGTACCTTGTTCAAAATGCAAAAGAAACTCCCTCTGGGTAGACACAGCCTGGTTAAAAGAAGGGAACACAGGCTGGATCTTAGTCCACACTTACCTCACAGCAACACCACCCTTCAGTGGCTGACCTGGAATCCTAAACAGCAAGCAGGAAGGCCTACCCTCTTCTGCCAGCAGAAGCAAGCCTTGGGGAAGGACAGTAAGAGTGACCTAGTGTCTCTTGACTGTAGCTCACAGCATTCACAGCTGGATAAAGATTGATGATACTTTTCTCATCCGGTAGCATGCAGAGAACCTTTCAGCACTATGAGAAATAGCCAGTAGGGATGAAGCTTGCAGGTCAGTACCAGCTTGATTTCTCCAAGTCCTATGACTCAAGTATGTGGTGTCCTCAGCAACAGAGTCTTATCAAATTCTAGAGGGTGACCAAGAGCATTGGCAATAGTCTGTCATGTTTGGTGGTCAATGGGACCTCACTGGCCAACAACTGGAAGAGAGATACACATTCCTGCCACTGGGCTTTGCATTTGTTAGTCTGTAGCACCTCTAGTAGGGACATTATCACCCTGTTACAGGGTACTTCAATGTATACATGTATATTTTAGGCAATCTACAGTAATAAATTTCCATATGACTTTCTCGGTAGGTCTTTAGGGTTGGTTATCCCTCCCCATAGCCCTGTTCCCAACCCACTTAAACTTTTCCCCTTTATATCACTGCACTCTATCTCCTCTCTCTTGAAAGTACCCCGTACTCATTGTCACTTACTAATTTCCTGATATTATGAGAGTACAGTAGCCAACCACTTTCTGATTGAATGAAGGCCTGCTCCACAAGATGGAGCCCATACCTGGCACCATTACTGGGGCCAAGAATCTGTAGCTTGACAGGTCATAGGGGTTCTCCTAGGGGAGAATCTTCTGCTATTATTCTGCTAAATGGACATAGTATAAATGGACTCCTAATGCATATGGTTACACCCATAGATGACTGCATCTCTCACACCTCACCTGAGAAGCTTCTCTTTGCAGTAGATAACAACTAATGCACAGACCCAAAACTGAGCAGGGTAGTGCTCAGCACTAAATGGGAATCGACTTCACACCCCCTTCTCCCAAGGCCCAAGGATCCTCTCAGAAGAGGGCGCAGCAAGATGCAAGAGCCAGAGGCTCTTGGTGGATGACCACAACAAAACAATGTTTTCTGGACACAGCAGGGCAGTTGCACATATGAACCCACAGTGGTTGTGACAGCATGCCCAAGACCTGCACAAGCTCAAGCTAGACAGAATCTCAGGGTGTAGGGAGTAGGCGGGTATAAAATTCTGCCCCTAACCAAGGAGCTACTGGCAGTTAGCTGCTGGGAGAAAGAGAGTTAGTTCTCTTTGAGAGCGTGGCTCCTGGGAGGTTAATGACACTCCAGTGGATGGCCACACACCCAAGAGTATTTGGGCAACATAAACTAAACTTGATGGGTTTAAAAAGAAAAATGAGGTCACAAAATTGGGTGGGTAGAGAAGTGAAGGTAGGTCTGTCAAGATTTGGGGAGGGAGGTGACTATGATCACAATACAATATATGTATGAAATCCTCAAAGTTTAATGAAAAAATGTTTAGAATGACTTAGCGCCTTAAGAAAGCAATTTTCTGGGGCTCCTGGAGAGATGGCTCAGCAGTTAAGAACACTGACTATTCCCGCAGAAGACCTGGGTTCGAATTCCAGCACCTACGTGGCAGCTAATAACTGTCCTAACTCCAGTCCCAGGGGATCCGACAGCCTCTTCTGACCTCTGTGGGCATTGCTCGACACGGGTGCACTTACCTACATGCAGGCAATGCACGCATACACATAAAATAAAAAAATTTTTTTTAAAGAAAAATGAGGTCACAAAATTGGGTGGGTAGAGAAGTGAAGGTAGGTCTGTCAAGATTTGGGGAGGGAGGTGACTATGATCACAATACAATATATGTATGAAATCCTCAAAGTTTAATGAAAAAATGTTTAGAATGACTTAGCGCCTTAAGAAAGCAATTTTCTGGGGCTCCTGGAGAGATGGCTCAGCAGTTAAGAACACTGACTATTCCCGCAGAAGACCTGGGTTCGAATTCCAGCACCTACGTGGCAGCTAATAACTGTCCTAACTCCAGTCCCAGGGGATCCGACAGCCTCTTCTGACCTCTGTGGGCATTGCTCGACACGGGTGCACTTACCTACATGCAGGCAATGCACGCATACACATAAAATAAAAAAAATTTTTTTTAAAGCTAGAAAAAAAGAATCACCGTGATAGCATTAGATTAGGGTTAGTTAGTTACTCGTTAAGCACATGTAAGTTTGCTGCTGGTGTCACTTTAATGACCTTGGTCATCCTCAGCCCCAGTCCTTCATACCCACACAGATGCAACCCAGAACCAAAGGACTGATGGCAGCTCTGGGTTTTTTAGGAAATATGTACAGGTGGTCTGGGTACCAGGGTGTCACTCAGCATTGGAAAACTCACCTGATTGTCAGCCTTATGCTTCTGTCTGGTGGGCTCTATGGCCTGGACACCCACTTGTGGTCATATGCTATGCTACTCGGTCCACTTTGTGATGGGTTTGGTTTCTGCTTCTACAATCAAAGAACTCTGATGTGACATACCACAGCACCCTTGTGAGGTCACCAAACGCAGTTTCCAGCCATTTTATGTTTTTAGGTACAAATGGACTGTCTTTATTGGTTTACATTTATTTGTGTGTGTGTGTGTGTGTGTGTGTGCATGTGCGCACACACGCACATGTGCCACAGGACATATGTGAAGGACAGAGGATAATTTGCTGGAATCAGTTCTCTCCTTCTACCACATGGATTCTGGGGATCAAACTCAGGTCTTCAGGTGTGGCAGCAAATGCCTTTACCCACCGAGCCATCTTGCCAGCTCCAAAGTGAGTTTCCCTGCATTATCATGTTTGTGCATCACTACAGTATACTCCTTGGTTGTTATTCTTCCTCTGAACAGTTGCTCATTGTTCAAATTGTTCTGTTTTTCTGGCCTTCTCTGTGGGGATGCGTCCTCTGATTTGATTCAAGAATATTCTCCCTCATCTTGCCTCATCAAGAAGGGTACATCCTGTCCTCTCTAAGTTGCAATCTTATGAGATTGCTTGACATTCTTGCAACATGATATTCTTTATAACAAGTTAAAGCATCAGGAGAGCACCAGAGGCTCTCAGTGTTATACACGAAGCTGGCAGGTTTAGGCATAAATAGGTTGCTATTGAACATTTTTGTATCCTCTCATCTCTGAAGAGTGTGTGAAAGCTTGGCAAGATCCCCATACGTCAAAGCCGTCTACATTCATCACGCATATAGTCCAGAATGGGGGTGGAAAGGAAAAGGGAAACAAGAAAGCTGGGACTTGTTTCCATATTTCTCTTTACCGCCCTTCTGGGCTCACAGACAAGCTAAGACAATACTAAGAGCCATCCAGCTCAAGATAGGATCAGATAAGGGGATGTATGTCTCTGACAATGACTGTTTGTCCCCAGCTGCAGAGAAAGAAGAAATGCAAACATGGAGAATACATCGAATATTCCTGAAATATTCACTTTGCTGTGCCTTGTTCCATGTCCTGACAATGCCACTGCTCTATGTCAAACTTTGACGGGGTGCACAAAGTCCGATATTTCATTTTTTCCATCATATGAGCTAAGAATAAAATCTCAGTGCTGGAATTGAATGTTATATTCTCCAGGCAGAGGAAATGGACATTTATTGGATGTTATTGCTGCTTTCTTCATGCTAACGACATTACAAAAGCTCTTTGGGTAATATAATTTGAAAATATTGTTTCTGTCTTTCAGGTCATGCAAGACAAGATCATCTGCCTTCCAAAAAGAGTGCAGCCTGCTCAGAATCACTCTTCCGTTTCGAATGTCTCTCAGGCCGTTGTCAGTACCACCCCACTGCCTCCCCCTAAGCCTTCTCCCACCAACCCCACCACAGTGGAAATGAAAGGACTGAAGACAGACCTGGACCTGCAGCAGTACAGCTTCATCAACCAGATGTGCTATGAGCGAGCCCTCCACTGGTACGCCAAGTACTTCCCTTACCTGGTACTCATCCACACCCTGGTCTTCATGCTCTGCAGCAACTTCTGGTTCAAATTTCCTGGCTCCAGTTCCAAAATAGAACATTTCATCTCCATCCTGGGGAAGTGCTTTGACTCTCCCTGGACCACACGGGCTTTATCTGAAGTGTCTGGGGAAGACTCAGAAGAGAAGGACAACCGGAAGAACAGCATGAACAGGTCAAACACTGTCCAATCTGGACCCGAAGGTAGCCTGGTCAACTCCCAGTCTCTCAAGTCAATTCCTGAGAAGTTTGTGGTTGACAAATCCACTGCTGGGGCTCTGGATAAAAAGGAAGGTGAGCAGGCAAAGGCCTTGTTTGAGAAGGTAAAGAAGTTCAGGCTGCATGTGGAAGAAGGTGACATACTGTACGCTATGTATGTTCGCCAGACCGTGCTGAAGGTCATCAAATTTCTAATCATCATTGCATATAACAGTGCTCTGGTTTCCAAAGTCCAGTTTACAGTGGACTGTAATGTTGACATTCAGGACATGACCGGATATAAAAACTTTTCTTGCAATCACACCATGGCACACTTGTTCTCCAAACTGTCCTTTTGCTACCTGTGCTTTGTGAGCATCTACGGGCTGACGTGCCTATATACCTTGTACTGGCTGTTTTACCGTTCTCTAAGGGAATATTCCTTTGAGTATGTCCGGCAGGAGACTGGAATTGATGATATTCCAGATGTGAAAAATGACTTTGCTTTTATGCTTCATATGATAGACCAGTATGACCCTCTGTATTCCAAGAGGTTCGCAGTGTTCCTGTCTGAAGTCAGCGAGAATAAATTAAAGCAACTCAACTTAAATAATGAGTGGACCCCAGACAAACTGAGGCAGAAGCTACAGACCAATGCTCATAACCGACTGGAGCTGCCTCTGATCATGCTTTCTGGCCTTCCAGACACTGTGTTTGAAATCACAGAGTTGCAGTCTCTGAAGCTGGAAATCATTAAGAACGTCATGATACCCGCCACCATTGCCCAGCTTGACAATCTCCAGGAGCTCTCTCTCCACCAATGCTCCGTCAAAATCCACAGTGCAGCGCTCTCTTTCCTGAAGGAAAACCTCAAGGTCTTGAGTGTCAAGTTTGATGACATGAGGGAGCTGCCCCCCTGGATGTACGGCCTCCGGAATCTGGAAGAACTCTACTTGGTTGGCTCTCTGAGTCACGACATCTCCAAAAACATCACCCTCGAGTCTCTGAGGGATCTCAAAAGCCTTAAAATCCTCTCTATCAAAAGCAACGTCTCCAAAATCCCTCAGGCCGTGGTGGACGTGTCCAGCCACCTCCAGAAGATGTGCATCCACAATGACGGCACCAAGCTGGTGATGCTCAATAACCTGAAGAAGATGACCAACCTGACAGAGCTGGAACTGGTCCACTGCGACCTGGAGCGCATTCCTCATGCTGTCTTCAGCCTGCTCAGCCTCCAGGAACTAGACCTGAAGGAAAACAACCTGAAATCAATAGAAGAAATTGTGAGCTTCCAGCACTTGAGGAAACTAACCGTGCTGAAACTGTGGTATAACAGCATCACCTATATCCCAGAGCATATAAAGAAACTAACCAGCCTGGAACGACTCTTCTTCAGTCACAATAAGATAGAGGTGCTGCCTTCCCACCTCTTCCTATGCAACAAAATCCGATACCTGGATTTGTCCTACAATGACATTCGCTTCATCCCACCCGAAATCGGAGTTCTACAAAGTTTACAGTATTTTTCCATCACTTGTAACAAAGTGGAAAGTCTTCCCGATGAGCTGTATTTCTGCAAGAAACTTAAAACTCTGAAGATTGGGAAAAACAGCTTATCCGTACTCTCACCAAAAATTGGAAATTTACTGTTTCTTTCCTACTTAGATGTCAAAGGCAATCACTTTGAGATCCTCCCTCCCGAACTGGGAGACTGCCGGGCTCTGAAGCGAGCTGGCCTAGTTGTGGAAGACGCTCTGTTTGAAACTCTGCCCTCGGATGTCCGGGAGCAAATGAAAGCAGAATAACTTATTTTTCATCAAAATAGGACTGAAACACGCTTCTACCAAATACAGTATAAATAACTAGGTAGTCTGAATGCCTTTCCTATTTTATTTTTATTTTAGCCTTTTCTTTTTCACACAAAACAAATGTACACACAGACTGAGCAAGGAGTATGTATTTTTAATAAAAATTTAATTGTATTTTTCAGTATTAATATTTTAAAGTTTTATTTGTCCTGGAAGCTAATGTATCTATTATTGTTTTCTACTGATGGGAATGAATGGTTCCATCTGGCTTTGGGGATTTTTTGTTGTTTGTTTTTTTTTTCAAAGGAAAGGAATCATAGGTTTTTTGCATTTTGGCATATTTTAAATGGGTGAAGATATTTTGCCAGTGCTGTTTTTAGCTTGTTTACACCTGTCCAGGCTCTTTATTTTTGTTTTCACTGTGTGTACCAAGGAGTCTGTGCCAGTTATGTTAACATCAGTTGCTTTCTTCATTGGCCGAGGCTTTTCATTCTATAGAATGCTCTTCTCTAGAGTGGAAGTTCATGTAAGTGCATTGTCACAGGGTATTATTTTTAAGCCCCGGCCCCTGCTGCCAACACCATTAATGGTATTATTTCCCCTGCATGACAGTTTCAGTTTTCTTTAGCCAGGCTTTTATATGTGGGTAAAGAAAGCAATCCTCAGTGGTTCCCATCCTTTCGTGTATCATTTATTGTTTAACTGATTTGCATTTTTACCAACATCCTAAAGAAATATTTAAAAATTCAGTAGATTTCCCCCCCTTCCACCTCAGTACTGCTATGTGGTAATGGAGAACAGCCCTAGGGAAATTAGATTTATTTTAATATTCTAGTAGATAATTAAATTTTAAATCATAGAATTAGAAGCCTGTTTTTGAGTAATTTAATCATTTTTGAAATCTTGATATACGAATGCATCAGATGGGAAAAAATTTTGCTACTAAAGCACTCTGTTAAAGAGCTAATATCTTCCACTCAGGCCCCATCCCTTCCTTGGGCCCTGCACAGTGATAATAGAATCTATTTCTGCCTGCTGAACAAAGTAGCCCACATATATACATATGTAGAGTCATCAGTTTCCTGCAAGCCTGTCCTGGCTGCCAAAGTCAGAAACAGAGACACAGGGACTGTTCTGCTCTCAGGAAATCCTATCTCACTTAAGACAGTCCTCTTCCATTTTCAGAAATGTGAATAAACTGCAAAATATTGTCACTTAGCAAGAATTCTTGCCTGATGGTCAGCAAAGCTTTTATTTACCTTTGTATTCTTAAAATAAAGTATAGTATGGGATCTTGAGTTAAGTAGTTACACGATTGGTCTAAGAAAAAAATTAATATAACAATGAAAGAAAGTAGAAAGATGATGTGAGGTTTCTGAACACTGTTTTTTAAAAGGGCTGCCCAGTGTTGCTTTGGGCAGTATGCAGAGGGCAGCTCTGGAGGCCACTCGGCAGACACGTGGACCTCACCTGAGCTGTGAATGTAAAGATACAGAGCTATGAGGATGCAGCTCAGTGAGAAAGTGTTTGCCCAGCATGCTCTAGGGTCTGAGTTCAGTCTCGGCACTGAAAAAAAAAAAACACGTTTTCTGTTCTAAGGTTTCTGAGTCATGATTTATTTAGACCTAGAATTGAAATATTTTGAAATACTAGCATGACTGTCATTCTTAACACAGAAAAGTATTTAATTTCTGAATATTGGGGTTCTGAATAAGAGCAATGTGTCGTATTCTGAAATACAACCCTATTTGTTTTAAAGAAACAATTTATTGGCAAATTATCTGTTATTGACCATGAGTAACTTAGTATTAAAAAGTAAACTGAGACAATGAACGCACTGTTCTTATGGTTAAAATTTATGACTATTTTCTATATCATCCTTCAAAAGGGATTTATTCAAGTTACCATATTTATGCTGAAATCTTCATCTGGCATTAGCTAATAATCTCATGTTCATAACTGAAATAAATCACCAATCATTCGATTTTATCACTTGTTCAAACTTCCAAAATAATTTGACTTGTTTTCATAGTGATTTTGCAGGCTAACCCCCAACCTGAGTTGTAAATAACATTCCATAAATCAGCATAATTCTGTGACTTTATGTTTTAAATAAGAGGAAAATTCATAATCTTTCTATTAGATTTTATAAAACTTCCAAAGCCTCAAACTTAACTTTGAGGAGTTGAAATTTTCTGACTCTGGTCCTTTTTAATATTGTAAGTTTTTGTTCACATTCTTGAGTAAAAAGCATTCGATTGCTATTTGGCCTTTAAATGAGAAACTCAGGTAAATGAACTGCTGACTTTTCTAACATTCTTTGATTCAACTCCGTGTACAGAGGTTATTCGCCTAGTCACTCTTGTGTTTTCTAAGTGCACTTGCTAACAAGGAACAACCAGTTCTCTGTTCAACCTGTAGGATTCACAAAAAAACTGCTGTGTAAATAGAAACACACCATTTGTATTCTTAACTCCAATAACTGCCTCAAGCTGAAGATGAATTCTCTGTATGGTAAGATTTACTGATGGAGGACAGAACAAACAGTTGTTTGATGGTGGTCTGGTTACAAGGAAACATAGAAATATAGTCTAATTAGACGCTCACCCAAGGACAGGCAAGATGACTCAAGCAGGTAAAGGTACTTGCCACCAAACCTGATGACCTGAGTTCAGTCCCCAGAATCTAATTTGTGGAAGGAGAGAACCAACTCCCATATGTAGTCCTCTGACCTCCACACATGTGCCATGGCATACACACCTACATGCAAACACACAAAAAATAGAAGCATGTAATTTTACTTTCTTTTTGTTGTTGTTTTGGTTTTGGGAGATAGGATCTCCATATAGCCAGCCTGAAGCTCTCTATATAGACCAGGCTGACCTTGATCTCACAGAAATCGAACTGCCTCGGCCTCCCAAGTACTGGGAGTAAAGCGTGTGCCACCACACCCAGCTTGACACATGTAAATTTTAAAATTATAAAAAACAACCCACTTAAGAAGATGACACCTCAAAAATTGGTTTTGGGAGATAGGATCTCCATATAACCAGCCTGAAGCTCTCTATATAGACCAGGCTGACCTTGATCTCACAGAAATCGAACTGCCCTGGCCTCCCAAGTACTGGGAGTAAAGCGTGTGCCACCACACCCAGCTTGACACATGTAAATTTTAAAATTATAAAAAACAACCCACTTAAGAAGATGACACCTCAAAAAAACATTGCATTTCGTTTGACTTTGCATATCAAGACTCTTGATAGGATGAAATCAGATTATCTGCAATTGTAGGTTCCTTGTGAATATCATGAAATCTGATTATCTCTGATTGTGGTTCCTCACATTGTTCACCAAGCTCTTCCCTTGCCTCTGCCTTTCCCAACTATTGTAAGGAGCACTAACAATGTACATGGTGTCTTGAGCAGCAAACAGACACTGCTTTCTCAGGCAGCCTGGGAAATATGCCTGCTGTATTTTGTTCCTTATGATCTTAGGCCCTCCTTTGGAGGGGTCTGAGACAACACAGACTCATGCTTGGGTTACTTGGAACAAACGAAGTCCAACTTCTTACAACATGCTATTTTATGGTTCCTGGTATTAAGAAAGAGTAAATATCTTTTTTTTAAATTGCCGGGCGTGGTGGCGCACGCCTTTAATCCCAGCACCCTGGAGGCAGAGACAGGCGGATCTCTGAGTTCGAGGCCCTCCTGGTCTCCATAGTGAATCCAGGACAGCTGGGGCTACAGGGAGACCCTGTCTCAAAAAGACAAAAAGAAAAAAAATTTCCCTAGGGCTGGAGAGATGGCTCAGCACTGACTGCTCTCGCAGAGGACCTGGGTTTGATTCCCAGCACCCACAGGGCAACTGCAAACTGCCTTTAACTCCAATTCCAGGGGAATCCAAAGCCCTCTTCTGACCTCCGAGGTATTGCATGACACGGGTGCATTCCATACATGCAGGCAACACACTCATACACATAAAAATAACAAAAAAATAAAATTTCCCCCCAAGTGGGTTTTACTGTTGTTTACTACTATATGAAAAGTCCATTTTAGCTTATTTTACTCTCTAATTCAATTTCATACCAAATACCTGATCAATAATAATACTTAGTAGTCAAAATTTGTGATCCATCGCTATAAAAACTGTCCGCAGTACTCTTCCAGACAGCGTAAATGTCAATATGATTTCATTCTTTCAGAGAGTAAATTAAGACGAAAGGAGCATTCTGTGGATCTTGATTGTGACAGTGCTGTTCAGAGATTATATCGGGGCAAGATCTCAAGAACAGCCTGGTTACTACTGAGGAGACTTTCTGGAGGGTCTGCGCTTTTCCCATTTTTCTCTTCTCTTAACTAGAGCTGCCATGAGTTTCAATTTAAGATCCATGATCATGCTTCTGATAATTTCACGCCAGCCTTCCAAACAAGTATCTAGTCTGATTCTACCTTCCCAGAGCCATGCATTAACAACTATGACATCTTTATATTCATTTGTGGGAGACAGAGGGTCTGCCCCCCCCCAAATTTGTTTTTATCAGAAGGTGATATAATTTCTTGGCCATCAAATAACAGTCCCTATGTATGATTTGGGTTTGGTTTGGGTTGGGTTTTGTTCGATTTTGGGATCAGGGTGACTTTGAACTTGGGATCCTCCTGCCTCAGGCTCCCGGGCACTGGGCTTACAGGTGCAGCGCCACTCCTAGCCTGTGTGGTTTCTAATGTGGTATACATTCGCTTCTTTGTTCTCCCACCATGCTCTGCTTCTTTAACGAATATTTTCACTGGGGTTGAAGCACCATGCCTTATGCTTGCTTGGTTTTCCTTTGCACACCTTTACTGCTGTCCATGTGCATTCAGACTGTGTCAAGTGCTGACAAACCACTCAGACTGTCGAGAGAAAGCCTGAAAGTTGATTTGTCATAATGCATATTCATAAAAAGAAATGTCTTAATGTTATTTGACTATGTAGTGGGTAGTAATTGAAAATAACTTAAATAAAGTCATTTTTGTAACTTAAGTTGGAGATCTGTCCCTTTTTTACTTATTTTTAGAAGTTTGTCTTTTGTATTTCTTAAGCCATTGCTGAGGCTCCCTGGGCTCTGCAGGAAATAGGCTTACATTCATTTTTTCACTGAGTAGACCTAGTTTCTATAATTATGACTAATTGTTTCCTTCCTTAATTCACTGTACTGCATCTACCTAAGGTGCCCCTGGAGTTTCATTTGGGTAATTAGTGCCTTAATGTATAATCTGGAGTGCAATTTTTGTACATTTGCCAGATTAGATTGTACAATGGCTGTCCAGCTCAGCTTCTGGTAAATGCCCTTATGTTAATGATGGTGGTTAAAGAAATCAAGGAGGCTAGAGATGACTCAGCAGTTAAGAATGCATACTGCTCTTGCAGAAGACGACCCACATCTGACAATTGCCTGTAACTCCAGCACTTGCTGCCAAACCTGAACACCTGAGTCTGATCCCTAGAACCCACATTGTAGAAGAAAACTAACTCCCACAAGTTGTCCTCTGACCTCCATGCATGTGCCTTGGCTTGAACACACACAGTGAATAAATAAATATGATAAATTTTCAAGAAGAAGAAATCAGAATGGTCCTGCGCATCCAGGAAAGCATCCCTTAATTAAACACATGCTTGTGGACGTCTCAACAAGAAACTTTATGTACTATGTATGCATAAGAAAATTGCAACCTATATTAATAACTTCCACAGTTAAGTTGTCACCATACAGAATTTCTATAAAGAATTCATGTTACTGGTAGTCTGGAGAACGGTGACAGGTGAGGAGGGATGGAGTCTGTGGAGAAAGGGGGCATCAGTGTGTTTCAGAAACTGAAGCAAGAGATTCAGCACATTGCACATCACCAGGCCCCATGGCACACACTTGGAATCCCAGTACTTGGGAAACAGAGACAGGAGAGTCATAAGTTCAAGGCCGGGCTGCTGAGCTTCATGGCAAAACCCCATCTCAAAAACTGAAATTAATTAAATAAATTTTTAAATAAATATTTGGATTTTATTATGTCTCATAGATCTTGAGAAAAGTGACACAAAGAAACATTAAATTTTGAATTTTATATTCTACCCATAGTTACAATAAAACAACCAACTTGCGAGAAATGATTCTGATATAACCAAAACTTAACGGAATTTCCTCACTTTGAGTTGTAAGGCTTCTAGGAATTTTGTCCTAATTTCACATAGATGATGGAGGATGGTTTTGTTAAGAACATGCTCTACACTTGGGTGGTTCAAATAGCTTTCTTAGGCTGAGTTAATCCAAGATAATCAAAACTACTGCAAAAGCATGACATGGTCTCTGTGCATTTGAGAGATAAATGTTGAGAAGTTTATGAAATAGTTGACAAATTCCTTTTGTGCCTACAGAGATGTTTGTATAAATTTTAATTCTATGGTAGTTAATCTTGTCAACTTGATGGGATTTAGAATCGCCATGGCAACAAATTTCTGGGCATACCTATGAGGGACTTTCAAGATGAGATTAATTGAAGTGGGAAGACTTCCCTAAATGTGGGCAGTGCCTTTCTATGGCCATGGTGAACTGTATTCCCTGGACCTGTGAGCCAAGATAAACCCTTCCTTAAGTTGCTTTTGTCAGATATTTTGTCATAGCAATGAGAAAAGTAACGAGGGGCTGGAGAGATGGCTCAGTGGTTAAGAGCACTGATTACTCTTGCAGAGGACCTGGGTTCAATCCCAGCACCCACATGGTGGCTAACAACCGTCCGTAACTCCAGTTCCAGGGGAACCCAATGCCGCCTTCTGACCTCTGTGGGCATTGCATGACGGGTGCACGTACACACATGCAGGCAATGCACTCATACACATAAAGTAAAAATAAATAAGTGAAATATTTTAAAAAGAAAAGTAACAAACACAATTTTTTAGTGGCTTGAACTTTATGAAAAATACTTCATGGGATAGTGAATCTCAACAAATATCCAAAAGCTATGAACAGTGATCTCAAACTTTCCATTGTCCCCAAATTTATGTCAAGAAGGCAGGGCTTTTCTGCAAGTAATAGGAAGTCAATTTGTTCAAAACTAGAAGACTGCTTTTCTTAACTCTTCTCAGGTCCTACCTCTGGTGGAGTGACTCACACTCTGACCTCAGTGGTTAGCATTGGCACAGTCACATACTTCATTGTTTTATGCATCAAGAAACAGGATGTTGACAGTCCTTTCTTTTGAGAAAAAATATTTAAAGTGAATTCATTACTGTAAAAATGAACCTAGAGGGAAAACCATGATAGAGGGGGGGAGACAATACAAGAGAGAAACAATGCCTAGCTAGTCACGAATACCAGAGGGAACCATATTATTCCTACAATCTACTGACAAATTATACATAACAGATCAAGAAATATATCTCTAGATAAGGTTTATTTGAGACCAACTGGTCATTACCCAAGATTTATCTGCAAGACACACAGTAATTAAAAATGCCAGAATGGTGGAACTAACCTTCTTGGATGTTTAACAAACATACCTTGAGGCCTATAATAATTTGGTCAGAGTGATATAAAGGACAGTATGGGGACCTAAAGGCCCCACCTTGCATAGGTCCGAAAGGAAGTTACTGGGGGCGTGGCCGGCCTTGCTTTAAAAGTCTGAAGA
>NW_008331662.1:119577-132861 GCF_000622305.1 Nannospalax galili
AAATAAAAAAATAATAAATAAAGAACATAGATACCACCAACTATAACCATAATAAAAAAAAAATGAACCTAGAGTCAGTTTCAATCATAACAACTCTACCTGAACATTTAGCTACATAAATGTTTTGTTACGTCTAGGTAACCTCTTAAAGAAACACTTCATGGGGCTGGAGAGATGGCTCAGTGGTTAAGAGCTCTGGCTGCTCTTGCAGAGGACCTGAGTTTGATTCCCAACACCCACATGGCAGCAGCAACCATCTGTAATTCCAGTTCCATGGGATTCAATGACCACGTCTGACTTCTGTGTGCATTGCATGACACAGGTGCACTTGGATACTTGCAGGTAATACACACATACACATAAAATAAAAATAATAAAATGTTAAAAAAGAAACAGTTCATGTTGGATGGGGTGTGTAAACACTGCCAAAGGTATTAAACATCTAATTTGTCTTGAACAAGGTCACTGTTTGATGTGCATTAGGGGGGATGGTGCTGCTACTTGCTTAATAGGTGACCTGATAATGAATGCACTGTCCAAAATTTAGGATTTTTTGGTTAAAATTCTGCCAACATTAAAACAAACCTCTCAAGTACAGAAAAAGTTAGATAGTATTGTCACAAATCCTAACTCAGAAGCCACTAGTGAATGTTGGTCACTTCATTTATAGATCTGATTAAGAGTTTGCTTTGAAAATGAAAGTCCAAAGAACAAATAAAGTAATTAAAAGTTTAAAATAAAAAGCTGAGAGTGATGGTTCATGCTTCTAACCCCAGCACTCAGAAAATTGAGGCAGGAGCAGTCCAAGTTTGAGGCCAGCTTGGGCTACATAGCAAAACCTCAAAACCAAAAAAGCCTGAAAGGAACGCTAAAGCTTTATGATGTCATTTTTAGTAGCCTTGACCACACTTTGGGGAATGGTTGTAAGACAGAGCTTGTGTCCTTTTCTAAAAGTTACTCTAAACTGTTTAGAATCACATGCATTTTCTGCATGTACAGGGAGAAGGAAAAATATACAAAACATGTATTCAGGACTCTAAAATGCTTAAGTAGGCGGGACAATGAAAGGGTTGCACTTATTCTGTCCATGTCCTTTGATTATAACAGGAACATAGAATGCTAGGTATTCACAGAAATGACCCTTTTAGCTTCAGTTCAACATTCAAATCCAGTTTAAAGCTCTACTTGCAATAAACTCCCTGATACACACACACACACACACACACACACACACACATTTTTAAGGAATTTAAGACATTTAAATTTTTTCTAAGGTTTTAAATCTGTCTTGTGACCTGGGCTTGCTTGTTTGAGGTGATTTTAGGACCCATTTATTCTTCCATACAGAGAATTCAGAGAGTACAGAAACCAAAACTTAATTTTTCCGCATTTCCCTACAGCATTTACCAATGTGGCTCGTACAATAGTAAGTCTCCACAAAATAATAAACAAACAAATACTGCTGCATCAATCAAGGAGCCTAGCTGAATTTAATGAGGTCCTCAGCCCATGAAGGTCTGACAGTCCTGCTCACATCACTCCTGAGTGAGTCTCTTAGAGCTGCCACTGTAAAGAAATACAAACTTGGTGGCAGAAATAGAAATTTAATGTCTCACA
Organism: Nannospalax galili; assembly: GCF_000622305.1. NCBI lineage: Eukaryota > Metazoa > Chordata > Mammalia > Rodentia > Spalacidae > Nannospalax > Nannospalax galili. The sequence goes on from NW_008331662.1 coordinate 121,195, forward strand.
GCTTTTCATTTGGTTTTGGTTGTGTTTTGAGACAGGACAGTCTATCTATACAGCCCAGGCTGTGAGCCTCAAGCTTACAATCCTCCTGTCTCAGCCTCCCAACTGCCGGGTGCTGCAAATGTGTGCCATGACTCCCAGCTTCACAGTTCTAAATAGAACTATCTGCAATACAGGTGTGCTTCTGAGGGCCGTGAGGGGGATTTTACTCTGTTCCTTTCTTCTATCTTTTGATGGTTTACAAGCAGTCCTAGGTGATCCCTGAGTTGCAGGTGCACCACCCCATCTCTACCTTCCTGTTCTGGTTACTTTCTGTTGCTATGATAAAACACTGACCAAAAGCAACTTGGGGGAAGAAAAGGTTTATTTCACCTTATAGCTTATAGTCCATCATGGAGGGACGCCAAGGCAGGAACCTGGAGGCAGAAACTGAAGCACAAACCACAGAGGAATGCTACTGGCTTGCTCCCCTGCTCAACCTGCTTTCTTGGACAACCTAAGACCACCTGCCCAGGGGTAGCACCACCACAGTGGGCTGTACCCTCCCACATCACTCAACAGTAAAAAAAAAAAAAAATGCCTCACAGACATGCTAGAGGAAATTCCCCAGTTGAGGTTCCCTCTTCCCATGTGTACCAAGTTGCCAACTGAAGCTGTCCGGCACACTTCATAATCATATGGCACTTTTCTGTGTGTATCAATATCTACGTCCAAATTTCCCTCTTTCATAAGTATATAGTGTCCTACTTTCATTTCTGTTGCTGTGATGAAAGACCTTGACTAAAAGCACATTGGGAGAGAAAGGGTTTATCTTAGCTCACAGTTCCAAATCTCAGGCCATCATAGCAGGGAAGTCAAGTCGGCAGGAATTTACAGCAGGTAGTCACATCACATCCACAGTCTAGAGCATGCTTGTTCATGCTCCGCTCCCTCTCTGCATTTATTCAGTCCAGGATCCCCTGCCTAGGAAATGGTGCCACCTGCAGGGGCTGGGTCTTCCCAATTAAGGTCATGGAGGCCATCCCCTGCAGACTGGATCTAAGCAATCCCTCTTTGAGATTCCCTTCTCAGACGAGCCCATATTATGTCAGATTGATAACTAAACATGGTGATACTGTTTTAGGACGCACTCTAAGGACTTCATCCTACCTGGAAGATCTGCAAAGATTCTATTTCCATGTGGAACCTTAGACTTGATCTTAGCCAAAAGGCCAAAGCAATTATCAGACACTTTCTCAGATACAGAGAGCCAGGACTTCAACATCTGGGGGAAGATGGGAAGACAGAATTGATCCCTAACACTGAGCAAGATACTTTGCTGTCTTGATTAATCTGTTCAATTCTAGGTTTATTAGAAACAAAAATTAGAGTGTTTGAAAACTGGTTAGTCCAAAAGTTTTCAAACTGTGTTCCAATGGGGCTGGAGAGATGGCTTAGAGGTTAAGAGCACTGACTGCTCTTACAGAGGACCCGGGTTTGATTCCCAGCACCCACATGGCAGCTACGAATCATCCTTAACTCCAGTTCCAGGGGAATTTGATGCCCTTTTCTGATCTCCATGGCATTGCATGACATGGGTGGACTCACGTACATACAGGTGATACACTCATATACATAAAATAAAAATAATAAATAGAATATATATTTTTTTCAAAAGAACATGAATTGCTCTTTCAGACAGCCTGAGTTCAGTTCCCAGCACCAACACTGGGAGGCTCATAACCACCTGTAACTCCAGTTCCCAGGAATCCAACTACCTTTTCTGGCCTCAAGTTAGCACCTGCACTCAAATCCACATAGACACACATGTATACACATAACTTTTAAAATATAAAAGTAGGGGCTAAAGAGATGGCTCAGCAGTTAAGAGCACTGGCTGTTCTTGCAGAAGACCCAGGTTCGAATCCCAGCACCCACATGGTGACTAACAACTGTCCATAACTCCAGTTCCAGGGGATCTGATGCCCTCTTCTGTACTCCATGGGCATTGTACAACATGGGCACACTTACATGGGCATACTTACATAACACCTATACACATAAAATAAATCCAAATTTTTAAAATTCTCCAAATATAAAAATAAATAAATATAAATATAAATCTATTAGTGTCCCAAGAAGCTCTAACTCCCCACTGTAACATCTTGGAAAGACTCAGGGTGTAGATAGGGCTCCTGGTCTATCTGTTCTAATTAACAGATATAAACCTAAACCTCTTTCTACATAATAAATCAGTCCAAAACTTAGTAAAAAATCTATTTTATGACCCTTGCATTCTGTGGTTAAAGAATTGGGAAAAAGCACAGTGAAGACAGTTTACTTATAATCCATGAGGTCCAGGACCTCTTCTGGCAAGATTTGATGGCTAGGATCACCTGGAGGCATCTTCATCCCTGTATCTGGCATTTGATTCTAGTTACTGGCAGGAACAACCAACCAGAACAAGCCTTTCCACACAGGCTATTCTTCCTCCCAACACGGCAGCTTCAGGGTATGAGATATCGTATGACAGCTTAGGGCTCCAAAGTGAGTGCCCCAACATACAAAAGGAAGAATGCCCCACCTTGTATGGACTGGTCTTGAAAGTCACATACATCAGGCCTGCCATACTGCTACAAATCTTGTTCAACTTTGGGATAGGGCAGAGAAGACATAGCCCTCACCTTTCCTTTGGAAAAGTGGCCATAAGAGATTGTGTTTCTTTTCGGGGGCCAGGGGGTAGTGTCTGTGTCTGTGTTAATTGGAAACCTGTATAGGACTGTAAATATACTGTCTTGATTTCATTCCCTGTTGCTGTGGTAAAATACCCTGACAAAAAAAGACCTAGGAGATCAGGTCTTATTTCAGCATACAGCTCTGGATTACAGTCCATCCTAGTGGGGCAGAGGCTTGAGGGAGACATCACATAATATTCACAGGCAAGGGCAGAGAAAGAATGAATGTCAGCATCCCTACTTTTGCTCATTCCCCTCTCCAGAACTCAAACCCAGGGAACTGGGCTGCCCACAATGGGTGCATCTTCCACCTCAATTAATGCAATCAAGGCAGTTTCCCACAGACATTCCCATAGGCCAACCCAATCTGGAAAAAATCCCTCATTGACACTGTCTTTCCAAGTAATTCTAGATTATGTCAAGTTGACAGTTAAAGTTAACCATCACCACACACACACACACACACACACACACACACACACACACACACACACACATCTATATTTGGAATAGGTCTCACTATGTAGCTCAGGAATTCACTTTCCAAGTAATTCTAGATTATGTCAAGTTGACAGTTAAAGTTAACCATCACCACACACACACACACACACACACACACACACACACACATTCCTATTTGGAATAGGAGATATTGTAGCCATCTGTGAAAGTCTGTCACACGATCTCACCTCTCCAACCATGGAGGCAACACCTCTACAATGTTTCAAGTGTAAGGACCTCTACCTTAATGTTAACTAGCATTTATGCATGAGGGCTGCAGGGGCCACAGAGAATGGGTTACATTAAATATGCCCAATATTGTAGAAAAACATAAAACCAATATTTTCTTCACCATTTTCCTTTGGGCAAGGTGGGAGAGCCTGGTAGAATGTATATTATAAAATAACTTCAAGAAATCTGGCACTGGGGCTAGAGAGATAGCTCAACAGTTAAGACCATTAGCATTAGCTGCTCTTGCAGAGGACCCAGGTTCGGTTCCCAGCACCCACATAGTAGCTAAAACAAAAAATTTGAAAATATCTTCCATAACTCCAACTCTGGAGGATCTGATGCCTTCTTAAGGCCCCCTGGGTATTGCATGCAGAGGTGTATTTCTTACATAGACGCAAGCAAAACATTTACACATAAATTACAATCAATCAAACGAAAAAATTTTTGAAAGCCAGGCATGGTGGCACACGCCTTTAATCCCAGCACTCGGGAGGCAGAGGCAGGTGGATTTCTGTGAGTTCAAGGCCAGCCTGGTCTACATAGTGAATCCAGGCCAGCTGCGGCTACAGGGAGACACTGTCTCAAAAAGACCAAAATTAAATTAAATTAAATTAAATGTTTTAAAAGTTTTTGGAGCCAGGTGTGGTAGCAGAGACAGGTGGATCTCTTGCGTTTGAGTCCAGCCTGATCTACATAGTGAGTTCCAGGTCAGCCAGGGCTATGTAGTGAGACTCTGTCTCAATAAAATACAAAAAACAATGACAAAAATCTATCATTTCATTTTATTAAATTATACTTTAAAATATTTTTAAATTACATGTATATGCTTGTGTATGTTCAGGTAAATACAGTACCCTTAGAGGTTAGAAGAAGTTGGATTTCCTGGAGCTGCAGTTACAGGCAGCTGTGAGCTGCCTGGTATGAGTGCTAGGAACTGAACTGGGATCCCCCACAAGAGCAGAATTGGGATTCCCCGACAAGAGCAGGATGTGCTCTAACCACTAAGCCATCTCTCCAGGCCCTCACATTTTTTAATATCACCTTTTTTTCAGGGTTTCAGCAAGCACTTTCACAAATTTCATTTAACTATCACAAGCTTCTACCAGTATAAATCAAAAGTTCCCTATACTGCTCAGAGGCATGCGTGTAGTACACACGCACATTCTCCTTGTGACTTAACCAATTACTAGGAGGAAATGTTTCATTAGTTTAAATGGCAAAAAGATGGGGAGAACTGAGTAGGCTTAGTCAAGCCCCTCAGCTTCTTTCTGTTTTTATCCCAACATAGGGGCCTGTAATGGAGCTCTAGCCAACTCCCCTCTCCCTAGGCTGATCAGTGAAGGTCACAATCCCCTCAGTGACCAGGAAGGCAGAGCAAATATCTTGAAGGCACCAACCATTCTTTGCAGCAGCCTTTCCACTGGGCCACACCCTTCCAGCTCAGGAGGAACATTTGAGGCTTGTAGAAGTTTTCTAGGAAACAATTACTCATGAGCAAAGGGACCAGAAAAGCCCCAGAGATGAACTCCAGCAAACAGTTTAAACAATGACTTGAAGTGGGCAGCCTGCCGCATTACAGCTGATAGAAACTATGATTACATAATGCTTAAGTAACTTCTGCCTAACACCTCCAGCTTACTAAATCTTCTGAGCAACTCACTGAGGGCTTCCCTCACTCATGTTCCCTCTTGCAGAAGCCCAAACATATTCAGCTCATCATCAATTACTCACCATCCAGGATAAGGTTGTGTAGCCAATATCAGCTAGTCTGAGTCCTTCAAGATTTAGAGGAAATTCACCCTACCCCCATCCAATGCCTTCTGACCCCACTGTCTTCCCTAAGGATGCCCAAATTCCCAGTGTGCTTATGTTTTCAGACCACTGACTCTGCACCTATTTCTATAGAGGTCTTTCATTAATTTGTTCACCACCCATGGGCTCCGTTCTGGACTAGTGGTTGATCTCTTCCTAGCCCTCCCAAATCTGCCCTGATCCTTCCTCTCCCCCTACTAATGTCAGGCTTTCACACATTTCAGGGACGATGATTTGGACTGGTAACAGGGCCTGTATGAGAGCAGTGCAAAGCCCTCAGTGTGGTGGTGGAGGGCCTACCCTGCCACATCCCTGTCTCCCTCTCCCTCTGCTCTGAAATCCATCTCCAACTCTTCACTTCCATGGGCAGGCCAGGTTGGCTTGCTCTCATTTCCTGGTCTCCCACTATCTACTTTCCCAATCTGTCCTACTCTTGTCACCCTTAGGGCTGATCTTGAACTTGTGGGCTCCTGAGACCTTGTCTCATGCTCCTAGGTAGCTGAGACTACAGGCACTGGTTACTGTACAGCTTCCGTTTTCCTCAACACACTTCCTGTACCCCGAGGGAGTCCATGTCTGCTGGGTAATTGCTTGATCAGCCCACTGCAATCCCTGCTGTGACCTGCACCTCTCTCCAGTTCTCCCGTCTTTTCCCTATTCTCCTCCTGCCCTTTGAATATGCCAAATTCCCAGGTTTGTTCCTCGGTCTTTAGTGTCCCTTTGTCCTTACCCCAGCCCTTGGTGACCTTATTTACTTAGAGAGCTATGTCTACAGTCTTCCTTTATTGATTCCCAGGTTTCTGCCTCTGGCTAGCGCCTCTGTTCTAGCCTCTAAGGCCAAGTGTTTTCTAGACAGTTCCACTTTCCTGTCATCTCAAGCTTAATGCACTGAAAACAAGTGTCTCATAAATGTTCAGGATTGTGATGACATCAGCCTCTAAACCGGCTCCCCATAAACAGCTCACCTTCCACCTTGTCTGCTTCCCCTCTTTTCTACCTCTTCTTCCTAAGCATAGCTCTTCTCCTCCTGCTCTTCAGCCTCCAAATCTTCCCAATTCCTTCTTAAGTCTGTAGGCTTCACAGGTTTTCCAGATCCACCACAAACCAGGCCTGACCTGTGTTTCCTGGAATCCAAAATGAGTTCAAGTGCTTACTATGCAGTTCCTTGGCTATGACCTTGAGCAGATTTATTTAACTCCCTAACCTTTGTTTATACTAAGGACATCCGTATTTTGGCCTTTCCCCAGCAGCACTAAAATATTCCATATCCTAGTTCTGGGAACACTCCAATTCGGTCCTAAGTTGTAAATTTCTCCTCGTAGTTTATCACCTGCTCTGTTTCCAGTCAGGATAATGACTGTCTGTGCTCCTGGCTTTCTTCTTGTTTCTTCTCTGCTGTAACTCTGTTTTGATAGCAGGAAAGTAAAATGAAGTGAAAATGTAATTGCATATGTAAGTCAGCTGGGTAGAGGTCAGCTGCATACAGAGCAGTTAGAGGGAGGTGAGAGCTGAGTGGAACTGGAGAAAGGACTCTCTTTCCTCTGAAGCTCCATGATGACAAATAGCTGGAGATGCAGAGGGTAAGGGCCAGCACCCAGAAGTCTGGCTAGCGTATCCAAGCCAGGAGGCTGAATGAAGTAATAGAAGGTCATCGCACACTCAGGCCAGTTTTGCTCCATCTCTGCCACTTGCTGGATGTATGTACTGAAGAAAAGCCTCCAGTTCCCCGAGGTTCTGCTTCTTCATCTATAAAATGAGGAGCCATCTTAAATGCTGCCATGGTAGTCAGTGGTGTCAGGCAGATAAGTGCCTAGCTCAGTGCTCCAGCGATTATTCAAGAAATGTGGGGGCTGGGGAGACAGCTCGATTGGTAAATGCCTGCCACGCAAGCATGAGAACTTCAGTCCAGTCCCTAGCACCCACATAAAAATCAGGCTTGTCATCCCAGCTCTGGGAAGTGGAGGCAGGCAGATTCAGGGGACTCGCTGGCCCACCAGGCTAGCTTGATCAGCAAGGCCCAGGTCCCAGTGAAAGACCCTGTTTCAAAGAAGAGGTGGGTGACTCCTGAGGAGCAATACCCATGGTTGACCTCTGGCCTCTACATGCATGCACACACGAACATCCACAAGCTTACACACACACACACACACACACACACACACACACACACACACAAGAAATTTGCTAGTTTCATGATGACCATAGCCCAAGCTCTGAATAATGTAAAAACAGCCTAAATATCATATATTTTCTTAAAGTCTTATTTAACACCTGCAATGTACTGGGCACTGACCTTAAAACAGTAAACTTGTACCTTGGCTTTCAGAGCACTGAGAATCATAGAGGAGTCACAAGTGAGTAGTTACCCTTGGGCAGCATCAGGTGGTGAAGTCCTTTGGAAACACACATGCTTTGTCAGTTAAGTACAAGCACTGTCCTGCTACCAGATGCACCCTAGGTGCTGAAGGATCCTGAGGGAGATAGCACAGTCAGTAAAGTGTTTGCCGCACACTTGAGTTCCATCCCCAGCATCAACATAAAAAGCCAAGTGTAACAGTGTACCTTTGTAAGCCCTGTGCTGGGGAAGAAGAAATAAGAGCCTCCCTAGGGATCACTGGTCAACCAGCTTTACCCATGTAGCAATTCCCAGGTCCCAGTGAGAGACCCTGACTCAGAAAAAAACAAGGCGGACAGTTCTTTAGGAACAAACCCAAAACTGACCTCTGCTGCCATGTGTAAACACACAGACACGTCCACATACATACACACACAAAGAAATGATTAAAAACTAATTATGTGGCCCCTAATCTCAAAGAGTCCATAGCTAACAGGAAAAGACAGTCTCATTCAAATAGCTCCAATGTATCAATAAGAGCTAACCCAGAAATCTGTCCATACTAGGCCAACGAGGATGGTAGGACAGTAGACATCCAGCCAGAGGAAAGATTTCAACAGGGAACCTAGGCTGAATCTTGCTGCAGGGACCCCACCAGACCAAAAAGAGAGGATATTAGGAAAATAACCTTCTGGATAGAGACAGATGCTTGAAATGTGTTGTCATTGGAGGGCGAGGGGTAGGGGAAAGAAAGGTCATGTGTCGCTGGAATAGGTAGCAGACAAAGACAGAAAGAAATGTTAAGGTCAGCCTGAGGGCACTCTGTAAATTATACTCAAACCAGAGTTATCTTTATCGTACCTTCTAGCAGTAGAAAACAGGGAAAGTACAAGACAATCCTTGGTTACATTCAGAGCCAGGTTAGGGGCTGGGGATGTGGCTGAATTGGTAGACTGATTGTCTAACATGCATGAAGCTCCTGATCCAGTCCCCAGCCCCATGGCACATGCTTGTGATTAAAGCATTTGGGAGGTAGAGGCAGGAGGGTCGTTCAAGGCCATCCATCAGCATATAGCAAATTAGAGGCCAGCCTGGGCTACATTTAGACCCTTTGGGGGCAAAGGTGCTGGAGAGATGGCTCAGTGGATAAAGAGCTGGCCTTGAAAATGTGAGGACTGGCATTCATATCCCCAACACCCACATAAAAGCTCGGTGGGCACAGTAGCCGACCTGTAATCACAGAGTTCAGGAGGCAGAGACCAGGAATTTCCTGGGCAAGCCGGCAGAATTGGTGAACTCTGGGTTCAGTGAGAGACCCTGCCTTTGTAAATAGAGAGCAATCAAAGAAGACTTGTCACCAACCTCTGACACTCACATGCACATGCACACATCCCCACACACATGTGAACACACATACACACATGAACACCATACATATGCAAAAAAATATGTTAAAAAAAAAGAACAAAGCCAGGATAGTCTTGCAGAGTCTGACTGAGACTTTCCCGTTGTTTACAAGTCTTGGAAGAAGAAAGAACTACCATCTGGTCTTACACAAAACCAAAGGCTATGGCGGGAAGCCAAGAGTCAGAAGATTAACAATGCCCAGAGCAAGTTTCTCTGTGCATAATGAGACTCATAAACACTAATGTGTTGCATCAACTTGTCCTTGGAATTACTAGACCTTAGGGAAACCACCCAGCAGACTCACTGTCCCGTGACCCTGCCTCTTTCTCTTCTTTCACACTTTGTCTTCTGTCCTTGCTTGGCTGCCTTTGTTTTAATAGTCCAGCTGATTTTAAGAAATCTGCGCACTATTTAGGTCTGGGGAGATGGCTCAATGAGTAAAGTGCCTGCTGTGCAAGCATGAGGACCCAAGTTCAGATCCCCATCATTCATGTAAAAGCCAGATGTGACAGCAAGAATCTGTTACCCAATTGTTGAAGGTACAGAAACAGAGGACCCTGGAGGCTCATTGGCCAGCCAGTCTAGCCAATCCAGAAGTTCCCAGTTTAGTGAAAGACATCGGAAAGAAAGAAAGAAAGAAAGAAAGAAAGAAAGAAAGAAAGAAAGAAAGAAAGAAAGAAAGAAAGAAAAGAAAAGAAAAGAAAAGAAAAGAGAAGCAATTGAGGAAAAACATCCTGCCAGCAATCTCTGGCCTCTACATGTACCCACATGGGCAGACCCACCCACATGCATGGAGCATGCATGTGTACACACACAAAAAACATAAAATTAAAATTAAATTTTAAAAAAAGTAAGTTTGCCCTCTTTAGAGTTTAGAAAATCATAAAAGGGAACCACTTAAGTGGAACTCTGAATGTCATTCTCAGGGAACACCTCCCTCCCACAGTCTTTTTCTTTTTAGACAAAGTCTGACAATGTAGCACTGACTGGCCTGGAACTTGCTCACTATGTAGACCAGGCTGACCTTGAACTCGCAGAGATCCACCTGACTCTGCCTCCCTCCAAAGTGCTCCTCCTCAATCCTTTACTGTTTACTAGGGTGCTCGTTTTTGAAGATTTATTTATTTTTATTTTACAGGTATGAATGTTTTACCTTTTCACACACACACACGTGTGTGTGAGTGTATGTGTGTGTGTCTGTGTGTGTGTGTGTCTGTGTGTGTCTAGTGCCTGTGCCAGAAGAGGATGTCAGATCCCCTGGAACTGGAGTTACAGAAGGTTATGAGCCACTATGCAGGTGCTGGGAACCAAACCCATATTCTCTGCAAAAGCAGCTAGTGTTCTTAACTGCTGAGCCATCTTTCCAGCCTCTAGGGGGCCTCATTTTTGAGGTGTGCACAAAGGTTTATACAAGCCATATCTGCCCATCCTGTCTAAAGCTCACACTTCAAGGAGTCCAGGCTGCCTGCTTTGTGTGAAGTGGGCTGGAGGGCCAAGAGCAAAGTAGGTGGGGAAGGTCAAGGCTCTGTTGAGCAGTGTCCCCATCTGACCTCCTGCTCTTTTTCTGTCTCCAGAGGAAAGGTGGAGCTTTCCTGCCCACAGAACTTGAAAATAATTTCCTTTCCCATTCTTCCCAGTGCTGCATTCCTGCCCTGCCCTTCCAGGGAATGGACTTAGCCTTCCTTAGGGTCAGCACTCTGCAGAATCCCTTGGCTCTCTGAACAAGGGGCTTTAATAGGTATACTGAGAAAATTACAAATGGAAAACTTAGAGATTACACCTCCTTAGCTGACATCATTTCTTAGTGTGTTTCGTAGTCCCTTCCCTCAGCCTCTAGAAGATTCCAGTAAGCCAGGAACAGGAACAGCATCTCCCTGACTCTTTTCATCACTTTGAGACACAGAGGGAGCACTGAGCTTCACAGCATAATGTCACACTGCACAGTGGCTATGCAGATGTACAAGGTGACAACCTAGAAGAGAGGGGCAATTTGTGGTGAAGTTGACCCAATTAGAGAACAAAATTTAAGGCAAATAAACTCTCCTTCCTGTGGTTCACTCCTAGGCATAGCAGTTTGATATATCCCTCCAGATGTCCATGACATCAAGAAACCGGCTGTGTTTTCTCATGGGACTGTGATCATACAGGCATGGGCTCGTTTGTTCCTGAGTTGGGTTGGGCAGATGTATAATATCCCCTAGTGCCCCAGAAGGCCAGTCTCTGTTTTCACATTGGAAAAGAACAGGCTCAGATCTAGGAAGCCCTTGAGACCCATCAGGAGAGCCATTGCAGCAGTGTTAACAAGAGGAGGAAACAATGATGTCCACAAAAATGGAGAGTAATAGTTTTTAATGATACATTTCCTAAAATAAAGTCCCAAGTGGACATGAAAAATAATGATACGGGCACCTTTATTGACATTGAAGCTTTTTAGTGATGTATCAATTTTCAAAAGTAAACTTAAAAACTAAATATAGCTGGTTCTCATTTCTGAAAGAAACAAAATATATATCCACATAGATGAATAAATATATGTATAAAAATATGTGTGTACAAGAAACAGGGGAAGATATATCAAAATGTACTCTGAGGTTGTCATTTGAGGCAAGATTATATGGTTTCCTTATTCTCTCTCTCTCTCTCTCTCTCTCTCTCTCTCTCTCTCTCTCT
>NW_008331662.1:132875-163928 GCF_000622305.1 Nannospalax galili
ATTTCAAAGGTTTTCTCCAGAGACTGGAGAGATGGCTCAGTGGTTAAGAGCCCTGGCTGCTTCTGTAGAGGACCCAGGTTTAATTCCTAGCATCCACATGGTGACTAACAACCATTCATAACTCCAGATACAGGGGATCCAGTGCTGTCTGCTGGCTTCCATGGACACTGCACACATGTGGTGCACTCAGCATACATGTAGCAAACACTCATATACATAAACTAAAAGTAAATAATTAAATAAATAAACAAAATAAAAGCTTTTTCCAGCCCTTGGCAGGCAAGGCATGAGGCTTGCAAGTTCAAGGGCAGTTCAAGTGAAGGCCTAGTTCAAACTGACAAAATTTTCTGTAAGAAATATTTATTAATTATGATTTTTTTTAATTACAAGGAAAAAAAATGTTCTGGGCATGGTGCTCACAAAGGTCCTGCCAGTGATCTGCTGTGGCTATAGATGATGGAAACTGGGGTGAAGTCCTCAGAGGGACCCTACAGAATAAAGATAACAGACAAGCTTCACAGAGGCTTTGATTCCGGGTGAAAATTGTGAGGCAGATGAGGTTTATGTATTTGTGTTGAAGTATAAAGGTGATGTAGATATGTCTCTAAAAAGACAATAGCTGTTGCAGCATTGCTCTGGTACTCTCCTTTCTCATAAGGCGTGTTACACATATTTGGTCTTTTTGAGACAGGATCTCCCTATAGCCCCAGCTGGCCTGGATCTCACTATGTAGTCCAGGCTGGTCTTGAACTCACAGAGATCTGCCTGCCTCTGCCTCCCAAGTTCTGGGACTAAAGGTGTGTGCCACCACACCCAACTGCATGCTATATGTTTTATTATATCTAATACTAGTAGTTCTGGTATAAAGATGTTGCTCTTTGAATGCTTCTTTTGCTGTTTTTTAGTTCTCAAGAACTTTGAGGGATAAACCATTGGCTTTGCACAGGGTAAAGTGGTGGGCGATCCGTTTATTCACCATACACCAGTCCTGCCTATTTTTTGGAAACGAATCTGGGAATTGCAAAATCAGAATAGAAAGACAATTATCTTCCCTCACCAGCTGGCAGGGTTAAGGGTGAAAGAATGAATGACCACAGTGAAATCTAATAGGCATTGTACTGACAAGGCTCTAACCAGCCAAGAATGCTGTATAGTCAGGTCAGGTGGGGCGGGGGGTGAGGGATGCACAGGAATAGTCCAGAAAAACTTCTGTAGTGTCAATAACGTCTGAGTCTATGTTGAAGGACAAGTGAGAATTTGCCAAAGAAACAGACATATGTATTCTAAAGAGAGGCCAGGAGACATGGAAAGGAGCAGTAAAGTTAAGAGGTAACTAAGATGACTGGTAAGTTCCCAATCCGTTTTGTCCTCAGTGATAGTCACTAGCTACCTGTACACACTGAGCTTTGTAAAAGACTGAAATTTTAATTTTAAAAACTGGAGGGGGGCAAGCAGGGACTTGTAGCTCAAGGGGGCCTCCAATTTGCTATGTTGCTAAGGATGGCCTTCAGTTTATGATCCTCCTGCCTCTACCATCCAGGTCTGGAGACTACGGGTGTATGCCACCACACTCAGTTAATGTGGGCGAAGGGATGGAATCCAGGTTTTTGTGCATGCAGTGCAAGCTCTCAACCAACTGTGCTACCTCCTCAGCCTTGGTTTTGGTTTTTAAATTTAAATGTAAATGGCACCACATGGCCAGAGGCTACTGAGTCCCACAGTGCAGCTCTAAATGAGGTCTGCTTCACTGTAATAAGTAGTTTTCCTGGTAAGGTTTGTTTTCATTCCAAAGGTGAAGAAGAGTCACAGTTAAATTGCAAAACAGAGTAATTACATGAGTAGATTAAGATTACTTACAGATTTGGAAGCAAGATAAATTGGCTGGTTTTTAAGAAGTGTTCCTTCCCTGACAACCTAGAGAGGTGACATAAAGGGAATAGATATAACAAACAATGCCATGAAATTTATCTTCGGAACTCATCTGACAGCGAAAACTACCAAACAATTAGGCCACCCGCAGACCAAGAAGGAAAAAATAATCATCACAGCAGGAAAGGGAATTGATGGCATCTGTGTGCCATTTCCAAGGGCCTGTATACAAATGGCCAATTCACAGCATCACAGACTAGAGCACTGCTCTAGTATGCCAAGAAATTTTAATAGAAACGACATACGATTTTTTTTCTGTCATATTAGTAAAGTTTTACTTTGAAAGCTGGATATCACTAAAGATTTAGATGAACAGTCACCCTCTTAACTAAGAGAGAAGTTGGGGATACTCCTTCCTGGAGTTTGTTCGAGGCAGAATTGTTGCAAACGACTTAGAAATGTTCACACCGTAGCATCCAGCGTCTTGTTTCTAAGAAATTGCCTTTTAAATGTAATTAGGGACTCCTGCAAAGATTTCTTAACAAGGCTGTTCAGGTTTGTATTACCCAGATCAAAGATAAAAGACCAATGACTTAATTGTGGTTCCCAAGAGATTTCTTAGCAAGTTATGATACATCTGCAAAATGCAACACTACGCTACATGGCTGTTTACTATCATACTACGTGTGTGTGTGTGTGTGTGTGTGTGTGTGTGTGTGTGTGTGTGTAAAAAAAAACTTTAGTAGAATATTAAAAATTGCATTAATGTGGGGCATGGTGGTGTACACCTTTAATCCCAGCACTTGGGAGACAGAGGCAGGTGGATCTCTGTGAGATTGAGGCCAGCCTAGTGGTTAAAAGCACTGACTATTCTTGCAGACGACCCAGATTTGAATCCTAGTACATACATGGCAGCTAACTAACATCTGTAACTCCATTTCCAGGGGACCTGACAAACTCTTCTGACTTCTGTGGGCATTGCATGACATGGGTGCACTTAAATACATGCAGGCAATACACTCATACACATAAAATGGAAATAAAATTTTAAAAAAGAAAAAGAAACAGGAATATTCACCAAAATATTAATGTTTTTAAATATTTTATTTTTTATTTTATGTTGTATGAGCATATTGCCTGCATGTATTTAAGTACACCCATGTCATGCAATGCCCACAGAAGTCAGAAGAGGTCGTTGGATCCCCTGGAAATTGAATTATGAATGGCTGATAGCCACTATGTGGGTGCTGGGAATTGAACCTAGGTCCTCTGCAAGCGCAACCAGTGTCCTTAACCATGAAACCATCTTTCCAGCCCTCTCGGAAAGGCTTCTTTTGGCTCATTTTGAGAGGATCCAGTCCATAATGGCAGAGGAAGTTACGGCAGCAGGAATGGGAGGCAGCGGACCATCCTGCAGCCACAGTAAGGAAGCAGAGAGAGATGATGCGAACACACAGTTCACTTTCTACTTCTTATGAAGTCCAGGACCCCAGTCCACGGAATGGTGCCACCCACATTTAGGGTGAGTCCCCCAAC
The DNA here is from genome assembly GCF_000622305.1 of Nannospalax galili. NCBI lineage: Eukaryota > Metazoa > Chordata > Mammalia > Rodentia > Spalacidae > Nannospalax > Nannospalax galili. Next base: position 136,281 of record NW_008331662.1, read on the forward strand.
TTCATTAACCCAGTTTAGAAAATCCCTCATAGACATGGCCTGAGGTGTGTCTCCAGTGATTCTGGATCCTGTCGAGTTGACAATATCAAACATCCCTATGTTTTTCATCTAGCTGTGTGATTATAGTTGATGTTTTTTCTTTATATTTCTCTGTACTTTGTTTCTACAATGAAAATCTGTGATATTTAAAAAGGAAAGGCTTTTTTTTTTTCAAATTAAGGTTGTTGATTGTGTAGGTAGTGTTAAATCAAGAACAAAAAGAATTGAAAGTAAGCCATTGGCACCCTTCTGCTACACCAGATGAAGTAGCCAAAGGAGCAGCAGGCATTTGCAAATCTGGACATGTGGACAGCAGAGCTCTCAAGAGACTAAGTGGCTTCAGAGTCCTTTCCAGAAACTCTTCCCTGCCATTAGAATCAGCAGACGTGCTTTAATTAATCAAGATAAAATGTTCACAGTCACAGATAATTATGCACAAAGATGATCTTACAACCAGACATGTGGAAAATTTACAAAAATAGAATTTCCCTGTTAGGTATCTTTTTCTTTTTCTAATTTTCAGTTTTTTGAGACAGGGTCTCAATGTAGCCCCAGCTTCCTGGAACTTACAATGTAGACCAGGCTGGTCTTGATATCACAGAGATTCTCCTACCTCTGCCTCCCAAGTACTGGGATTAAAGCCATGCACCACCACCCCCAGACTTCTTGCTGGTATCTCAACCCAGAAAAGTTTTCTGAAAAAGAATAAAGAGTGGCCAAACACTTTCACCAGAGACTAGACAACCAGAAACTCAAACTAGTTCCAAATTCTTCTGCCTCTGACTAAGAAGAAAATGGGGCGGGGGAGGGGGGCCTCAAGAAAACAACTTTAAATTGAGATAACTCCTTATTAATTTTCAGGACAATTCAAAGGCTTTATCAGCTTGGACTGGAATCCAGACTTTCTATATCAATACTTATCCTTTAAAAAAAATTATGGGGTCCGGAGAGGTGGCTCAACAGTTAAGAACACTCACTGTTCTCAAGAGGGGTCCAGGTTCAGTTCCCTGTACCGCATGGTGACTAACAATGGTCCATAATTCCAGTTCCAGTTCCAGGGGATCCAATGCCCCTTTCTGGCCTCCACAGGAATTGCATGACACAGGCATACTTACATACATGCAGACAAAACACTTGTACACATAAAATAAAAATAAATTAAAATAAATGTGTGTGTGTGTGTGTGTGTGTGTGTGTGTGTGTGTGTGTGTGAGATGTGTGGGGCAGCTACCCACTGAGGCAAGAAAAGGGCACCAGATCCCCAGAAGCTGGAATTATAAGTGGTTGTGAGCCATTCAATGTGGGAACTGGAAACTGAATTCAAGTCCTCTGCAAGATCACTCTTAACCAGTAAGCCATCTCAACTCCCTCAATATTTGTCTTTCTATCCAGTGAAAATAATCCTAATGGTGAATCTGGAATTCTACAAGGATTTTCAGAATTAACAAAATAAATATTACGTTAATACGTAAATACTTATACTCGGGCTAGAGAGAGGGTTCCATGGTTAAGAACATTTGCTGATCAACTATGAGAACCTGAGTTTGGATCCCAGCACAAGCCAGTTGTGGTCGTACACACACCTGTAACTCCAGTGCTGTTGAGGGGATGGCAGGCGGGGACAGGAGGATTGTTGGGGCTCACTTATAGCCAGCCAAGCCAAAAAATGTGGGCTCCAGGTTCAGGGAGAGACCCTGCCTCAAAGGAATAAAGTGAAGAGTGACAGAGCGAGGCATCCAATGCCCTTCTTCCTTCTTGGCTTATACATTGCATATACATAGGCTTGCACACCCACATACACATGTACACACACATACATATACACTTTTATTTGTTTTCTATTTATTCTTTGGGAATCTCATATATGTATACAATAAACTATGATCCTATATAGCCCCCATTTCCTCCCTCTAACTCCCCTGTACCCCCAAACACCTTCCCTTCAGACTTCACATCTTCTTTTTTTTTTTGATTACCCCACTAAGTACATTCGTGCTGCCCATATGTACACATGTGTGGCGCCATCCACCGGAGCCTGGAAAAACTACCAGTGGCCACACCCTCAAAGAAGAATGATTCTCCTCTCCCAGAAGCTATCAACTGCCATTAGCTCCTCAGATGGGGAGGGTGGTGCCTGGAGGTCATCTGCCCCATCTTTGCAGGACTTTTGACTGGCTTGATCTTGTGGAAGTCTTGTATGGGTAACCACAGCTGGGCACACCCAAATACTCTACCAATTATGCAGAAAGAAGGAAAGAAAGAAAGAAAGAAAGAAAGAAAGAAAGAAAGAAAGAAAGAAAGAAAGAAAGAAAGAAAGAAAGAAAGAAGGGGGAGGGAGGGAGGGAGGGAATGGAAGAAAATGACAAGAAAAGAGATGACTTTATAGAGAGCATACCATCCAAAGCCCACACAACAGCATCAGAGATCTATCCATTTCTGTGTGGTCTGATTAAAGGTCCTGTATCATACTGTCTGGTGTCTTTCTACAAAGTGGAATCCTGTTACTTCATGGCTTCCTCCTCCTCCTCCCTTGCCTGGCCTGAGGCTCCTGGGCATCATACCACAGTCCCAATTCACCTACCCAAGTACCACAGCGTCCAGGGCTTCCAAATCATCCTTGTTCCACCAGAATGAGCTAAGGTGCTAACCAGACAGGTTTGCTCAGAAACTTCACTCCAGGTTGTGTTCTGTCATCTGACATTTGGAAATTTTATTAACAACTTCACTTTCCTCCTGATTCTGAGAGCTATTTAGGAGGAAAAGAAGAAATAAAAAAAGGCTTGGGCTTCTAAAGTAACAGTGAGTGAAAGGTTTGCATTAGATGCAGTGTCAAGCAGTGGCAGCTAAGAGCCTCAGCAGACTATTCTGTTGAAATTATGGTATGTCACCAAGCCTGAGACACAAAGGAAAGTCAAGCAGCAGACAGGGAGTATGGAGAAACACATTTGCTCGTAGTATTTGAATAGATTTTCAGTATTTACAATCGGTAGACACTGCAGACTAAGGCACTGTAAAGTAAATGAGTGAATTCACATTTCAGAGAAGTCAATACTGAAGTTCAATCCTGCCTTGGGAAGCTACACAGTCAACATCTATGTGTGGGTGTGTGCACACGCATGCATTCACAAATACACAGCCTTAGCATGTCCCAAAACCAAGTCAGCACCAATCAGCCCCTGGTCTAGGACTGACGCCCCCTGCTGTGTCCATGTTCCTGGTGCAGTGTTTCCAAGTTGGGGTTTCTGAACTGTACAGGCTCAGGTCCATGGCACTTACCTGGAAGACATTCAGCCAACCCACATTCTGTTCTGGACATCCTAAGATTTTTTTTCCCCAATTGGAATTTCCCACTGAAACTAGGCTTCTGTTTGCATTCATACTGAACTGGATACAGTCGCCCTCTTGTCCACAGGGAATGCATCCCAAAGCCCTCAGTAGATATCTGAAACCAGGAGAGGACCAATTCTGAGCATCCTGCAAGGCAATCGTGTATGTGGTCCATCTCTGATGGAAATGTTATCTGTAGCACATGATAAGACTTTCATAGACTTGTTTCCCCACCATCTTCATCACTATAGGAAAATACACATCTCTCAAAACCTAAGGGACACTTCATCTCTCTACCCGACTCCCTGAGTGGTCTTCCCTAGACTTCAGAGAGCCTATCTATTCATTTTCATCTCTATAGCCCTCCCGACAGTCTTAACATAATCCTTCTTCCCATCCTTTCAGAACTTAGCTTCTCTCTGAGGTAACTTACCTTCACCACTGCTAAAAAAGAGTTCATCCAACTTTGCACTGTAAATATACTCTGAGGAAGCTATGAATCAACCAAATGTCTCTGTAACATAAATCATAACACAACACAGTCAGTAAGATGGCTCACTGGGTAAAGGGGCCTGCCACCAGGGTCTCACATGTGGAAGGAGAAAACTGACTTCTACAAGTGGTCTTCTGACCTCTACATACATCCCACAGCACATGCCTTCTCCCATAACAATAATGAATAAAAAAATTAATGACACAACATAAACTAGTAAAATGGGATTTTTCCCACCAACATCAGAATGAGGAAGAACTGCTTCCCTTGTGAGATGTGTGGTTTGGGGGCTACCTCTGAACCTTGGGTGCTTGTTTCCTCCACTGTAAGCACATGATAATCCATGTTCACAGCAATGGTAACTGTCACAGTGTTTTTGTCTAGCTGTGTGATTACAGGTATAACTTACTTTCTTCTTCACTGCTTACTTTCCTCTGTATTTTCTGTTTCCACAATAAAAATCTGGTATCTTTTAAAAAGAAAAGATTTTTTAATTAAGGTTATTAATTGTATAAGTTATGCTAAATCATAACAAAGAAGGAATTGAAAGTACGTGAAGGATCAAGTGATGCAATGCCTGTGGGGCTACTGGAGACAAAGTGACAGGCTTCCAACAACTCAATTCTGCCTCCCGCTTCCCCTTTCTTAACTTCTCTGTGGCTATAAATAGGCACGTGAGAAATCAAAATATCCATTGGGTAGAGAAAACCCACCGTGAATGTGGGAGTACCATCCCAAGGGATGTCATCCAGAATGGAATGAAAAGAAGAAAACTGAGCACAATCCCTCCTCTGCTTATCCCGACCATAGATGCAGTGTGACCAGCCACTCCACACTCCTGCTGTTGTGACTTCCCCACCATGATGGGCTGTACCCTCAAACTGAGGCACAATGAAACCTTCTTCCCTTAAGCTGCTTTTGTCAGTATTTTGTCACAAGGAATGTAATTGATGTAAGAGTGAATCAATGCAGACTAGTTCCATGATCAATTGTTCATTGCCTCAGCTCTCACTGATCATCCCTGACACTGAGTTTCTAATTGGTGCCCCTCATCTCTCTGCCAGTGCCTGGAACATGACAAGTGTCTGGCTCTTTGATGGTTTACTCAGCCTCAGGCCCTTCATCTTAGCACAAAGAAGTGAGCTGTCAAGGTGTGTTCTTCACAGAACATTCAGACACTAAAACAAGGGCAGAGGGGCTTGTGGCATTTGAAGTGGACTGGCTCCAGCCAGAGTCTTTCTGGAGGTGAGGAGAGCCCTGACCATCCATGGACTTCACCCAGCTTATCTATTTGGCAAGACAGGTACACAGGGCCTTGGGCCCAGGATGCTTCAAGGACCATAAAAAATGTTTTCCTCCCCATTCCATGGTGATGAGATCAAACAAAACTTCACTCAATTTCTTTTCAAAACAAGAGGGGGAGAAAAGGCTGCTGTAGGAATGACTTTTATAATATGGACATACTCTAAAGACTTTTACCTAAACTTACAATCAAGAAGTTGCTGTTTACAATGTAAACAAGCTCACTGAGACATGTGCTCCTCTTAATCCTCAGGACCCCTCCTTGCCTTCCACCCAAGATTGCGTAAAATGAGCCTGAATGTGCTTTTTTGTGCTTTACGTATCAAGGCACTGAAAGCAATGTGCTTTTCTCGTTGAAAGCAATGAAGCAATGAGAGAAATCTGTTTGTGTTTGTGTGATAGTCTAGGCCTAGGGATCAGAGGGCAAGGTTCTCTATTAAGATAAGGGTGGGCCCTGACTTCTACTTCCCCATTTCATGGAGCTACTATTTCAATAAAAGAATGATGGAAGCCTTGCTGGGGAGCACAGTTCTGAGAGACATCTGAAGGAATGGGTGCTCAGCAGTGTGGGTCCACTCTTGGCCTTATGAATGAATGCTAGGAGTCAGGCTGTCTCTTTATTCAGGCATAATTATGATGTGGCCTAGAAACACCACAAGCTACAGATACAACTTATTTTTTTCTTTATATGCTTACATATAAAGTATACCCATTAAGTATTTGCTTAGCATGCTTAAAGCTCTAGTTTCAATTCCCAATACAACATACCAGGCATGGTGGGGTGGGGCATCCATGTAATCCCAGCACTCCAGAGGTGGAGGCAGGAGGATCAGGAGTTCAAGGTCACCCTTGGCTACATAGGAAGTTAGAGGCTAGCCTGTACTACATGAGATCTTATCTCAAAAAAACAAGCAAGCAGGGTCTGGAAAGATGGATCAGGAGTTAAGAGGACTTGCTGACTAGAGTTTGAATCACAGCACTCACATAAAGAGCCGGACCTCCATAAAATGCTTGTAAGGGTGGAGGAGACAGGAGGATCACCAGGGCTTGTTGGCTTCCAGCCTCAAAGAGAAAACACAAGCCCCAGGTTCAGGGAGAGACTCTACCTCAGAAGGACTAGAGTGATAGGGAAAGGCTACCCTATGTGCTCATGTGGCCTCTGTATGTGCACACACTCACACAGACATGCTCACACACACAAGTAAATACATTTTTTTAAGACCCCGACTCTGGTCAGGTGTGGTGGCATGCGCTTTTAATCCCAGCACTCATGAGGTAGAGGCAGGTAGATCTGCAGGCCAATCTGGTCTACACAGTGAGTTCCAGGCCAGCTGGAGCTACAGAGAGACCCTGTTTTAAATTTTAAATTAATTAAATAAAATATTCTAACTCAAAGTCAAGCAAAAGCATTGCTTACATAATAATGAATCCAGCCTGGGTTACAATCATCCCTATAACATAATTGTAAAAACAGATCTTTTATTTTTTTAGTGGAGGAAGAGGCTCATAAAAGCAAAAACTTTCAGGGTTCATGAAAGCAAAGAGAATGGCCTTAGGTGACTGAGCCAAACAGCAAAACTGGCGGAGCACTCAGCTGGTCAGGAGCTGCTCCTTCTGCCTGCTGTAGAGGAAAGCAAGGCATGCTGGGACAGGGCAGTCCTCCCGTCAAAGGCACAGGGCTTCCGCACCACAACCACCGAAACAGGCATGCTGATCTTGGTGTCCGCGCCTCGCCTCACTTCTGCAACAAAAACACAGGAAACTCGGCCATGCTCTCATTCTTCCCCCAGCCTGTTGTGACCTCATCCCCTGCTTCTTAGTAAGGAACACTCCTCACTGACCTTACTGCTCAGAGAGCAAGTCAATCATGGCTCCCTCCAGAAGGTGAGATCAGGCCCAGGCCCTCTCTCTGCCTTCCCCTTCTGCTGCCTTTCTGCCTGCCTTTCCTCCCACTTCCCTGTCCCTCCCAACCTCAGGGCAGATGACACATTTTCCACCCCACTGCTTCTCAGAAAGCAGTTCCACCTAAAGGTGTGGGTGTCTGACTGGGGCTACTTCCTGCCAGCCACAGGGCAAGGCTGCCTGTCTGAAAGGCAGCTCCCAGTGAGCCACTGAGGATGACATGTGCTGTGACTCAGTGTGGTGACAAAGGAGAATTTATTTTATTCTAGACCCAACATTAAGGGGGAGGGTTTTAGGCAAGTGTGCAGAGCAGGCTGAGTCCACCCCACAGTGAGAAATTGAAAAGGAAAAGGTGAAGTCCAGGACTGAGAAATTCCTAGAAAAGAATTCACAACCTGGGTTGCTGGGAAATAGCTCAGTTGGTAGAGTGTTTACCTAGCCTGCAGGAAGCCCTGCATTCGATCCCCAGAACTCCATGTCTACCTGCAATCCTAGCACTCAAGAGGTACAGGAAGAAGGATCAGAAGTTCAAGGTTATATTAGCTACTTTGGGAGTTTGAGGCCAGCATGAGCTAGAGACCCTGTCTCAAGAAGGGAAAAAAAAAAAAAAGAATCCATAGCCTAGACTGGGACAGTTGCCTGAGCTAATCCATGAGACAGCTGTCCTGGTTTCCATCTGGCTGCCCGTGTTTCCTGCTGTCCATTTAGCATCCTTTACAAAGGGAGAATGACAGAATGACAGCCCAGCAACCCAGGTGTGGGGGGCTCAGTACCCATTGAGCAAAGCTACTGAAACCAGCAGCTCAGATTTGTGAGAAAGGAAGAGGGAGAGGAAGAAGTTAATCCTGGAAAAACAAGTCTGTTCAGGGTATCAGTAGTAGGTATGTGGGAGCCCTCTACTTTCTGATCAATTTTGGTATGAATTAGAAATTGCTCTGAAAAAATAAATTCTGTTTGAAATAAAAGTTGGGTGAACTCTACAAGGTAAGGACACTGCTGCAAGGCCTGCCGGCCTGAATTCAATTCCCAGGATCCACATCATAGAAGAGAACTGACTTCAGAAAGTTGTCCTCTGACCTCTATGCACTGAGGCACATATGCATGCACACACACACACATACACACAAACACAAACACACACAATCAATCAATCAATCAATGCAATAATCTTTTTTTTTAAAGTTGGTTGAGATAACAGCCCCCAAAACACAAAACAGTCTATTTTGTGGCCAAAGTGTCCTGCCTAGCATCCTGCAGAGATCTGTTTTGGATGGAGGGAGGCCAGGAAAGTACGTGAAGCAATCGTAATTGCAGCAAGCCCAAGAGAAGACTCTCTTTTGACTTTTTTAAGACTTATTTTAATTTGTGTGTGTGTGTGTGTGTGTGTGTGTGTGTGTGTGCAGGTGCCCATGTAGACCACAAGAGGGCATTGAATCCCTTGGAGCTAGAGTTTAGGCAGCTATGAACTGCCCTATGTGGGTGCTAGGAACTGAATTTGAGTTCTCTGCAAGATTAGCAAGTGCTCTTGACCACTGAGCCCTGTGAAAGATTTCTATAATAAAACATCAGTGGAAGAAATTAATAAAAATTCTGTGTCTGTGGACTAGAAAAATTTATATTACTAAGATGGCCATATTATCCAATATGATTTACAGATTCAGTGGCAATCCCCATCAAAATACCAAGGACATTCTTCATGGAAACAGAAAGGTATCCTAGTTCATATGGAAGCACAATAGACCCAGCAAACCTATAGTCATCAATGTGGCATGGTACTGGCAAAAAAACAGATACCTAGAAACAACTCCATATATCCATAGGCAACTGATTTTTTACAAAGGTGAATATGCACTGAAGAAAGGACAGTCTTTTCTATAGATGGTGCTGGGAAAATTGGGTCTCTACCTGCAGAAAAATCAAAGTAGATTCCATCTCTGAGCAGTTACAAAAAGCAACTCAAAATGGATTAAGGACTTAAATGGGAGGCCAGAAACTGAAATTTCTAGGAGAAAACACAAGCAGGAGAAGTGCTTCAGACCTTGGCCAGGACAATGGTTTTTTTGGGACAAGACCCCAAAGCACAAACAATAGAAGCAAAAACAAATGGGGTTGCATCAAACTACAAAGCTTCTGTACAGCAGAGCAGAAACAACCTACAGAATGTGTGACAATATTTGCAAACTACACATCTGACAATGAGTTTATACTGAGAATGCAAAGGAACTCCGAAACCTCAATAGAAAGCAAACAAAGAACAGACCGAGGTAGACTTTTCTCGAAAGGAAACATGCAAGTGGAAATAGATATGGGAAAAAAATGCTCAACATTACTAACATTCAAGAAAGTTCAATCAAAGCCAGAATGAGATATCATCATACTCCAGTAAGAACAGTTATTGTGTAATAAAAGAATGGGAGACCGAGGATGCAGCTTAGTCAGTACAGCACTGGCCTCGTATGCGCAAGGCCCCACTTTGACTCCCAGTACTCCACAAACCCGACGTGATAACTCAGACCTGTAGTCCAGCACTCAGGAAGTAGAAGCAAGAGGAGCAGAAGTTCAAGGTCATCCTCAATTACATATTACATTCCAGACAGGCTGGGCTACCCTATCTCAGAAGAAAACAAAAAGATAAAATTTAACAGATGCTAGCAAATGTACGAGTAAATGGGAGTTATTTGTACACTGTTGGATGCAAAGGTAAATTAAAGCCGGGCATGGTGGCACACGCCTTTAGTCCCAGTACTCAAGAGGCAGAGGAAGGTGGATCTTTGTGAGTTCAAGGCCAGCCTGGCCTACAAATCGGGTTCCAAGCCATCAGGGGCTATAGGGAGACCCTGTCTCAAAAAGACCAAAAAGAAAAAAGTAAACTAACACAATCATTTGCGATCATTATGAAAAACACTGTTACTTGTATCTCTGACAGAGTTTCAGGAAGGACAGAGCTTCAGGAAGAAGCTCTGATGAGGATACAGGAACATCAGAGTGGTCTTTCTGAATAGTGTGAACACACACACTCCACACAAATGAATATCCATATGCACAAATAAACACACATACAACCCACTTACACAAATACATACAAATGAACATATATGTGCACAATACTACACACATACACACACGTGCACACAATCTTCCTTTGATAGCAAACTCAGTGCTTCTTTTTTTAAAGACAATTTCAAAAATACATGTGACTCTGCCTCAAAGAAAAGGTGTGAGGGGCATCTCCTTCCATTCCTAACATCTACGTAGAAACAACCTGTACTTAGCCCACCTCCTTCCCTTTCACTGTGCTGTGTCATCAACTGGTCATCATCCTATCCTCCAACTGTATTGTCTAAAATGGGCAAATGGGGTATAAACCACCCTAGGACAGCCTGACACACACAAAAAAGATGTATTTGCAAAATCCCAGAATGCCAGGATGAACTCACTGGGAATGTATGACAGACTACGCTGGCGTCTCCAAAGCCAGCCTCTGTGGAAAACATTTGATTCCCTCATCAGTGTTTGGACCATTAAATGAAGAAGCTAAGAAAGAACAGAAAAAAAGGAATCCAATGAGCTCTTTCTATGGCCAGAGAGCTCTGATTCAGGCACCCCAGCTCATCAAGTTTGGAGATATCTAGCTATAATCATGGGTGATACTTCAAAAGGAGAAGCCAAACTTGGGAAAAATAAAAAAGCACATCTGGTCCATTACATCCTTAGGTACCATGAACCCTGGGAAACGGACACTCTGAACAACCCACAGCTGCCCTGCTATCATGGAAGAATCCAGGCTCCTTTAAAGCACTATCTCCTCCCCTTGCCAGAAAAGACCAGCTTTTAAAAGAAACTAAATTCAAGGGCACTTACTTCCTCATTACAAAAATGTTTTGTCAATCGTCAACTTCATTTTCCTAATGTGTTCTTACCCGATAACTTAGGCCTGGTGTGCTGGGCCAAGTCCAACTTGGGGAATTCCATTCTTACAACCAAAGTCTCCCAAGGAGCTTGAATTGGACATGTCATCATTCTTTACCTCTCCAGATAGTCTATTATTCATCCAATGAATGCTTTTCATCCCCAAACTATGAGAGGCATGGGATTTCAAATGAAGGATTATGTTGAAGAAGTTAGTGAGGAGAGCTTTTAGTCCATGAACTTAGTAATGTCCTCTGAAAGTCAAGTCTTGTCTTGGTGTATTCTTTTCACAAACTGGTATCAAGATTTCTTCTTTTTTTTTACTTGTATGTGTGTTCTGAGGGTACACACGTATGTGGAGGCCAGAAATAGATATCAGATATCTTCATCAATCTGCACCTTACTTATTGAGGAAGGGTCTCTCACTTGAACCTAGAGCTCACTGATTCAGCTAGCCTAGGTAGCCAGCCTGCCCCAATGATCCCCGAGGTCCACCTCCTGAATGTTGGGGTTACAGGCAAGTTGCCATGCCCACCTAGCATTTACACATTTACATGGGTCCCCACACTTGCACAGCAAGCACTTTATCTACTGAGCCACCTTCCCAGCATTATGGAGGTATATGTTAAGTGGTTCTCAACACTGCATGCAGCAGGACACAAGGTTTCTTCCCTGCAGAAGTAAATTCTAGAATTAATTGCATGTGAGGAGGTTGGAGAAAGAGACAGAAATCAAGACAACCTTGATTGTGCTCTGGGGTTCAGATGTCGTAAAATGGTGCAGAGGATAAATAGATGTCATAAAATTTAGGGTTTCTTAAAAAGACTTATTTTACTTTTGATTATGTAATGTGTGTCTGTGTGTGGGTTATGTGCACATGAGTGCAGGTAGATCAGAAGAGAGCATCAGAGCTCCTGGAGCTAGGGTTACAGACAGTTGTGAGCAGACAGGATTAGCTATCAGAGGATCAGAGCACCAAACAAGTTTGTCATTTTCAAACAAGATGGAAAAGAGGACTCAGAGGTGCAAAGTTAAACAAGATCTGGAAGATGCTGATGGATGAGAAACATGGAGAAGGGTTGGAGGCAAGCCATTCTGGGGGGATTCTTAAGGGTGTGTGCAAATTCTCACGAATAGACTTTGTATACAATTAACTATCACACAAATTCATATGATTGTGTCAAACACTCTCTGAGGAGCTGAAAGAATTGGGTCCTGTTTTTGCTGAATAGTCACTAGTTCACGTGGAAGTCCTTCATACCATTAGGTGATGCCATGGTCACAGACTTTCCTGCATCTTCCTTCTGGCCAGATGTCTATTCTGGATGTCTCACAGAGCAAAGTGAATTCTTTGTCCTCAGGACAATGCTCCAAATAATTAGAAATAGCTACCACATTCCCATCAATATTTCCTGCTCAAGGCCACACATTTCCATGTTCTTTCAGTTGTTTACAGACAGCATAATGTCATTGGTACCAAACTTTCAAATTAAAAAGACTTTGGAAATTCAAGTCCAGATCTTCCTCTTTGCCCAGAAGGAAGACGAAGTTTAGAACGATGAAATATAGGACTGGTAAGATAGTTTAGTAGTAAAAACTGGAGCCCACAGTGGAAGAAGACCAACTTCTCAACACATCTCCCATGGTATACACTCACATTCACACATCATAAACACATACACGATAACAGATAAAATTGTGTGCCTATGTCTGTGTGTCTGGGTATACATGCCACAGAGCACCTACTGAGATTGAGCAAAACTCATAGGATTCAGTTCTCTCCTTCTATCATATGTGTTCTGACGACTGAACTTAGGTTGTCAGGTTGTTGCGTGCTTTTACCAGATAAGCCGTCTTGCTGTCCCAAGGGGGAGGGAGGGGGATATATATATAAATTTTTAGGGGGCTGGAGAGAGAAGAGAGAACTTAGCAGTTAAGAGCACTTGTTCTTCCAGAGGACGTAGGTTTGGTTCTTAGTACCCACATGGTAGTTAACAGCCATCTGTAACTCCAGTTTCAGGGGATCCAACACCCTCTTCTGGCCTCCTTGGGTACCACATGCACATAGTGCATTTACATATATGCAGGCAAAGCATGCATACACATTTAAAAAGTAAAACTAATTTTTTTTTTATTTTAAAGAGAGATATGAAAGGCAGCTGGGTAAGCAGATTTTGCTCAATATGGTGCAGGAGTGGACTATCAAACACTTAAGCCTGGGTCTCTTCATCTAAAGTCTAATGTCTCTGTATTTCTCAACATTTGCTGTCCGTGCAGTTCACCTCCCTCTGTACTCATTCGACTTCTCTGAATTCTTTTTCTTTTCTTTTGTCTTTTTTCTTTCATGTGTGTGCATTTTCTTTTGTTGTTGGTGGTGGTGGAGGTGGTGGTGGGTTTGAATCAGATTCTCACTATGTAGCCCTGGCTACCTGGAACTCACTATGTAAACCAGGCTGGCGTAAAACTCATAGACTTGCTTGCTTTTGCCTCCTGAGTGCTGGGATTAAAGGTGTGTACCACTACCTGTGGCTGAATTCTTATTTTAATGTAGCCTCTGATGCTCAACCCACTGGCAAATGAAGTCCAAGTAGTCAAGAGAACAAGGTGTTTGTAATTGACTTTATTGTAAATTCTGTATTCCTGTCAATGCTGCTAGGATTACTTTAGGTTTCTTTGACAGGCCCTAGGGATTTATACTGATCATATGATTAACTGAAACTATTTCTTGTATGTATGTGTGTGTGTGCATGTGTGCATGCATGTGTGTGTGTGTATGTGTGTGTGTCTACTTGAAGTATGACAAGATCTTTTCTACCTTATAGTAACTTATTCTCAATTTAATCAGGTATAGGATTTAATGCCCTTAAGTTCCTCTGTGATAATTTAAGAATATCCTTTCACTTGGTTGAGATATTTTTGAATTTCAATTCTCCTATCAAGCACATTAACTAACCATGTTTGTTTTATGACACTAGGATGGCATGGCCATGCTGGGGCAAAGGCAGTTCTGGTGGAACAAGCCATGTACTCTCTTACTTTTCCTAAACATTGTTGTTCTGGGGTTGAGTCAAGAGATTTCTCCAGGCCAATGGACAGTGACAGAAGGTGATGTCACTTCTGGGTCAGAGCATTTAAAAGGCAATATGTCTGTTCCACACTGTTCTTGTCCCCAGGTGTCTGTTCCACACCATTCTTGTTCTACAGATTTAAGGTTTTTTGTTGTTTTTTTTTTTTTTTTCAAAGGCAAGGTCTTTACAGCCCAGGTTGGACTCAGACTTGAATTCCAGAATGTCCTTGAACTTTTGATCCTCCTGCTGCTACCTCCCAAGAGCTGGTTTATGCTTCTGCAGACGGAGCCCAGGACCTCATGCCCACTAGGCAAGCACTTGACCAGCTGAGCTCTGTGCACTCTGACAAAGTCTAAAATTATTATCCTGAGAATTCTTTGGAAACACATTTCATTCCCAGCTTCTTTTACAGGCCATGTTACATCTTGATTCTGCCCCTCCCACCCTTTAGAGGAAAGAACTCACCACTGTCCTCTCTTCCTAGCTGTGAATTCCTTTCCTCAAACTCACACCCACTTGGGCTAGCTTAATTTTTTTTCATTTTTTAAAATTTTATTTATTATTTTCATTCTATGTGTATGTGTGTATTGCTTGCATGTATGTAAGTGCACCCATGTCGTGCAGTGCCGGTGGAGGACTGAAGAGGCTGTCAGACCCCCTGGAACTGGAGTTATGGACAGTTGCTAGCTGCCATGTGGGTGCTGGGATTTGAACCCGGGTCTTCTGCAAGAACAGTCAATGTTCTTAACTGCTGAGCCATCTCTCCAGCCCCGAATTTCATTTCTTAAAGCCACCTATTTTCCCACAATTAGGTCTTTAGATTATAACAGTGAACCTTTCTTTTTCATTTCCTGAATTTTTTTAAATGTTATCTTAAGAACTTTGAGGGCACAGCAGAAGCCCAGATGTTCTTCATAGCAGCTCTGGGGTCTCAGGTGGCAATCTACTCCATGTTTCTTCAATTAGTTCTGCTTGGTTAACGTTAGGGTTTGAATTGTGTGTCCTCCCAGGATATATTGAAGTTCTAGCCCCTCATACTTCAGAATGTGACTGGATTAAAATAGGGTCCTTGAAGAGGTCATCAAGTTAAACTGGGGTCATGAGTGGGTCTCTGTAAGAAAGAGAACCAGGGAGCTTAGGACAGAGTACCAGGCTCAGAATTTGGAAAGGCAGAGGGAAAATACTAGGCTTCTTAATAACCTAAGGACCCTCCCCCCACCTCTCAATATGAACAAACCTATGGGAGACACATCTATGAGAATATTAGAAAAGTTTCCCCCATAAGTTCTATCATCCCCCCACAATTCCAACAATCTAATATCAAAAACTACTGTTTATCCAATATTTACCATGGGCCAAGCATATTTCTAACCATTAATAACCCCTAACTCAGGGCTGGAGAGATTGCTCAGTGGTTAAGAGCACTGACTGTTCTTGCAGAGGACCCAGGTTCAATTCCCAGCACCCACATGGTAGCTAACAACAGTCAAAACTCCTGTTCCAGGGGCTCTGATGCTCTCTTCTGACCTCCGTGGGCATGCACAGCACAGATGCACTTACATACATGCAGGCAATACTCATATATATAAAATAAAATATTTTAAAATTAATTTAAAAAAAACCAACCTCTAACTCATCAGGTCATCATTCAGATCCTGATGTCATTATCCCAAGTTCTTGTGTGAGGAGACGGTTCCAAACCTTGTCCAGGCTCTCTCAGCTGGTACAACTGGATTTTAACTCCAGAGTCAGCCTCCAGGAGCTTTGATTCCTCCTACTTCTTCACTTGGCAGCTTTCAAACAGGAATAGTTTTCTTTGCTCTACTCACCTGTTTTAACAGGTGGCCACACAGGGCCCATCCATGAGAGAAAGTCCAGGATGCCCTTGGAAATGAGCAAACAAAGGAAGAAAGGAGGTGGGGGGACTGGAGGAAGGAGAGACCTTCAACCCTGAAAGTCAGAGAAGGCACAAGAGCTCCTGTGAGGAGCAACTAAGAGCACAGGGCAGAGCCAATGGTTCTGCAACCCCAATCCTGCCCCACTAGAAAAGTCTCTCAGGAAAGAGGAAAGACTGAACCAGAATAGGATTAAACTAACATAGTCACATTTAAGAGCATGGGCCCTGTACAGAGAAACACATCAAGGCATGTGTAAAAGACATACATATGTCTGGAAGAACATTTAAAAAATAAATGAGAGCAGTCTGTGTGGATGAGCCTCAGCTGGCCTTCAGCCTATCCCTTCCTATAGGCTCTGACTCTGCTCATCTGCTTTCTCTCCAAGTTAACAAGACAAAACCAAAACAAGTTAATTTGATCCCAGTTTTATTGATATGGAATCCTTCAGACTGAGACGCAAAGACCCAGGGTTGACCATCCATTTTCATGCTTAGGATGACACATCGGACAGATGTGTAGGAATTTGATTGGACAACAAAGGAATAATGTTAATATAACAGTAACAAATGGAGTGGTGACCCCAGCAAGGTCTGTCCAGATTCTTCTTGGCTTTCTATGTATGGGGCAAGATCACTTCTGAAACAAAGGTCTTATGAGCTAATGATTGCTGTCATTTTTCAGACAAAGGAAGCAGATAATTTCTTTTTATTTCTTTTTATTTTATGTGTATGAGTTTTTTGCTTACATGTATGTAAGTACATCGTGTGTGTGCAGTGCCCACAGAGGCCAGAAGAGGGTTTTGGATCCCCTGGAACTGGGGTTATAGATTATTAGCTGCCATGGGGGTGTTTGGAACCAAACCTGGGTCCTTTGCAAGAGTAGCCAGTACTCTTAACTGCTGAGCCACGGTCAACTCTAAGACACAAAGGCAGAAAGGGGGACAATTAAAACAACATTTCTAAACTTGATGGTTAGCTTTATGAAAAGGGGGTTCTGGTTTCTATAACCCACCTTTTTTTCTTCAGATTTTGAGAAAGGGTCTCATGTAGCCCAAGATTAGTTTCCAACTATGTAGCTGAGAATGATCTTGAATTCTTGACTCCCCTTGCCTGCACCTCCAGAGTGCTGATATTACAGGTCTGCGTTATCATGAAACCAGAGCTTCGGCATGCTAGGCAAGCAGTCTACTGACTGAGCTGCACCCCCAGTCCCTCTGTGACCTTGCTGGAGAGATATTATGACTTCTTTTTTTTAATTTAATTTTATTTTATTTTATATGTATGAGTATTTTGCCTGAATATATGTGCACCATTTGCAGGCATTGCCCACAGGGGCCAGAAGAGGGCATCAAAACCCCTGGAGCCACCATGTGAGAGCTGGGAACCCAGGTCCCCTGCAAGAGCAGTGAATGCTCTTAATTGCTGAGCCATCTCCCCAACACCAAGAAATTCTAATTTCTGCAGTTTACCTTGGGAACGAAAGGGACAGGAGACAGAGAATTACTGAAGTTGTTTGGATCAGAACCTGAGTCCTGAAGAGGAACAAAGAGGCCCAGACATTCCTGCAGTCTGTCTTTGGGGTCCTGACAGGTTTAGTTTTAAGTAAAGGAAGACGTGTGTATAACGGCAGTCTTGGTAAGATGTGGTCCCTCCTGTCATCGTTGTCTGAACTTCAGTCTCTCCCGCAAGGTGGTCTGACAAGTCGTCAGAACTGCACGAAATCTCTTAGCAGGAAATAAGCTCCCCTTCTGGACGGCACCATGGACCTGTTCTTTTCCTTTCCCCAGCATGAAATGCCTAGGGGAATTCCAGTTTCTCGGGGACCATTGTTTCAATAGTCTACTAAAGGGGAGGGGCTCAAGTGTCAATTAGAATATCTTCCTTCTTACCAGGATGATTACAGAGGACTAAAAGGGGTCAGGGAGAGACTGCTTCTACAGCTGCTCTGTTTCACACTGAAGTATGGCTTCCTAATGCCCCCTACCAGGGAGCCTCTTCAACCTGAGGCCCCAACCTGTGACCAGAACCTGGTCTAGCCCTGCCACCCTTCCCCATCCCAGCCATTGAGGGTGGCTCTCATAGACACCCAGAGAAAATGAGTTCCTGATTGGAACTAAATAACAAGAAGCTTCTAGAAATCTAGATTTGAAGCTGAGTGCAATGGGGCATACCTGGAATCCCAGGAGCTCAAAAGTTCAATGTATTCCTCTGCTACAGAGTGAGTCTGAGGCCAGCCTAGTTACAAGACCTTGTGGAAGAAAAAGATGAGAGAAAGAGAGAAGGAAGCAAAAGAGAAAAATCTCAATTGGACACTATCAACTGAAGAATGTAACAAACTGGACCGAAAACTGTCATGAAGCCTTTGCCTCACTCCCCGGCATTTCTTCTTTAAAGCTTTGGACTCACTCGAAGCCAGGACCTCTCCCATACTAACTAGCCCAATACTTTACCACCGAGCTGCACCCCCAGCCCAGCAAATGTGCCCTTGAACTGCTGCTAGCTTATTATTTTCGTATCTAAGGAACTCAATCAGTCCAACTTGGCAGCTGATATTTAAAATGCGCATTAAGGAGGAAAGGCAGTAATTTGCTTGCGGAATGAAAGAGCAACTATGGGTCTGAGGAACAGAATCTGCCACTAAGTGAAAGCAAATTACCAGCTGATTAAACACCGGTAAACACAGGGCCAGAAGCCTCAACAGGCTGCTGGGTTTGTAAGGAAGCGAGCAATTAGAGAGGGCGCAGGAGACGCAGAACCACACAGGTGTCCAAAGAGCAAGGTGGCAGCCCTGCGCTGGCAGCATGTAGAAGCAGGAAATGCTCTGTAGTTTGAGGCTGATGAACAGGAAGCTCCCCAACCCCAACGCTGCGGGCCCTGCAGAGAAAGCTCAACAGCCAAACCCAGGTGGCTGCAGCTAGGGTGTCTGTTATTGCAACACAGGAAGTACCCGTAGTTGCCCTTTAGAGGGGTTTTCGGTTGCATTCAATCTGGAAGTTTCACACTTCCTCTCAAAAAGCCAAGGACTTGAAAACCACTTTTATCCTTACAGCCACAGGGACAGTCCACGCAAATCTCAGCGGGAGCTGCCGTCCCCAAGTGGCAGCTGGGAGCAGGCCGGCCCGCCCGCCCGAGAGCAAGCCCTGAAAGATGCCAGCCTCAGGATTACCAAGATCTGCTAACTCTGCAATTAGTCCATGAAGCTTTGGGAGAGAAAGGACTGAGCCATGTAACTGGGAAACCAAGGGCCTACCAAAAGATCCCCTTAAGGCTAGGGATACAGAGAGAAGCGCTTGCCCAGCATTCAGGAAGCCCTGTGTTCATCCTCAGGACTGGGTGTGGTGGCGCACACCTGTATTCTAGTACTCAGAGGGGTCAGAAGTTCACCCATCTTCAGCTACAAATAAAGTTGAAGGACAGCCTGAGGTACACAGCAAGATTTTAAAAAAAAAAAAAGACATTCTTAAAGAAGAAGAAAAATAGGGGCGTGGTTGCAAGGAAAGAAAAAATGATTGGTTTTGAGAGTGCCTTTAGACAAGAACAGACTATGGATGCCCTCCCTAGACTCCTGGGTGTTAACCATCTCTGTAGCTCTGAGCTCTGCCCTAGCCCCGCCCTCAGGCTTCTATGATCCCCCAAGTTGAGCAGCTATGGGCTCTCACAGTCCAGGAAGAGAATTACTTCCCAGGACTGCTAGGTTAACTCTGCACTACCCCATCTCTGTCACATTTGGGCTCCAGCCCTTTGACCCTACCTAATCCTCCCACCAAGTGAACTGTTGGTGGGGGAGCAACAGACCACAAGCTACACTCTGCATTTAGATGGGAGCATTCCAGTGTAAGTGGCAGGGGGCCCTGAACAGATGAGAGGATGAGTAAACAACATGGAAAAAAAATAATAGTAGAGGGGTTGGGATAAGTTGTCCTTGGGAAAGAATGAAGTCATTTCCTTAGCCAGATCTGACAAAGAGTTTCACCATCTTCCTAACAGGGAAACACTGGAAGTTAGAACATGCTAAATGCTACTTAACACTCACTACTAGGAGGCATCATTCTGTCTTCATCAATAATAGAATGCCACACACCAAGTGATTTGTGGCAAACAAATTGATTGGTTCAGAGTTCTGATGGCCCAGAAGTCTGAAAGGAAGGGGCCAGGACCCGTGAGAGCCTCTTTGCTGTATCCTAACATTGTAGAGCATATCACAGGGCAGAAAGGAAGCAAGTCCTTTTATAATATGGAACTCACTCGAGCAGTAGTGTCACTGAGAGCCAGGCATGGTGGCACATACACGTAATCCCAGCTCTCAGGAGGTAAAGGAAGAAAGATCAAGAGTTCAAGGTCAATTAGGGATGCACAGCAAAACTTTATCTCAAAAAACAAACACTTTTTAAAGGCATAGGGAGGTGTCTACAAACATCTCCCTTAAATCTCACCTCCCAACCATAATATCTGAGATTAAATCGCCAACTTGTACTTTATTACAATTTATTTTTACTTTATGAGTATGAATGTTTCGCCTATAAGTGCACCATGTACATAGAATGCCTGCGGAGGCCAGAAGAGGGCCCTGGAACTGGAGTTATGATAACTGTTAGTCATCATGTGGGTTCTAAGAATTGAACCTGGATCCTCTGCAAGAGCAGCAAGTGCTCCTAACCACCGAGCCATATCTCTGGCCCCCTCCAGCACATACTTTTGGAGGACAAATTTAAAACCACACACACCCTTAACTACTAAGTGGTTCTGTTAAGTGTTTCATAAAATGGACACAATCCTCCATCCACATGTGGGGTCACTCATAACAAACCTTTCCATTGCCTCTATAAAATGCAAAGGTAAAGAACCCTTAGAGGAGGTAGGAAATTGAGCAGGGTTATGTGGTATACTTCTGTTATCCCAGCACTTGGGAGGTAAAGGCAGGAGGATCAGGAGTTCAAGGTCAACCCCAGCCTCACAGCACATTCATGGCTAGTCAAGGGTGCATGAGATACTGTCTCAAAAAAAAAAAGTTTAGGGTCTGGAGAGATGGCTCAGTGTTTAAGAGCAATGGCTGTTCTTCTAGAGGGCCCAGATTGGGTTTCCAGCAGCCACATGGTGGCTAACAACCATCCATAACTCTAGTTTCAGGGGATCTGATGCCCCGTTCTGGCCTCCCCAGGTATTGCTTTGCACATGGTGCACTAACGCATGTAGGCAAAGCACTCATACACATAAAATAAAAATAAATTTTTAAAAAATTGAGGCAAATTTTGGGGTGGGGGCGAAAATGACGGTTAACATGCCTAATATCTGGGTCACTAATTAAAAATAACACAGGCTGGAAAAATAAAGCGTGCATCAGAGGGAAGTGGGAGCCTGGGAGAAAAGGATGTAGGCAGAGGAGGCTCTGGTGTTAGGAGCTGGTTCCCCCATGGGTAGGAACTGTGGAGAGAACATAGTAAGAAAGCCAGATAGTTGCAAGGTAATTTTGGAAGGCTTTTGGCAAAACTATCTTTCTTTCTTTCTTTCTCTCTCTCTCTCTCTCTCTCTCTCTCTCTCTCTCTCTCTCTCTCTCTCTCTCTCTCTCTCTCTCTTTTTGAGACAGGGTCTCCCTGTAGCCCCAGCTAACCTGGAACTCTGTAGACCAGGTGGCCTTAAACTCACAAAGATCTGCCTGCCTCTGCCTCCCTAGTGCTGGGATCAAAGGTGTGCACCACCACACCTGGCTTAAAACTGTCTTTATTATAACACCTCTCCTTCCTCCCCCTCCCCTCAGGATTATTCTTCACAGGGCTAGAGAGAGGCATACTTTCCACATCCCCCAACAGTAGACCTTCCCTTCTGTGGATGGATTTTACTGAAGCGAACATCTGGGTCTCACAGGCTCAAAAAGCACAGTGCATTACTTTGAGGACACATGGATTTTGTTTTCCACAGCGTCTGTGTCCCAGGAAGCTGTAAAGGAGCCCATGCAAAGTGCTGTCTGCTCAGATCCTGGCACTCCAGGTAGAGCAAATCTTACTAGGCAGTCCAACGCCACCAACAGCTGTCCAAGTCTTCCATGAAAGGGCTTATGTTGGCTGGACGTGAATATGTATCCAGAGTTGAGGGGAAACAAATAGTCCTTTCTTAAAACAGATCCGGACTAAGGCAACTCATGTTGAGATTGCGACAAATTTCTGTATAGCATTAGACAAACTTAGTCTAAAATTTACATGGAAAGGAAACAGCCCTAGAAACAACCAGTTTTGGAAAATAAGAATATTGTGGGACGAATGAGTCTTCCCAATGTTAATATTTATACACAGCTGCATTATCAGGTCAGCATGCATGGGGGAAGGAGCAGACCAGTGGGACAGAACCCAGAACCTAATTATAAGTTGGGGGTGTGGTGTGCACACCTGTGATCCCAGGAGGGAGGTAATGTAGTAGCATCAGGAGTCTGTGATCAGCCTGTTATATAGTGGTTTTGAGATCAGCATGGGCTATATAAGACCTTGTCTCGCAGAAAGGACCCAGACGTAGATCAAATAAGCCCCGCTGAAAAAGTAAAAGTGAGCCAGTGGAGGGAAAAATCACTATTCAAACAGCACTGGGCCAGGTGAACCTAGGCCTCAAACCTTATACCCGAATAGATTCAAAATGGATCCCAGACAGAAACACAGAATTGTAAGACTGCTAGAAAATAACATGAAAGAAAAGAAAAGAAAAAAAAAAAAAATCCCTGAGACTAGGAGTAGAGGTCTTAGACTCAACACCGAAAGCACAGTCCATAAAAGGGAAAATTTATACACTGGGCCTAATCAAAATTGAAAATATTTGCTTTGTGAAAAACTCAGTTACAAAAAAGTTGAAAAGTCAAATTACAGAGTGGAAGAAAACATTTACAAATTACATCTCCTCCCCAGGCATTACACGACATGGGTGCACTTACATACATGCAGGCATAACACTCATACACATAAAATAAAAATAAAATATTTTTAACTCAACTTTTAAAAAAGTTATTTGTGTTCTCAAAAATTGTGTTGAGATCTTAACCCCCTACCAGATGATACTCCCAGGTGTGTGTGGGGGGCGGGGGAATAGGCTTTAAAGCAGGAGTCTTCACTAGTAAGACTGAGAAACAGACCCCAGGAAACTCATTTGCCCTTCCCACATGTGATGCTGGGGAGCAGAGACCTCCTTCCTGCACCAGGAAGTGAGCCCTCATCACACACCAATCTGTTGGCATCCTGTGTTAGACTTCCCAGCTTCCAGAAGGCTGAGAAATAGACTTCAGTTGTTTGTAAGCCCTGTTTGCAGAGTCCTGTCCTAGCAGCAGGATTAAGGCAACCCACTCTACATTCTGTGGACCGCTTGACTCAGGGCCATGAGGAAGAGGGGACAAAGGACAGGGTATGATGCACATTTCTGTGTCCCACTCCAGAAATTCTGATTCAGTACATTTGGATGAGTCCTGGGAAAGCTGCAGGAACCAGAAGTGATAGCCCAGGGCTATATTCTCAGCACCCAAAAGACTGATGCAGGGAGCCAAGCATGGTGGCAAATACCTTCAATCCCCAGCACTCAGGAGGCAGAGGCAGGCGGATCTCTGTGAGTTCAAGGCCAGCCTGGTCTACATAGAGAGTCCCAGGCCAGCTGGAGCTACAGGGAGAACTTGTCTCAAAAAAGCATAAAACAAAACCTTTAATCCCAGCACTCAGAGGCAGAGGCAGGCAGAGCTCTGTGAGTTCAAGGCCAGCCTGGTCTACATGATGAGTTCCAAGCGAGCTGGAGCTACAGGGAGACCCTGTCTCAAAAGAAAAGTGCTTCTTGATAGACTTTTTTTTCCTTCTTTCCTTTTTTATATTTAGTGTGTGTGTGTGTGTGTGTGTGTGTGTGTGTGTGTGCGTGCATGTGTGAGACTGTGTGGTGTACTTCTGTGCCATGGTGCATGCGTGGAAGATGGTTCTCTCCTTCTACCCTGTTAGGTTGGACATCAAATGTCTTCACCCACTGATCCACCTCTCCATTCATGAGACTCTCTTTTCTTCCTACAGTATGCGCTCCCACCCCTGCTCAGTGGACCAAGCTGTAAAGAAAGGGTGACATTAAAGAGAAAACCATGACAGGGCCTCTGGGACGTGGTGTCCCAAGATGGCAAAGGAAGAAGACTGAAATACAAGCATCCAGCCCCAAGTACTGTGAGCAACTGTTTCTGAGGCACAGCCACTGTCTTCTTACCAGGATGTGAGAGCCATGAAGAGCCTCCGGTACACACCTGAGATCCCAAGTCCACGAGAACTTGCTCTGTGTAGACATTTTAAATTAAAAAAAATATATATATGTATATAGATATATATATCCCCTCACAGCGAATTCTGTGAGCCCAAGTCAGGCTCTTTGAGAGTGGGGCATAGATTTTGGCAATGCCGGGAAAGGGTACAAGTGATATTCGGTCCATAGTTAAACCAGTGTCATCAAAGCACAGGTGTTGGGCCTTCAGAGAAGCAGCAGGCAGAGGCCCCTGGTGGCCAAAGGGTGAAGAGCCTGCCTCAGGGTCTCCAGTGCCACTTTCTAGCCTCACCTTTCCCAAGTATCTGGAATAAATACACATCAGGTTTCCTTCCCACCAAGCCAGCAAATCCTGGCAGGTCCAAGGTCACTTACCCTGCCTCCGGCTCCAGCTAAGCCCCAGCCGGTAGCCCGCCTCAGTGCAGAGACAGGTCTGCATTGGGTTCCTCTGAGCATCCACTGAGTCAGTGACAGCATTTCTGACAAGTGTGGACAGAGTCCAGACAGACAGAAAAAAAAATTGTCCTGGGGCAAGTGAGGTAGGTGACAGCTCTTCACAGTGAGAGGTTAGTCAAGTGAGAAAGATAAAGGCCAGCCCAAAAGAGTGCTGGAAGGGGCAGGAGGTAGAGAGACTGCTGAGCACTTGATGCTCTTTCAGAGGACCTGGGTTTGGTTCTCAGGACCCACAGTCAGGCTGTTCAAAACTGCTTGTAACTCCAGCTCCAGGGAACCTGAAATCACACACATCTTTTTTAAAGGGGGTGGGGGGCAGGGAGCACAGGGAACACATCTTTAGCAGGGATGACCAGCTCACACTTGGACTTCTTCTGTGGACCTTCCTGCCCAAGGAGATAACGGAGGGGCTTTCCCGCACACCACACAACCAGGGTCCCAGGGGTTTTGTGTCTTGGTCAAGAGCAAAAGGGGGCCTGGTCACTGGTGAAAAGCGGACTTGGGCTCACTTCTTTTCACCTCTTCTTGATTTCTTTCTCCCTTGGGCTAAAGCCAAGTAGCAAACATTAACATTTCCCTGTTCTCTGCAGACGCACCCACATACACATTTGCAACACACATGAACTCATGGACAACACACACACACACACACACACACACACACTTTCCAACTGTGTGACTGGGCTGTGCAAGGTCTCCGTGGTCAGCTGTCGTGGGGTGTCGACCGTTGCAAATCTGCAACAGAAAGTGAAGCATGAAAAATTGCCAGCAGGACTGAACGGCCCACCGGGCAGGGAAAGGATGGCAGGTATTTCTGAAGCCTCAATTCCCCTCAGGCTTCACCTGTCCTTTATGCCTGCTGGTATTTGGTAGGCAGCAGTCTCCTCCTCCGTCCTGGCCACGTGTCCCCAGGCCATGCTGGACCCGGCCCACACCCTGTTACTCATCCCTGCATCTGAAGCCCTGAGTCCAGCCATTGGGTTCAGCGGGAGACCCTCCAAGTTTCAGTCTCAGTGAAGACCAACTGTTCAGAACGCCAGCTCGGATTAAGCAAGCAGACCTGGCTTGGATTTGGAACATCTCGCATCCCTGGGGAAAGCTTGCTCCAGTGTGGGCTCCAGATGAGGCGCGGAAGCCCTCTGGTGGCCGTGAGTGAAACGGCAACAGCGAGGAAATACACAAAACCAGACTCTCCATTCTCAACACTCTCCGTGTCCCATATGTTCGACCCTGCCACACCGTTCAGTAGGGCTGCAAGCCCTATTTCCTGGATTCCCTCAACTTCACCTTCTTCTGCATCATGCACCTCGGGCCCAGTTTGTCTTCCAGACAGGCATTGCTGATCGTCTGTGTCCTCTCATGAAGAATCTCCTGAGCTCCCAGTTTGTGTGGGGCCATGATCTCCAAAGCTGAAAGGGCTTCCTGGAGAGCCACGCCACTGACCAAGACAGGCTGAGCAGTGAGGCTCAGCACACCGGCTGTCCCAGTTGAACCACAGTTACTTAGGTGTAGATCACCATGTGCCCTGGCGTGGACGTGAACACAAGTGAGGAAAAGACTAAAAACCCCAGTCCTCCAGCTTCTTAGCCCTCCACGATCCAGCCTTGAATTCCCCTGTCCACCCTTAGTTCTGGCTTATAATGTCCATGTGAACCGTCAGGCTGTGTGGGTGAGAATCCCAGCCCACAATTTATTGCATGAAACTATATGAAGGGTTCTGAATTCTTAGCTTCCCCACTGGGTTGTCATGGAGATTGAGGAACGAAGACTATCAGATTTAGCTCCAGACTTGCCAGTAACAGCTGTTGCTTGGACTCCTCTGTTAACAACATGGCTGGTTTGCTCACAGGTCTGGCACGGGCCTCACACCTTCTATCTGAGAGCTTTGGCTTTTGACCCTGGCCTGGCCTGAAGTGACCTCTCGCTGTTCTCTGACATCTGGATAGGATCTCTCACCTGTACTCTCCTCCCCAGTTTCAGGACTGACAAAGCCATGCTAGAGCCATCAATCTCAGGTTCACTTGTGTAACTTAGTAACTTACTACATACTGTATAAACATATGCATGCTATTTTGTTGTGCTCTCAATCTTTCGGAAAAAGTAACTTAGGCATTTATATGTTACTGGAATAATTCTTTAAATTTTTTGATCTTTCCTCTGCATCACTAGATCACACACTCAAAGGTAAGAGCCCTATTTCCTATTTCCCATCACCCCCATAGAACTTGTCAAACACAATGTCTTCTCTATCTTAGTTACTCAATAAACATTGCCTTGGTTTAAGTTAGAAATGACTGAGACTTTTCATGATATTAGTATAGTATATTCTTGTCTTTTGAAATAATTCTCCGTTCATCCTGTTATAATCATCGATTGTCCAATTTCTACAACATTCCTGAAACAAAGAAAAACTTGGGCCTACTTCACAGGGACTGCCTCATTAGTCACAAGAACCTGCCATGGTGCAAGGCAACTTATTCATACTTCAGTTGTATCACCACAATCTGAGAGTCTCCAACAGAGTGGGTCAAGGGGGTGCATTTTTAAGAATATGATTATGCTGTTTCTAGAGCTTAGGCTACAAATTAAATTCTAAATTTAAAAAATAATTGGTATCCTCTAATCTTCAGACCTCCTAGGATGGCAAAAATAACAAAGAAAATTGATGTTACCAGGTATCAATTAGGGTACAGAACAACTATTATTCTCCTATGCTGTTGGTGGGTATGCAAAGCGGCTAAAATTATTTGGCTGTGTCTTATGAAGTTAAACATCAACCATAAGAAACAGTAAATCCATGCGTTAAAATCAGGTATATTCACATAAAAAAGCTGCAAAGTAATGTTTATAGCACATAAAGATGGAGATCAGAGCTGTGGTTGCCAGGACTATAAAGGGGTATCAGCAAAGAACTGGACAGTGGTGGGTGTCAACAATCTATATCCTGATTCTGGTAGTGGTTATCCAGACTACACATGGAACTATATACAATATATATATAT
>NW_008331662.1:164058-173874 GCF_000622305.1 Nannospalax galili
AGTATATATATATATATATATATATATATATATATATGTTAACTATACATTAACTTGAAAACTAAAGATTTTTTAAAATTCAGGTGCAGGGCCCATGAGATGGCTCAGCAGGTAAAGGTACTTGTTGCCAAACCTGAAGACATGATTTCAACCTTGGCGCTCGCATGGTGGAAGAAGAGAGCCAACTCCTGCAAGTTGTCCTCTGATCTCCACATGTGTGCCATGGCCAGCATGTACCCACACATATACACACATGTATACACACCAATACATACAAATAAGCAAGTGTAAAATTTTTTAAAATTTATATGCAAACATATAGTTTAATCTTGGTAAAATAAAAGGCATCATTAACTGTTTAAGACTATAGATATGAACATCTATTGTGTACCTGGCATTGATCTAGCAAAAAAGAAACCAGCCTAGAGATGTAGCAATTTTAAGTACATTGGTTTTCAAGTTGGACTTGATAGGTTATTTAAAAATAAAAGATAGGAGGCTGGAGGGGGTCAGAGATGGGGGTAGATCTAGGAGGAGTTAAGGGGAATAGAGAGGGACCAATATGATCAAGATGCATTGTATAACATTCTCAAGGAATTAATAAAAATATTTTTAAAGTATTTGCTTTGCAGTCCACTAGAGTCAAGCTAGAATCCCTGATCTATCCTCTACAAAGCACATGCCCTTAGGGATATTGCCTCACTTATCTGAACTTTAGTTTATGAATATGGGCAAAGTAAGAGGCCAAAACATGGTAACTGTGACTATTACCATAGTATTCCTGGTTTAAAAAAAAAGTGCCAGCCATGACAAGGATTCTACTGTCAAAACACATCCCCATCCACCCATCTCAGCTTGTCTGCTGCCACCATTGTGGTCCAGGCCACTGATGTTTCCTGCTTCTACCTCACTGTCTAGTCTCAACCCAGGCACAAAAAAAAATCCTTTTTTAAAAAAACGTATTGAGAATACAGAAATATTCTTTTCAAAATCCAAGTCAGATTATGTCATTCAACTCTGAAAATCCCAAGGCTCTCTCTGTCACTCCAAGTCAAAGCCATTTCCTGAGGACGGGGCACTCGTAGACTCTGCTCCCCTCTTCGATTATCTTCTGCTGATCTTTGCTCGTGCTTGTACTTTTCCTTTGAACATCCAGGTACTTGTTTAAGGCATGTGTACTGGTTTTCCTTCTGTCTAGAACAGCTTCCTCTGAGGATGTGTAGGTTTTCCCCTTCTCTCATTTATGGTTCATTTGATGCCACCTTCTCAAAAAAATATATTTTCTGTCCATCATATTTAAAATATTCAAGCTAGGAATGAGTGCACACATCTGTAATCCTAGCACTCAGGAAGCAGAGGTGGGAAGACTGAGAGCTTGTGGCTAGCCTGGCTCTATATAGCAAGATCTTGTCTCAAAAAGCAAAAAAATTTTTTTATTAAAAAGCACTTTAAGGGCTGGAGAGATGGCTCAGTGGTTAAGAACACTAGCTGTTTTTGCAGAAGACCCAGGTTCGAATCCCAGCACCCACGTGGCAGCTAACAACTGTCTGAAACTCCAGTTCCAGGGCATCCAACGGCTTCTTCTGTCCTCTGCGGGCATTGCACAACACGGGTGCACTTACCTACATGTGGGCAATACACGCATACACATAAAATAAAAATAATAAATGAAATATTTTTTAAAAAGCATTTTAAATCCTGAAGTTGACCAACTTTTGCCTTTGCAGAGCACTTACAGCCTTTCAAAATTACATGTAAAACTGTGCAGTGACAAAATGACCTCCCGCAAATCAGTAACGGGGGTTGTAACTTGGTCCCAAGCCTTGGCAGTCTTTAAAAAGGCATCTACTGATGCTAAACAGACCCCATCCTACTCCTTCAAGCAAATCCTCCAGAAAGGAGTGCCTGGGTCCACCCATGGACATATACAAGAATGTGAGGGTTTGCTTGGTTTTTCTGAGGCAGGATCTTGCTGTGTAGCTCAGGATGTCCTTGAACTCACAATTCTGCTTCAGCCTAGAGTTATAGGCATATGCTACTATGTCCAACTTATAGCAATATTAATAACAGATTTTTTCATATCCCCAAAGTGGAAACAATCCAAATACCAATCTAAAACAGATGATAAATTTCAATTCATTGTAGAAGTAAAAATATGCAGCAATAAAGAATGAATTACCTGAGTTACTCGTGCATGGATCACAGGCCTAATATCAAGCCAGTATAGTCAGAAACTATGGAGTACAGTATGTACGATTTGATTTATTTGAAAGTCAAGAAAAGCAAGTCGTTAGCGACAGAAGTCAGAATGGAGCTACATACCATCCCCAATGGGGAAGTAACCTAATATCTCTGGACAGAGTGTTAATATTCATGCTGGAAGACTCTAAGAGAGCCTCAGATAATAAGTATCTAACATCTAGTGCCAGTTTCTGGCACAGAATATTTGATAAATAAATAACCCTTTGAATTATATATGTTCTCAATTTAGGTTAGTTTAAGAACTGCTAAGTAGAGACTGGAGAGAAGTCTCAACTGTTAAAATGTCTCTGGCTGCTCTTGCAAAGGACCCAGATTTGGTTCCCAGAACCCACATGGCCACTAACAACTGTTCTCAACCCCAGTCCTCTGACTTCTGAGGGCATTGCCCATACAGATGTTCACATACATGCATATGAAACACTGATACATATGAAATAAAAATAATTAATGAAAAAAAATGTTTTAAAGAATTGCTCAATAAAAACATACTGTTGTTGGTAGTCCATTGCTTTTGCTATTGGTAGCCACCCAATAGCCATCCCCCTTTTCTTTCCTACTAACTTAATATGCATATGGGTTTTTTTTTCAGGGTTTTCACAGACTCAGTCCTGAAAGATGAAGCTTAACTGTCCTACTTTGCCATCTATTACTGTTACAAACTATTCTGACCAAAAGCAATTTAGGGAAGGAAAGGGTTTATTTGGCTTAAACTTCGAGGTCCCAATCCATTGCTGAAGGATGTCAGGGCAGGAACTCAGACAGAAGCCATGGAGGTATGCTGCTTACTGGCTCCTCTGCCTCATGCTCAGTCAATTTAGTGGGCTGGACCCTCCCATATCAAACATCAAACAGGACAATCTCTCACAGACATGGCCACAAGCCAATCTGATCGAGGAAATTCTTCAACTGAGGTCTCCTCTTCAGTCTAAGTCAGTAATGCAACCCTCATGCCCCTTTGTCAGATATATTCCCAATTCCCGAAGCTATTGTGCCTGTCTGCCCAGTTTTGGCCAATGAGACCTAACAAAGAATTCTGAGGGGAAGTCATTTAGAAAAGATTGCACTGCCTTCTTGATAGCTGTGCACATGGAGGTTTCTGATGGGTCACATGATTCAAGAGGGCATGGACGCCTGGTGCCCTTCTTCTCACATGTTTTGCCCTGTGCATCTCATATCTGTGCCCTGTGTCATATCCATTATACTTAACCAGTGGTGAGAACATGCTGATGCTGTCATGAGAAATGGAGAACAATAAACTAAAATGATGGAAGGAAAGGGTCAGATCCTGGATTTGTCCACGTCCAGAACTAGGAGAAATAAATATTTGTTGTTTAATCCAAAACACTTTTTTTCTACTTTTTACTGAAAGGGCAGAGACACACACTCTCTGGCTGTCCCAT
This sequence comes from Nannospalax galili, assembly GCF_000622305.1. Lineage (NCBI taxonomy): Eukaryota > Metazoa > Chordata > Mammalia > Rodentia > Spalacidae > Nannospalax > Nannospalax galili. The sequence continues at coordinate 167,721 of NW_008331662.1, forward strand.
TTTCTGCCTTTGGATGAATGATGCCTGGAACTAAGGCAACTGTATTTTGGCCATGAGAAGCACAGAGATAAGGACCCAGGGGACAGAGAGAGGAGAGGGAAGTTGGCAAATGGGTGTTTGAATACAGAAATAGCAAGTTCTTCTCTACATAACAGTAGGCGGCTGTAATTCACAACAACTTGTTACATATTTATTAATCACTAGAAGAGAGAAGCTTGGAAGCTTGACACACAAAGTGATGACAAGATGATGGAAACACGAACTACTCTGTTTTGATAGGCACATATGGGCCTCGTATACTGAAATAACACCCGCGGGGCTGGTGAAATGGCTCATTGGGTAAAGGTGCTTGCTGCCAAGCCTGACAACCTGAGTTCAGTCCTGGGACCCGTATAGTGGAAGGAAAGAAACACCAACTCCAGAAAGGTGTCCTCTGACCCTGACACGCACACAGGGTCATGTTCCCTTCCACATATACATACACAACAAATAAAATTTAATAGGAAAAAAATGTTTTAGTTTGGGAAAATTTTTCAGTTGCTGAGTTTTATGGTAAGTTAACCAACTATTCAATTTTGGCAGTAAAAATATTAAGCTACTTTTGACCACAGGTATAACCACTCAGGTGTTAACTTGAAAATGTACATGATCATGAACAGGTAGCTCATCAATGGAGGCTTGTTTCTGTCTAGGCCTACAAATTTCCAGTGGAGTCAAAGCTCCAGGACCCTCCTTTGTATAAGGCCTTTGCAAGGCCCACCCCCTTGGTGTCCAAGCAATATGGTCAGAAGCCTTCGTAAATCTTATTTGTAATGCTATCCCTACTCAACCAAGACTACTTTCCTTTTCTACCATCACCACAGCAAGGGCTGAGCCCATTTCCTTCATCTGGAAGGAAATGAAATAAAAGATACACAGAGTTTGGGTTAAGTGGGTCTCATGAATGTGTTCACTTGCATGTACATGTAAGTTATCACTAGATCTTATGATACAGGCATGACTTCCAACAACCCTCCCAAAGCCCCTCTGCTGTCTCACTCAGCGCCCTACAGGCAGGTACAATGCCAGAGGCCACACTGTAGTGGGAACAAGCCTATTTCACCAGGCCTTGGCAGCCCCTGGGTCATGAAAAAGAAGCAAGTTTTCAAAACTCACAACAGCTGCAGATGCCTACACTGTATATGCATAAGAACAGGCGTGGTGGAGGAGGGTTTCTGGAGGCCTACCCCACATTGTGCAACTATTTGCTACCGACAGATTCAGAGAGAGGGGAAATTGCTGCCTTCAATTGTGAACTCACCTGTGGCCCCACCAGGCTCCAATGGATCGTTCCAATCCAATGGTCACACAGTTGGCCCTGCTCAAACTAAATGGGTCACAAAACAAAATCTAGGAAAGGGACTAGTAGTGATGAAGCAGGGGTCAGGGGTGCTGACAGGAGGATAGGAAAGAGAATACATTAGAATACATTATATACATGCATGAAATTGTCAAAATTAATAAAAATATGAAGTATGAAGTGAGACTAGGAAAATCCCACCATGTTTAAGCTATGTAAAAGTAAAAGCAGAGGATTACTTTTCAAAGATATCTGAAAAAAATAGAATTTTTGTCCTGTGGGGAATATTGTGTGCTTGATAAGCAGTATATGCTTCAGAAACTCATTTTTAAGGTAAATCATACAAAATCCAATTTATCAGAATTCTCTACTTGCAAAGTAAAATCCAGCACCACTCCCATGGTAACTCTGGATGTTTGTTTGGTCATATGTTTTATACATTTCAATATATTAGATTTCAGCACACCCTGGAGACCAGCGAGGCGAGATACAGCAGAGTGAAAACTCAACCATCCATGAAACGAAACACAACCACCCAAGGCAAAAAGCCAATGACAAAACCAGCAGACATGTAAATAGTTAAATGCTCGCAGTATGAGAACAGTGTCTTTATAATTAAGTCACTTAATGCAATGCAAGTTCTTGGAAATTCATTTTCATTATTATTGAATATATCTTAGGTTTTCATCATATAAAATAGCTATTTAAAATTACTATATCAAATGATAGAATGCAAATATAAGGTAATTCATTGATGAAAGCATTCTACAGTTTTTCAGGATTCTTTTATGTTTGTGGCATGTGTCACCATCTTAAAATTTGTAAGTGTAACCATGTCATTCAATGCCCAAGGAGGTCAGAAGAGGGTATTGATTAGATACTGTGGAACTGATGTTATGGATGGTTGTTATGGATGGTGGATGCTGGGAACTGAATCTGGGATCTCTGCAAGAGCAACCATCACTCTTAACTGCTGAGCTGTCTCTCCAGCCCAAGAGGATAAATCCTGATGAGAAAGATTCGTTTGAGAAATCTATGCGGTAAGCCTAAAATTCCATCCTTTGAGAGGAACCAAGGAGTTAGGAGGGGGCTCTGAGCTCTTGGGAAACTTCTGAAACTAAACCAACAGTGTTGGCAGATTAAGGACCTAGTGGCTTGAGGCACCACCTAAAGGGGCGACGGACTCTCACAGTGCATGGTCCTGGATCCTCCAAAGGAGGAACTGCCACAAGAAGGGACATCAACAGAGCTCCAGGGAATGCAAGCAAGGGGCCCATCAACAGCATCTTCCAGAACACCAAGTCAAGTGATAGCAGATAGCTAAGTAAGAAAAGTTCCTACCCGGAAGGCGGAGGTAGGAGGATCAGAACTTCAAGATCATCCTCAGCTGCAAAGAGAATTTGAGGTCAGCCTGGACTACATGAGATCTACCTCAAGATAAGTTAAATGATTAAAATTTTAAAAAACAAAACAAAACAAATTACCAGGTTGGGGATGTGGCTCAGCTGGTAGAGCACTTCCCTTGCATGAATGAAGACTTGGGTTCATTCCCCAGCACCAGATCTACCCATGGTGTGGCACTCAAAGGGTGGAGGCAGGAGAATCAAAAATTCTAGGTCATCTTCAGCTATGTAGTTAAGTTCAAGGCCAGCCCGGAATACACTAAACTTTGTCTCAATTTTAGAAAAAGAAAAGAAAAATCCCTGCTCTCATTCCCTTCCTCACTCCATGTTCTCACAAAAGGGGGGGGGAGGAGGAGGAGAAGGAGGGGGGGAGGAGGAGCAGGAGGAGGAGGAGGAGCAGGAGGAGGAGGAGGAGAAGGAGGAGGAGGACAAGGAGCAGGAGGAGGAGCAGGAGGAGGACGAGGAGCAGAAGGAGCAGGAGGGAGGAGGGGGGAGGGGGGAAGAGGAGGGGGAGTGGGGAGGAGGAGGAGGAGGAAGAAGAGACAAGCAGAGCTCTCCTTCTTCTCTGGCTGCAGGCAGTCAGCCCATAGGGGTTGCCAGATAAAGGGAGATTTGACAGCAAATAAAATCCAAGGCTTTAATGCTTTCCAGGACGATGTGCTTCTCATGAGCAGTGGGCTGTGTTGGTGACCTTAGGTGCCCATGGAATTGACTCTGGGTTACTATAGAGTGATGTGTAGCCATCCAGAGTAGGGAAAGATGACCACACCAAACAGACTCCCAGTCAGGTATCACACGTGTAGCACATTTGTCAACTCTTCTGTCATATTAACTGTACACTCATACACAAAATAAAAATAAATTAAATTTTTTTTAAAACAAGAATCACTTTGGTCATATTACTCATAACATTCTGTAACTCCCCACTATTTCTGGCTGGGAAGAATGACAGTACCCAGAACCCTGCATCCCTTGCCTCCCTCTCTTCTCATGCATCTTGACAGGAGCTCTGGGAAAGAGAAAGAAGCACCCTTACCTCTCCAGCCTCATCACTGCCCTAGAAGACACCATGATGTATAGAAGACTCAATTTGCTCTCAACAGATCCCCACCCTTTGTCCTCCTAAGTCACTTAGATAAAAAGGAAGTAAAATTATATTTCATTTGGATTCCACTTTTATTTTCCTTTTCTGCTTTGATTAGCTGGGAATATGATCTCCTCTGCTGGCAGCAGTCCAGCATAATCAGGTTAGTCCAGATAATCATGAATGCTGCATCCTGGGGCAAGAAAGCTAAGGGGCTTTCAGGAGTAGCCCTGTGCAAATGGCAGTTTATTTATTCCCAGGGCCTCTTGGAGTACCATGCCTTTTATATCTGACCTGTCAGGAGAATTGGAGGTTTAGAGTCAGGGAAATTTGGCTGGAATTGAGGATAGGAACAGCCATCACAAGCATCTAATCTGTGCATCTTGTGGGAGATCTTTACAGCACACAGTTTTACACAGACTCTTTCAAGTCAATAAGCTTCTCGGCCCCCTGTCCTGTGTTCTACACATCTAGACTTGGGCAGGATTAAAATGGAAGGAAGGCTGGTGAGATGGCTCAGTCAGTAGTAAAATGCTCACCTTGCAAGCATGAGGACCTGAACTTGAAACCCAGATCCCACATTTAAAAAGCCAGGTGTGTAATTCCAGAGCTGGGAGGTGGAGACAGGAAGGTCTCTGGAATTTACTGCTCAGCAAGCCTAGTCTACCTGGTGAGTTCAAGGCCTATGAGAGATTCTGTCTCAAAAAGAAGGTGGATGGCCCTTGAGGAACAATACCCAAGGATGCCTTCTGGCCTCCACATGCATATGCACAGACATGTGTATGCCTGCACACACACGAACACAGATACACAACAAAAAAGTAATTTTAAATATTTATTATTTTATGTATATGAGTATATGGCCTGCATGTATGCAAGTGCACCTGTGTCATGCAGTACCCAAGGAAGTCAGAAGAGGGTGTCAAGTCCCCTGGAACTGGAGTAACAGATGGTTGTTAGCCACCATGTGGGTGCTGGGATCCGACCCCAGGCCTCTGCAAGAGCAGCTACTGCTCTTAACTGCTGAGCCATCTCTCCAGCCCCATGACTCACTGTTTAAGAAACCGGGAGCTGGCATACCTTCATACACTAAAAAGACAGGGCAGTTGAAATCAGGATACTGAAGACAGCCCGGATCCATGTAGATCATCAGCTGAGATATCATGAGGGCACTGACTGTGTGTGGTCAGAGCTGAGGCTCTAAGGTGCCCAGACTTGGTCGCTAATTTTCCTTTTTGTCTATCAGGGACCCCTGAGCAAATCATTGACTCTAAGGATCAGGTTTCTCATAAGGAAAGTTTGAATAAAAAGAAGTAAAGCCTCACTTCAGGTGAGTTTAGAAAACTATCTATGTAGAATGCTTAGTATGACTTAGTACGCCCAAATCAGTGTTAGTTTTATTAAGAATCAGGATGGTGATCTGGCGAGATGGCCCTGATGATACAAACCTGATGGCCTGCATTCAATCCCTAGAACCCATGTATATGTGGAAGGAGAGAATCAACCACCAAATTGTCCTTTGATGTCCCCATGTATTCTGTAGTACATGTACCCACATACATACACATTATACATACACACACTAACAATGAATGGATTGATCATTTTTAATTTTTAAAAAGAATCAGGATAGGAGACAGCCAGATATGACAGTGTACATCTGTAATCCCAGCACACAGGAAGCTGAAGCTTGGGCTGCATAGCAAGAGCCTATCTCAAAACTAACTAACTAAATAAGGAATAAGGGCAAAGGTTAGGGATATAGTTCAGTTGTAGAGCACTTGCTTAGCGTGTGTCAAGCCTAGGTTCAGTTCCCAGCACCAAAAAGAAATAGTCAGGACCACTGGGAGGGAGGCCAGCTTGACTACTTACCTTGGCAGAAGAAGCGCAGAATCACAGAGCGGAGCTTTAGCTTGAACTTGATCTTCCCTGTGGAATTCAGTCATTTTCAGACTAGTTAGAACTGAGGCTAGATGCTGGAGCTGAGGGACTGGGGCTTGAGCTGACAAGTCACTTGGGACCCTGAGGTACTATGAGGCTTACTGAGGGGCCAGCGCCCTCTGTGCTGAGTTCTTACAATGGGTCCTTTAAAAATCCAACACTGGGGCTGGAGACATGGCTTAGCGGTTAAGAGCATGGACTGCTCTTGCAGAGGACCCGGGTTCGATTCCCAGCACCCACATGATGGCTATGAACTGTGCTTAACTCCAGTTCCAGGGGAATCCAAAGCCCTATTCTGACCTCTGTGGCATTGCACGACACGGGTGCACTCACATGCATGCAGTCAATACACTCATACACATAAAATAAAAATAATAAATAAAATAT
>NW_008331662.1:174022-199356 GCF_000622305.1 Nannospalax galili
TCAACACCTTATTATGTATGTACGAAATTCTCAATAAAGTTTTTGTAAAAGTTAAGAAAAAATTCAACAGTGGGGCTGGGCTTGGTGGCCACACCTTTAATACCAGCTTGCAGGAGGCAGAGGCAGGTAGATCTCTATAAGTTCGAGGCCACCCTGGTCTACATAGTTCAGGCCAGTCAGTGCTGCATAACGAGACCTCCTAAATAACTACTTCTTTCCTAGCCTTGAACTTGCAGTTGCCCTGTCCCTCCTTCCTGAGTTCTGAGATTACAGGCATGTATCACCAAGCCCAGCATCACTAAGCCCAGCTCTGCTTTATTATTTCTGAGAACTAGAATGGAGAAAACATTTCATCTCTCTGGAAGCTCATTTATTCTTTAAATTTTGTTTACTTTTATTGTATGTGTATGAGTGTTATATCTGCATGCATGTAAGTGCACCACATATGTGAAATGCCCATGGAGGGCAGAAGAGGGCAGTGGATCCCTTGGAACTGGAGTTATGGACTGTTCTTAACCACCATGTGAGTGCTGGGAACCAAACTTGTGTCCGAAGCAAACAGCCAGTGCTTTTAACTGCTGAGCCATCTCTCCACCGCCACTCATTTCATTTACTCTTATAAGATATAAATATCTTAGTCAAAAGTTAGATAAATAGCAAGATTTGAACCTCAGCCTTCTAACTTCAAGTTTGTGGCTTGTTACATTTTAAAACAATTTCTCTGTTATAAAATCAAATTCAGAATAGTCTGAATTTCCCCTGTTCTTCCTGGAAACTCCTTCTTTTGATTAACTTATGAAACGTTGTTGTAAACAAAGACATGGATGGCCTGAATGGAAGAGCAGACCCCTCCATCCTGTCCCCCACTTGTCCCTAAACCCATGGAAAGTTTGGGAGAGTCTATGTATGGAAGACAGTTCTGGGCCAGGGGTAATTTTGATAGGAGCTTGGACTTTAGTCAAGAGCAAGTGCCTTCCACTGGCAATCAATGCTAAGCCACATAAAGTGACCTAGGGACTAAAAATAAAAGAGGCCACACAGTGATGACTCTCCTGTAAGCATCACCAAATCTCAGCCATGTCTTATTCTAGCACTCAACAGTAAGGCAAGACCAGACCAATGAAAATCAGTAAGAAGAGCGAGGGAGCCAGTGTGTGTACCTGGGTTGCCCTGGGCAGCTGGCCCCAGCCTTGAAGAGAACTCAGCTCAGCATCTCTAACTTACCCAGACAGTCAGGAAAGAGTCAGCATGAAGAAGCAAGAGAGAATGGAATGCGGTACCTAAGCCTGTTTCTTTTTTATCCCTCCAGAAGAAAAACATTCCAAAAGACAGAAGACGCACTTCCCCCAAATGAAGTTTATTTAAATACCAGCTGCGGTGTCTTCTTAGTGGGAATCTCCAGCGGCTGGAGATATAGGTCAGTGGGAAAGCCATTGCCTTGCGAGCACAAAGCCCTGTGATCAATCGCCAGCCCCACAAAGAGAAAGAAGAAATATGGTCCATGAATATCCTTTCGTGATCAGTCCACATTAGCATCTCTCCTCCTGGAATGCATTTCTGGTGGGGAAGGACACTGAGATTTCTTAGCCCACAAGTCAATGTATTTTATTTCACAATTTTTCTTAGCATGTTTGTATGTGTATGTGTGTTGTGAGTGCATGTGTGTGTGTGTGTGTTTGCATGTCTGGGGGTACACATGCGTGTGGGCTGTGTCTGTGTGAGAGGCCGATGTCTCAACCACTCTGCACATTATTTACTGAGGCAGGCTCTCTCCCTGAACCCAGAACTCACAGATTCAGCTCATCTAGCTTTCCAACTTGCCCTGAGGAATTCCTCTCGGCCTTCTGCGTTCTAGGGTTATAGGAGGGCCATTAAGCTTACCTGGCATTTACCTGGGTTCTGAGGATTCTGTGCCTCATGCCTGCACAGCAATCACTTTATCTCCTGAGCCACCTTCCATTCCTATTTCATATTCTTTTTTACATTTTTAAATTTATTTTTATTTTATATGTATGAGTGTTTTGGCTGCATATAAGCACACCAGTGTCACGCAATGCCCACAGAGACCAGAAGAGGGTGTCAGATCCCCTGGAATTGGAAAGGATAATTGTTAGCAACACCATGTGGGTGTTGGGAGCCAAACCCAAGTCCCCTGTAAGAGCAGCCCAGCCCGTGCTCTTAACCACTGAGCCATCTCTCCAGTCCCATACGTCATATTCTTAATGTCAATATTTCAGAAACTCATAACAGCATAATAAATTTTCAGAATTTTGTGAAAAACCTTTGGACACCCCTCCTTCACTGGCACGTCGCTTTCTGATTCTGCCCCAAGCAGGCATGATCCACGCTTCTGAATGCAAACCCAGTAAAAGACAGTGTGTAGGTTCCGCAGACCTCATTTTTACAACAGGGAAAGATTATTTCCAGGAAAGGATTTGTGAAAACATGAATATTAAGTGAGCAGTGCTATTATATGCATGTGAAATGGAAATGTCTCACAGTGTTGAGGAACTGGAGCACTGAACCAGAGCTGGTTTTAATTATGTAGAGATGATTAGTTCCTGTAAGACTCCAACTGCAAAATTGCCTCAGAGTTAAAGAATTCGTAAGATTTGAGGGTCTACAGAAGCCAAAATGATCATCTCATCCAGTGGTACCCTACACTCTGTTTAATCCAGTCAGCAAATATATACTTAACACCTGTGTGTACTGGGAACTCAATGACACAAATATTTTTTAAATTGTATTTGTTTTTATTTTATGTGTATGAGTGTTTTGCCTACATGTATGAAGTGCACCACACGCACGCAGTGCCCAAGGAAGCCAAAGGAGGGCACTGGATTCCCTGGAACTGAGTTACAGGTAGTTTTTAGCTGCTGTGTGAGTACGAGAAACAGAATCCAGGTCCTCTGCAAGAGCAGCTAGTGCTCTTAACCTCTGAGTCATTTGTCCAGCCCCATGAAATGTTTTTCTTTTGTTTTGTGTTGTGTTTGCATGTGATGTGATGTGTGTGTGTGCATGTTTGCATGTGTGTAGGTGCACGCTTACACAGATGCCCTTGCTCATATGTGCCCATGCTATGGAGCCCCGACGTTGACTCTGGTGTCTTCCTCAATCATCCTCCAACTTAGGTATTGAAGTAGGGTCTCTCACTGAACCTAGAGTTCACAGTTTTGACGAGCCCAGCTAGCCAGTTTGGTTGGAGGGATCCCCTTTCTGCGATTCCCGTGTGTTAGGATTGCAGGCGGACTTCCAGGCCCACCAGGGTTTTTACACGGGTTCTGAGGATCCTGAAGATAGGAAGTCCAGTTCTCAGGCTTGCATGGCAAGTGCTTTACCTACTGAGAGATCTCCCCAGACCCTTTTTCTGTATTTTTAAAGATAGCCTCATATGTAATCCCAGCTGGCCTGGAAATCACAATATAGCTGAGGATAAGCTTGAATTTCTTAATTTCCTGTGTTCTACTTTGCATTCTATTGCTATGAAAAAACAGTCTGACCAAAAACAACTTGGGGAGGAAAGGTTTTATTGCATCTTACACTTCCAAGGCGTAGTCTATCTCTGAGGGAAGACAGGCAGGAACTTATGGAGGAATACTGCTTACTGGCTTGCTGTTTTTGCAGAGGACCTGGGCTCCATTCCCAGCATCCACATGGTAGATCACATGGTAGTTACAGCCATCTGTAACTCCAGTTCTAGGGGAGTCAATGCCCTCTTCTGGCCTCTGTGGGCATCGGGTACATGGTGTACATACATATATGCAAGCAAAATACTCATATACATAAAATATTATAGTCATCATTCCTTAATAATATTAACTGTTCATCTAGACTTTAATAAAGAAAAGTATCCAGGGCTCAGTGGGTAAAGGCACTTACCACCAAGCCTCATACTAAGTTGGATCCCCTGAACCCACAAGGTAGAAGGAGAGTACCAACTCCTGCAAGTTGTCCTCTGACCTCTATGCTTCCACTGTGGCACACATGAGCCCCACCCCCAAGGATGAATAAATAAAACGAAATAAAAACTTTATTAAAAAACTGAGAATGGAAGCGAATGCCTATAATCCCATCACTCAGGAAGCAGAGGTAGGCAGATCTCTGTGCATCCAAGGCTAGCCTGATCTACAAAGTGAGTTCCATAGGACTCCATAGTGAGACCTTGTCTCAAAATTTTTTTAAAAAATTACAAAAGAGGAAGAAGAGTATTTAATAAGGCGAAATTAGCTGTTAACTCAGTAAAATCACAAATACGTATTTGAGTCATCCCAACAGCACCTGACTTGAAAATTAATAGCATGCATGTACAGGAGGCATATCATTCATTTCGGGGTCAGAAAATGCTTATTTTACAAACATTCCTAAAATCCCTTACAAGCACAAAACAGTTCCCTCTGAGTCTGGAAGCGAAAAACCACCACTTATTTAGTTCAACAGGCTTAGGCTACTGCTAATGAAGACTGAGGTCAGGAGAAGTCAAAATTCACACCTGGTCTCACAACGTGCTAGAGTGAGAAGTTCCACTCGACTCAATGTCTGTTCTGTCCTCTTATGTGGCAAAGAACACTTGTTGTCCCACAATTCACTCTTCTCCTGCTCCATGAGTTTGAGTTGAGCAGACGGGCGACCAGGAGACTACATTTCACAGCTTCTCTTGAGGGGGATCGTGACATGTGACCCCAGCTTGTGGGGCACAAATAAAGTTAATCTGCACTGTGTCTTGTTCAGTTCCTTAGAAAGGGAGCCACATTCCATATCCTATCCTGAAACCTCTCCCTACCACAGCTTTTCCACTGGTAAACTAGCTTTCACCACGCAATCAAGAATTGCTTGGGTGATGGAGAGATGGCTCAGTGGTTAAGAACACTGGCTGCTCTTGCAGAAGACCTGGGTTCGATTCCTAGCACCCACATGGTAGTTAACAACTGTCCATAACTCCAGTTCCAGGGGATCCCTCTTCTGTCCTCCACAGGCATTGCACAACACGGGTGCCCTTACATACATGCAGGTAATTCACGCATACACATAAAAATAATAAAATATTTTTTTAAAAAAGAATTGCTTGGGGCAAATGCAATAAATAAAAACAATCCAAGTCCCTCAATGGCCTCCATACCCCCATACCCCCATACCCCTTTCTGAACTGGGATGTGAAAGAGGAATAAACCTGTTTTGTCTTAGCAACTTTATTTTTGGGTCTCTGTTGCCAGAATGTACACTAAACCTATCAAAAATATTTTCTTACATACAAGTGTACAATGTGAGAGAAGAACAGCAAATTATACATTTTTTACATTTATTTGTGTGTATATGTGTGTGTAAGCATGGTGGGGGGCACCACTGCACGCTTGTGGAGGTCAGAGGAGAACTTGCAGGAATTGCTTCTTTTCTCCCACCATGTGGGCCTGGGGTTTGAACTAAAGTCATCAGATCTGACAGCAAGCATTTTTACCCACTAAGCCATCTCACCAGCCCCAAATTAGACTTTTGAAAATAAGAATGTTTCATATATATATATATATATATATATATATATATATATATATATATATTTTGGCCTCGAACTCACAAAGATCCGCCTGCCTCTGCCTCCCAAGTGCTGGGATTAAAGGCATACACCACCATGCCAGGCATCATCTATATTTTTTATTAACCATATGACCTCTGACCTTGAATGGCCACAGACGAAAATTAACTTTTCACTGTGTAGCTATGGCACTGGAATTTGCCACCCCGTAGTGCTCGATGTCCTGTCAGGGTTGGTGCCTGTGACCAACAGAATATGGTTGTGACTGTATGCGATTCCTAAGGCTGTATCATGAAAACGCTGCTGATTCAACCTTGCCCTCTCTCCTATATCCTCCTGAGTGATCCAGGTCCATGTCATGAGTTCACTGTGGCAGCCATGTACGAGGCCTTTGTGGGCAAGAGCCTGAGGTTGCTAATCAAAAGCCAACAAGAATGAGCCTGAAAGAGGATCCTCCAGCCTTAGCGAAACCACCAGATAAGTGCGACGCAGACGGAGACATGTTTCTGACATGTAGTGCCTGAGACAGCGCTACCTCAGTAGGGAACAGCTACTGGTACAGTCACTATGGAAAACTGTCCGGAGACTCCTCAAGAAAGCAAAAGAAAGGGGCTGGGGAGTTACAGCTCAGGTGGTACAGTGCTTGCCTAGCATACATGAAGTTCTGGGTTTGAGTATCAGGACCACACAAATCAGACATAGTGGCAAACACTATAATGCCAGTACTCGGGAGCTAAGGCAGGGGGACCAGAAGTTCAAGATCATCCTCAGCTATAAAGTGAGTTAGAGACCAGCATGGGCTATATGAGACTCTGTCTCTAAATAAATAGTTTAAAATCAAATTCACAGAAGCAAAGAGTAGAATGATAGTTGCCAAAGAACGCAGTGTTAGAAACATGTCAGCCAAATGGAACAAACTACCAGTTATATGATGGAAAGTTTTGGGGATTCCGTGTACAGCTCGGGAGACTATAGTTATCGATGCTGTTATTTTACAGGAAATTTGCTAGTAGTAGATATTAAGTGGAGTTCTGTTTTCAGTGCTGAGTGTGAAACTTGGGGCCGCACACATGCAGACAACCGTTCCATCACTGACCTAGATCCTCAGCCCCATAGTGTCCTTAGGATACACAGACACACTGTGAGTGTGGTGACTGACTGTGGGTTGACTTGGTTGTGGCAATCATTACACAGTGCACACGGATATCAAATTGTCATGCTGTTCACCATGAATAGGCACAGAGTTGTCAGTTATACCTCAATGACTGAAAAAAAAAAACCTGGCAAAGTCACTTTCCTTTTCTGATTTACAGAAACTCTGATATAATAAACATTTGTTGTTTCAAGCCATTAACCTTTTGGGTTAACTTTTTATGCTATAATATGCCACTGGTACATCACTCTCTGTGTTTAGTATGCTACACTTTACAGGACTTAGTGATAGGACATGCTAGAATATTAGCCTATCTCCCCAGAAAAATAAATAGATTATTAGCTTATGCTTGGGATTAGAGGCAATAATACCCAGGAGTATGCCTTCTTTTCTTTCTCTCCCTCAGTTCTGAGGATTAAACCCACAGCCCTGTACATGTTAGGCAAATACTATTTTATTTTTTTATGTGTATGAGTCTTACCTGCATGTATGTAAGTGCACCCATGTATGCAATGCCTGCAGAGGCCAGAAGAGGGCATCGGATCCCCTGGAACTGGTGTTATGAACAATTGTTAACGCCATGTAGGTGCTGGGAATGGAACCCAGGTTCTCTGCAAGAGCAGCCAGTGCTCTTAACGGCTGAGTCATTTCTCCAGTCCTAGGCAAACACTCATATGCTACATCCACAGCCCATAAGCATACTCTTCTTTTTTTAATTAATTTTTAGTGAGTTTTATTATGACATCACCATGCAGATTATTGTACCTTGCTCATGTCTGCCCCACCCCCACTAATTTTCTGTTCTTTTTGACTCTTTCTCACTGGTCTCATTTCTTGTCCCAGAGAGTCTCCCTTCTGTCTTCATGTCATGTATATATAACTTTTCTGCATATGAGAAGAAACATGATATTTATTTATTGGCCTTTCTGAGTGATCTTCTTTTGCTTACACGATCATCTCAGATTCCACTCGTTTTTCTGAAAATGACATAATTTGTTCTTCTTTACTGTTGAATAAAACTCTATTGTAAAGCTGGGCATGGCAGTGCACACCTTTGATCCTAGCAATTTGGAGACAGAGGCAGGTGGATCTCTGTGAGCTCAAGACCAGCCTTGTATACATAGTGAGCTCCAGCCTTACTGAGGCTACAGGAAGACCCTGTCTCAAAAACAAAACCAAAAACTAAACAACAGCAACAACAAAAACCTCTATTGTAGAATCTGCTCTGTAGCTAGCCCTGGGTTCGGTCCCCAGCACCACATAAGCTGGATGTAGTGGCACATGCCTATAACCCCAACACTCCAGAGGTGGAGGCAGGAGGATCAGAAGTTCACAGTCATCTTCCACTACACAGAGAGTTTGAGGACAGTCTGACTACTTGAGACCCTGACTCTAAAACATAAAATACTGTGTATATATACCACATTTTCTTCATCCACTTATCCATTGTTAGGCATTTAGGTCATTTCCGTATCTTGGCTATAGTGGAACAGTGAGAAACACAGATGTGTAAACATGTCTGGTTTGCTGCCTTTGATGTTCCACCATGCCTGTGGTACTGGGGATTGAACCCAGGCCTTCATAGGCAGTCTATCAACTGAGCTATAGCCCCAGGCTTTGCAGAAAAGCCATATATGCTCCACTTACTGAACTATCAGATGCTGTGGTTGGTGTTGATATGCTGTGAACACGCTCTCAGACCTTGTGGAGATTGTCTTAGAGAAAGGGAAACAAATATTAATTACAAAATACATGATCATGGCTAGTGTAAGAAGAAAATGAGATTTTGACCATGCCATAGTTGAGGACACAGACCTTATTCCAAAATGAGTGGTCAGCTCAATTGTGCAGGACTTAGAGAGGAGGCTATAGACTGGTTTGGAGAGCAGCTAGTGACCCACCTCTGGCCTATGAAAGAAGCTGGAGAGTCCACAAGGAAATGAGGGGACACGGACTACAAGAGGCAGGCTTATTGGGTGACGGACTACAAGAGGCAGGCTTATTGGGTGACGGACTACAAGAGGCAGGCTTATTGGGTGATGGTGCATGGTTTGCCCCAAATCCCCACAAGCTCAGAAGAGGTGGTAAGCTCTTCTGGAACAGGAGAACTTCTGGAACAATTGGAATGTGTCCCTGGAGGTAGGATTTGGAAGGATCATGCCCAAGCAGTGAAGGGCAGGAATGAGGCTGAAGTTGCCTGTGGCAATAGCATAGAGGTTATAATTGGGGAAGTAAGTTTACTCCACTCTGAACAGGTTGGAGGAGCATGGGCACCTCAAACAGAAATACAGATACTGCAACAGTGTGCTGTGGGTTGACCTGGAGCCTCCTTAAAGGAATTTTACCCTATGGTTCATTCTTATATTTATCCTGAGAGAAAGCACTGAGCCCTTAAGGAACAGACTCCCAAAGAAGTCGGGGGCAGGGGGTGGGGAGGTGGGGAGTATGGGGGGTGCTGGAGAGATGGCTCAGCAGTTAAGAACACTGACTGTTCTTACAGAAGACCCAGGTTCGAACCCCAGCACCCACATGGCAGCTAACAACTGTCTGTAACTCCAGTCCCAGGGGATCCGACAGCCTCTTCTAACCTCCACGGGCATTGCACGACGCGGGTGCACTTACCTACATGCAGGCAATACACGCATACACATAAAATTAAAATAATAAATAAAATAATAAAAAAAGAAGTCAGGGGGACAGCTGGTAAAGGATCACCCGAGTCAAGGAAATGCGTCTGAAGATCCAGGAACAGGGTCTCCCAAGCACCCCTGAGAAGGACGACAGAGGAAGAGCCCACTTCGGACTCTTGCCCAGACCAAGGGATGCGAAGTCCTAACTGAACCTTTTCGACCCTTTGTTCCGCTTTCTCCTTCAACACAGTAGTGGTCAGAGGTTGATGCTGGTAGTTGAAGGAGGAGGAACTAACAAGGAGACAGAAGTCAAATACATCCCTCCTTCCCACAGTGTCCGGTCCACACTAGGCCAAGTTTGAATGGTGCACAGTTTGTATTATTTCTCTGGGCTGGGAAAAATTAATTACTGCTCTCATTTATATCTTAAAGACTTGGTGGGTTAAGAGCTTGGTCCCGAAGACCATGCTATTGAGAGATGGTGGAACCTTTAAGAGGTAGGGCATGGTGGGAGATCTTAGGCCATTGGAGGCATGCCTTTAAGAGAATACTGAGACTCTGGCCCCTTCATCTCAGCTGCTTTTGTTGCCTCACCATGCAGCCCACCTCATGCTTCCAAGATGTGTTGTCTTGGGGCTAGAGAGATGTCTCAGTGGTTAAGAGCACCAGCTGCTCTTGCAGAGGACCTG
Organism: Nannospalax galili; assembly: GCF_000622305.1. Taxonomy (NCBI): domain Eukaryota; kingdom Metazoa; phylum Chordata; class Mammalia; order Rodentia; family Spalacidae; genus Nannospalax; species Nannospalax galili. The sequence continues at coordinate 184,022 of NW_008331662.1, forward strand.
GGTTTGGTTCCCAGTACCCAAACTCCACTTCCAGGGGATTCAATACCCTCTTCTGACCTCCATGGGCATTGTACAACACAGGTGCACTTACATACATGCAGGCAATACACTCGTACACATAAAAAGTTTTAAAAAGTCAAATTTTTGTTTGGTCTTTTGAGACAGGCTCTCCCTGTAGCCCCAGCTGACCTGGAACTTACTATGTAGACCAGGCTAGCCTCAATCTCATGGAGATCCACCTGCCTCTGCCTCCCGAGTGCTGGGATTAAAGGCAAGCGCCATCACACCTGGTTATAAATGAAAAAAAAATTTTTTTTAAAGATATGTGGTCTTGTCCACAGACCCAAGAGCAGTGAAGGCAGTCATAAACTGTGATCTCCAAAACTGTGAGCTCAAATAAACGTTTTGTTGTCATGAACTGATCGTCCTGGACTAACACAACCACGAGGGACCGTCCTGACATCTAAGGTGACAAGAGCAGAGGCTAGCCAAGCTTGTCCAAGAGGTTATTTCATCAGGATTGTTTACAGGACAGTCATGGAGAAAAGTAAGCTTGCTTTATGACTAGACTCTTTTGAAACCCTTCTCTTTCTAATGCTCCCTACGTGCCTATAGCAGGGTGTTTGATCTAAGAAGAAAAAGGAGGCACAGCTGGGGCCCAAGGAGGAGGAGAAATCTTGAAAGATCACAGCAGCAGTGAAAAGGGGTGTGAGGAGCAGATGAGAAGAATGAGGAGGATGAGAACTGAAGTCAGAGTGGGCTTTCTTGTCACAAATGGTGGGAGGGTTTGGAGTAGTTTCCAGGTGGAGATCATGGTCATAGGAGGCAGTATCTGGGTTGAAATGGAGAAGACAGTCAATGGAGAGTGAGAGCTAAGGAATCTATTGACCAGGGTTACATGTGAGACAGGAACCCAAGCCAAGGTGATGCAGGTTGGAGACAAGGTTGTATCAGTGTCATCAGTAAGGAAGAACAGCTTGAGCCACAAAGGAATGGGGCTCATGGATCTGTGTAAGAGCTGGGAAGACAGGGGATCCAGATGGCTCAATAGAAGGGTCTGAGAAAGAGGCTGAGTTGCAAACTGGACAGGGGAGAGTGAACCACTTTTGGTTGAGATGTGATAAAGGGGTAGGGCTTACAATGATAGGTCAACCAATGGGGACGTGAGGAAAGCAGATTCTGTCCCTAATGGTGATCCATAGCCCTGTTCCTGAAAGTGTACTGTGAGTACCAGTGGCATCATCACCTGAAACCTCCATGTCCCTCCAGACTTACTGGATTCAAGTCTGCATATCACAAGCTGTCTCAGTGGTTCTATGCACATTAAAGTTTGAGCAGCTCTGTTCTGAAGTAAGAAAGTTTAATCTAGCCATGGCCTAGAAGGATATTATGAGATTACCACATGTATGTGAATATTCCTTTCCTTTTCTTTAGAGCCGCAAGTTTTCCTAGGGGTATTAGAAATGAGCTGATAAGCTTAATGCTGCTGTCATGGTTTTAGAGACCTGGGTCCTTGTGTGTGGGTGGCCATTGATGAGGATAGTGTGGCTAAGAAAAATCGAACCTGGTTTTTAATGTATGGATGAGTAAATGCATAAAACTAGAAGCTATAAATTGTGTGTGGCGGTATACCCTATAATCTACCCTATAGAAGCAGGAGGACCAGGAATTGAAGGTCATCCTTTGCTAAACAGTGTTCAAGTCTAACCTGGGCTACTGAAACCCTGTTTCAGGGGAAAAAGTGCTCTATGAGGGCTGAGCATAGTGAACATGGCTGTAATTCTAACCCTCAGGAGACTGACAGAGAACTACAAGTTTGAAGGCAGCAAGTATCTGAATGTGACCCTAACTTAACAAAGACACAAACCCAAATTTTAAAAGATAGGGCATATTTTCTCTGTTTTACAATGCTTGAGGGGATGGGGATATAGCTCAGTTGCTAGAGTGCTTGCCTAGCATGCACAAAGTCCTGGGTTCAGTCCTGAACACCGCATAATGCTGGGTATGGTAGTCTACATCATCATTGGCTACATAGCAGGTTCAAGGCCAACCTGGGCTACAAGATACCCTGTCCCCAAACAAACAAACAAGCAAAAATTACAACACTTGAGGGCTTTCCCTAAATCATTTAAGAAATTTGAATGCCGATTTTCTTGGGCTACTGACATCGAGGAGAGGAGCATCACAAGGAGCAGAGGCGCATGCTAAGGGACTCCTTTGGAACAACATGAAAAGATGCTCTGATGCCCTTTGAGGCAGAGAAGCCTGCACAAAGTTTGATCATTTTTCTGTTTTTCTGTCCCATGGAATTCACAGCTGTGCAGCCAGAAAATGCCACTTTCTGGTCACTTGGATTCTAAATGAATGTGTATCATGCTAAACATATTGCTGGCAGAAATCTTAATTTTTAAAACAAGAGAAATGTGGGTGGAATGAGCCATCTCATCCCTTCAGACGCCACACCTGTTTCCCCACTGGAGCCTGCCTCACGGTAGTCAGGGAGACTGGAGAAGGGAAGAAGGGGGTGGGGTGTTTGAAGACTTTAATCAGCTTTGTTTTGCAACCAGAGCCCTTCCTTCAGTCAGCACAGGTTGGAAACTAGTTTTTCGGAATCTAGAGGAAAGAGCAAGGGCACGAGGCACCTGTGACACAGAAGGCACCGCTCCCATTTGCTCTTTAAATGTTTTGGTCAAAAGGGCTAACTCCCTTGGGGCATTTTTCTCAGTTGTTTATGCAAACCACAGATAGAAGACACAGTTGGGCAGTCAAAGCTAACAAGCCTATTTAAATTACCAATAAATAGCTTTTCGCTTTGATGGTGGCTTAGAATGGTTCACTAGGCTACCAGAAGGATTTGTTTTCGTGTGTGTGTATGTGTGTGTGTGTGTGTGTGTGTGTGTGTGTGTGTGTGTGTGTGTGTACACGTGTGTGTGTGTTTGTGTGTGTGTGTAACCCATAATAAATGGCAAGCTCTAGAGAAAAATGTGTGCCCGTGTGTGTGTACACATGTGCATGTGCTTGTGTGTGTGTGTGTGTGTGTGTGTGTGTGTGTGTGTGCATGTGGAAGCCAGATGTAGATGCTGGGTGTCTTCCTCAGTCACTCTCTGCCTTATATTTTGAGACAGTCTCTCATTGAACCTGGAGCTCCCTGATTCAGCTAGCCTGGCTGGCAGTCTAGCTCCACAGATCTGCCTGTCCCCACTTCCCTGGCACTGGGATTACAGATGTGTGCTACTCTGCCTAGGTTTGGAATGGGTGCTAAGAATCCAAAGTCAGGTCCTCATGCTTGCACAGCAAGCATTTTACTGGCTGAGTCATTTAACCAGCCTCTTTGTTTTTGTTTTTAAAGGCTACAATATGGTTATCAGATTCAAGGACCAGGGATGAGGAGTCTGTCTTGTCTTAGTCACAATGTTTCATAGTTAGACAGAATGTAGAGTCTCACACAGAGGTGTAGGAATCCCATGGAGATGGAATTACAGGCAGTTGTAAACTGTCAGACATGGACGTTGAGAAATGAACTCAGGTCCTCTGCAAGAGCAGTACATGCTCTTAACTGCTGTGGCCCTCGAGATCCAGCCCCTGATGAGGCCTACAGTGAAGATTAACCATCACACAGAGCAACCGTGACTAATGCAAAGACATTTCCCATCTTACAGATGAGGAAACAAAGGTCTAGCCAGGTTAAATAGTTAATGAAGATTCAGGTCCAATTAACACTGGAGCAGCAACAGAGACTTGGTATTCCGACCAAACTGTAACTCCCACTCACAGCCTAAGAGGGGAATCATGTACTAGAAAAATCCCGAACAACACTGGGGTCTTCTCTCATTTCAATGGACTGAAAGTAAGATCCAGGGAGGAAGTTACTTAACCAAGGATCCAGGGACAGAACTGGCCCAGAAACCAGACCAGGCTTAGTGATCACAACACATTGTGTATTCCTGGGGAGACACGTACAAACATTTACTCAGCCTAGATAATTAACCGGTGATAGACCAAAGTAAGGATACTACCAAAGTCTAATTTCGTGAACCAATGAGTTATCAGGGTTATTTACAGGAGTGTGAATGAGAGGGGATTTACAGGAGCAGAAATGACTCAAAGACGGCTGCATCACCAAAAGCCCACACCAAATGCCCACCCCAGCATGGGTGACGGCTCATGAAAGCAGGAAGCCTAGAGCTCACAACCCAACTTGCAAATAGTTTGACAGGCTGGAGAGTGTCTCTTCTAGGCAGGTCCACTGATACCTGCTTCTTCAGGCAGCTAGTCTGGTCTGAGAGTGTCTCAGCAGTCCTTGCTGCTTGTATATGTGGTTGGGAGGGCGGGGCCTAGTGAAGCTGGTCAGTTTCAGCAACTTCCAGAAGCTACTGCGTTTTTTACTTCCAGAGCTTAAGGAGCTTGGGCAGGATGGAAATCTAGAAGTCTAGAAGGATATTGTTACACAGCACACGACTCTAAAAAAAAAAAATTATCAATAAAATCATACACAATAAAGGAAACATTCTTTTTTATGTGTGTCTTTTGCTATGTAGATCAGGCGGGCCTCCATCTCACAAAGATCCACCTGTCTCTGCCTCCCAAGGGCTGGGATTAAAGGTGTGCACCACCACACCCATCTTGAAGAAAACATTTTTTTTTTTTTTTTGGTCTTTTTGAGACAGGGTTTCCCCCTAGCCCCAGCTGGCCTAGAACTCACTATGTAGACCAGGCTGGCCTTGAACTCACAGAGATCTTCCTGCCTCTGCCTCCCAAGTGCTGGGTGAAGGAACCATTTTTAAAAATTAATTTCTTTTAGCCCAGCGTGGTGGCACATGCCTTTAATCCCAGCACTCGGGAAGCAGAAGCAGGAGGATCTCTGAATTCAAGGACAGCCTGGTCTACAAAGTGAGTTCCAGGCTAGCTGGGGCTAGAGGGAGACCCTGACTATAAAAAGACGACAAAAACAAAACAAAAACAAACAAAACAAAAAGCCATGGACTTAAAAAATTATTTTTATTTTATGTATATGAGTGTTTTGCCTGCATGTATATAAGTGCAGCACATGTGTGCAATGTCTGTGGAGGCCAGAAGAGGGCATCAGACACCCTGGAACTGGAATTACAGATGGTTATTAATCACTATGTGGTGCTGGCAACCAAACCAGGGTCCTCTGCAAGAGCAACCAGTGCTCTTAACCACTGAGCCATCTCTTTAATCCCAATAAAGGAAACATTTGAAGGAAACTTTTTTTCAAAGAGAAACCAAAGAATTATCTGAATTATCTCTGTCACAAGAAAAGGAAAATCCAAGCCAGGTACAAGGATTCCAAATAGGGAAGATATTAATAGCTCTCACAAAAATGTACAGGTTGTACATAAAAAATAATTTAAAAAAATGTTCAGGTTGATAAGGTTCCATGATAACAGGAGAGGCAGTTATGTACCATAACATTTATGGGCAACAGTGATTAAGATTGAATTAGACTGCTTTCTGGGTTTCCTGAAAGAAGCAAGATGCTTAAAAGGAAGGACTAGAGTGGTGGACTTCACCAGGTCCTAAGGACTGTCTTGCTCCCTACAGGTACTGGGACAGTCAGACCAGGCTGACCTGCTTTATAAAGATTCCAGAGACAAGCGGTAGTCTAAAATTCAGATAGAGAAGAAAAAGACCAAGGTCATGGCTTCTGAACAGGAAAGTTTCTGAAGTAAACATTTCTGAGTGTTTTGGATGCTTGAAAGTGGACCCCTCCAGATTAGAAATCTCTGGGTCTCAAATCCTCTCCTCAACATTCACAGAATATACTAAGAGATTTTTCTGGAAGAAAGTTGTTTTATTACTCATTGTTAGTAGTTATAAAATAACAAAGCAATTGTCCCTTGTTAATGTGAAGATTACTGTTAAAAGATGTTATTTGTAGGGCTGGTGACATGGCTAAGCAGTTAAGAGCACTGACTGCTCTTGCAGAGGACCCAAATTCAATTCCCAGTGCTACATGGCAGCTAACGACCATCCTTTGCTCCAGCTCCATGGGATCCATTGCCCTCTTCTGGCACCCCCAGGCATTGCCTGCATGTAGTGCACATACATACATGCAGGCAAAATACATACATAAAATAAAAATGAAGAATTAATGAATAAATTTTTGAAGATGTTGAGGGCTAAAGATGTATCTCAGTTGATGAGTGCTTGCCAGCACTGCCTAACACTGGGTGTGGTGGCACATATCTGTAATCCCAGTACTTGGCAGATAGAGGCAGGAGGATCAGTCGTTCAAGGCTTGCCTCAGCTCCATAGTGAGTGGGAGGGCAGGCTGGGCTACGTTAGATCCTGTCTCAAATAAATAAATAAATAAATAAATAAATAAATGTGTTAGTTTGGGAGGCTGGGGATGTAGCTCAGTTGGTAGAAATGCTTGCTAGCATGCATGAAGCCCTGGGTTACATCTCTAGCACTGAAAAAAAACAGGCATGGTGACCAAAACCTGTAATCTCAGCACTTGAGGGGAGTGGGGGGAGTAGAGGCAAGAAGCTCAGAAGTTCAAGGTCACCCTTGATACTTAGTGGGTTCAAGACTAGCTTGAACTACATGAGATTCTGTTCCAAAAAAGATTATTTTATTTCATTTACTTTACAAAGCTTACATAAATAAATTTTAAATAGCATCCCCAAGGACAGTTTCTTTTTAAGCAGGAAGCCTCATTCTTAAAAGATAGACTGTCATTATAGAATTTGACACTAGAGGGCGCTCCATGAGAAGGCTGACCACACAGACTCCCAGGACGCCTTCTAGAGCTGCTAGAGATGACTAAAGGAAATGAGCAGTAAAATTCTACAGATAACATCACCAGACCCGATGTCACAAGTTACTCCACCGGCTGCAAACGTTCCCCTCCCTCCCTCCTGCCTGCCCCCCCCCCACTCCGTCTCTCTGGGTTTAATTTTGTTATTGCTACTGTTTTAACATAACCTTAGTCTAGAAAAGGGTTGACTTTTCACATGCATACTATTTAATCTCACGAGTCTGTAAAGTAGGTATAATTATCTCCACTTTTCGGATTAAGAACCTGAAGTTTAGTGAGCTCAAGCGATGTTCTCATAGTCATAAGTGCAAAAGCATTTGCTATTGGCCTCCTTCAAGTGGCATGTTCAAAGCAAGGGCCATTGCTGAACGTTTCAATTGCTGAACCTTTCATTTGCAGAATTCCTTGGATTTTTTTGCTAAAACTTCGCTCTGCTACAGATCTTGCCCTTCACTCCAGACAAACCATTATTTTTGCTGTCTTATAAACATTCCTTACTTGTTCCATTCCACCCTCTCCTTCTGGAATGTCTTCCCTGATCTCTCTTCACCTCTGAGACCACCAGGCCTTCATGCTTAAGCTCTTCATTTCCCTCTCCTCTGGGTCTTGGACCTGATCCTGATTGCTGGTGCTTCCTGAGCTGGAATAAGGGCTCATAAATACCGGCCCACCAGTGGCTCTCAACCCTTTGTAGGTGTCAGAATTGCCCTGGGGGTGTTTGTCCAAACTGCCCAGCCCCTATACACAGTGTGATCCCAAGTCTGGGATAACATCTCAGCATATTTAGCAAGCATCCTGAATGACTGTGATTAGGTAGTTTGTGGACTTCTTTTTTTTTTTTTTTCTTTTTTGGTCTTTTTTAGACAGGGTCTCCCTATAGCCCCAGCTGACCTGGAACTCGTTATGTAGACCAGGCTGGCCTCGGACTCACAGAGATCCACCTGCCTCTGCCTCCCAAGTGCTGGGATTAAAGGCATGCACCACCACACACAGTGTGAACCTCATTTTTGATAGACTATTTCTATTGCATTAATTGAAATGTATTCATATGCATATATTACATTGCATCTGTTACTGTTACTTTAAACATTTTCTTGAGCTACTTCATTTCATGTATTTCGTTTCTTGAGAGTGGGAGCTCATGGGCTGGGGATATAGCTCACTTGGTAGACTGTATGCCTTAGCATACAGGAAGCCCTGGCTTCAGTCACTAACACTGCATAAACATGACCTGACAGAGGCTGGAGGATCCGGCATTCAAGATCATCCTCAGCTACATAGTGAGTTTGAAGACAGCCTGAGCTACATGAGACCCTTTAAAGAGAGAGAGTGCTCTTACAAGGCAAAGACCTTATTTTCTTATTTTCTCACTTCGATCTCTCCAGATCTCCCCTTCCACATAAGACTCAATCAAGTTGGCAGTTTCCCATACCTCTTTTGGCCTGGAGCATAACTTCCTTCATGAGTTCTCTTGCAGCTCAGGTTTGATGCTCACTGTAGTCTTACTGGCCAAACCCAGGTGAAGCACTCCAGCGGCATGTCCCCACAACACCCAGCTCCTGTCTGTCAGAACAGGCCACACAGACTTTCTGTATTTCCATAGTAACTGTAGTCCAGTCTCACCAGGTATATGCTGTGCCTTCTTTGTGAGAGTAGCCTTTGGTTTTCTAATTTATTTCTGTATCCCAGTTCAAGAAAAGAATTGGATACATAATAGATACTTAATGGCAAATTGCAGAATAAAGGAAGGAATACATCGAAATAGAAATAAGAATAAAATCCTCCTTGGGCCTGGGGATGTAGCTCAGAGTGCTTGCCTAGAATGCACAAATCCCTAAATGTAATCCCTAGCACTGCATAAAACCTAGTGTGGATTGGGGAGATGGCTAAATGGGTAAAGGTGCTTGTTGCCAAGCCTGATGATCTGAGTTCAGTTCCAGAATCCACAGGTGAAAGGAAAGAACCAACTCCCATACACTGTCCTCTGACTTCCACATGCACACTGTGACACATACATACATATATACATATATATATATATATATATATACATACATACATATATATATATAAATGTAAAAAAATAGGTGTGGTGAAGCATGCCTGTAAACTCAGCACTTGGGAAATGGGGACAGGAAGATTAGAGAATCAAAGTCATTCCTGGCTACATAGTGAATTCAGGCCCAGTCTGGTATATGTGAGGCCTTGTCTTCAACACAAAACAACCCCACCTTGATTCACATAAGCACAGGAAGGGTGCTCACTTTGTGGTCTCGCCTTTGTGGTCAGAAAAAGGCACCAGTGGGATACCCAGGGGAGCTATAACATCCTAGTTATTTTCCCAACTTTATTTTCCCTGTGGATCTAACTTAGTTCAACTGAATACTTATTTCTGGGTGTCTTTGATATAATAGGTGCTATGCTAGACACCAGGAAGTCAGAATGTATATGGGGTGGGCATATAGCTCACTGATAGAGCACTTGCCTAGCATATGTCAGGGCCTGATTTAGATCTCTAGCATTGAAAAATAAAAAAGCAAGACAAGGTACCTGAACTTGAGTGTGTAATATTTAAAGTGAGACCATTTTCTGATCTATATTCTAATGTGTTTAGCTATTAATAGAAAACAAGAAATGACACTGTTCCACTCAGGAGAATTCAAATGACTCTGGATCTTATAATAGTCACAGCACATAAACAAATCTATAAGAACTGAAGAAACATCAAAGGGAAAGTCAGGCTTTAGAGTCCCACGAACCCTATGCTGAGATACCATGATCTCTTGCTGATTGTGCTGATTGAGCTGCACATTTAAAGGAGATCTAATTGCACTAATACCAACTGTGGCATCTATAAACAATTGGTAGCACTGTTAACCTCTGTGCCTGGTGCCCTACTGAGCAATTTCTGTGCCTTATGATTAGTCTTCTTGACTATCTAGTTCAAATTTAGTGTAATCACATTTTTACAGCTGAGGAAACTATTAAAGACTGGGTGTTTGTGTCCCTCATAAATTCATATGTTGATGCCCAGCCTGGCTGTATTTGGAGAAGGACTCTCTAAACAAATAAGGTTAAATGAGGTCGTAAGGTGGGGCGCTTTTTACCAGGACTAATAATATCTTATGAAGAGATACCAGAGAACTCCTCACCCCCACAAAGCTAGTTGAAAACACAGAAAAAAAGCAGATGTGCAAGCTAAGGGTAAAGATGTCGTGGACACCAAGCCTTCTAGCACTTTGACCTTGAACTTAACCGCCAGACCACTTTGACCTTGAACTTCACCTCCAGACCAGGGAGAAAACCAGTGTCTGCTGTTGGAGCCATCCTGTCTATGGCATTTTGTTCTGTCAGCTGGAACTAATTAATATATTAACTTGGGGAGGGTAATTTGCCTGACACAGATAACAAATGGCCTAGCCAGGATTTGAACTTAGGACTGTCTAGTGAATAAATATGATAATGTAGATAAGTCAGGCAAAGATGGGGGCATACCTTTAATCCCTATACTCTGGAGGCTGAGGCAGGAGGACTGCCAGGAGTTTGAGGCCACCCTAGGCTACCTAAGCAATATCCTATGTCAAAAACAAAACACAAACATGCAGAGATACTTTCATATCACTGTTTATTTCAGTACTATTTATGATAAGTTATAGAACCAACCCAGGCATCCAAAAACAGAGGAATGGATAATGAAAATGTGATATATACATACATACACACACATATATATATGTGTGTGTGTGTGTGTGTGTGTGTGTGTGTATCGCCAATGAAATTTTTTTCAGCCATAAAGAAGAAAAAAGTTATATTGTTTACAGGAAAATGGATGCAATCAGAGACGGTCATATTAAATGAATTAAGTCAGTTTCAGTTAAGACATAGCATATGTTTTCTGTCATTTGAGGTTCCTAGATTTTACATAGATACATGAAGTCATATATACACATATATATGAAAGAAGAAAAACTGTCTAGGGGACAAACGGGGATTAATGGGAGGGGGTGAGAGGAAAAGGGGATGTAAGGTATGGATCAAATGTGCTCAGCACACAATAAATACTTGTGTGAAAACTTTAAAAATAAATTAGTCTAGTCTAAAAAGGAAAAACAGCTGAGCATGGTGGTGCATGCCTTTAATTCTAGTATATGGGAGGTAGAGGCCGGTGGATCTCTGTGAGTTTGAGGCCAGACTGGTCTACATAGGAGATTCTGTCTCAGAAAAAGGGGGTGGGCCTAGAGAGATGTTTCAGTGGTTAAGAGCACTGGCTGCCCTTGCAGAGGGCACAGGCTTGGTTCTCAGTACCCACATGGTGGCTAACAACCATCCTTAACTCCAGCTCCAGGGGATCCAGCACTGTCCTCTGTGCTTCTGGCCACCGTGGGTATTATATGCACATGGTGAACTTTCATACATGCAGGCAAGACACATACACATAAAATAAAAATAAAATAATTTTTAAAAAATTTTAAAGAGGAACACAATAAACAAAAACCCAAGAACTAAAAAAGAAAAAAAATGATGTAGATAAATTTTGGCTCAGTGTGTAATAAATAATAAGCCTTTAACAAATGGTTTCTAATAGTCCTACTGCATTCCAAGTGCTGAACCCACAAGATTACAACTGTTGAGGTGACTTTTTCTGCAAGGCAACAAGGCCGGCTGGGTTCCTGAGCCCATGGCACATACCAAAGGCAGGGAGGGAGCACATTCCAGCCCAGTTTCAGAGCTGCTGTGGCCTCTCTTGCCCTCTGTCTCCCTAGACTTAGGAACTAGCACCCCTGAAGCCCATTCCTGTGCATTCAGAACACTCTGGTGCTTCAAAGACTCCCAGGCTCCCAGCTGGGTACCCAGCCTGCCACATGCATCCCTGTACCATATCTGCTAAGTAGCTACCCCTATTTTAATTGGCCTACCTTACCCACAACCAGCTGGGGCTATATTGTTATCTTGTAAGGAAGGCAAGGTGGAAGCCCAAGTCCCATTCACAAATGTCTCCATTACTTCTCTGCATCCAGAAAATCATTTCTGTCAAGCAAGATGGCCAGGCAGTCATAAGTCCCAGAAGTAATCACTGGACAACCCTTCCAAAATCTGTACATAAATTCTATCACATCTGTCCCATGTAAAACTACTTCAGATGCAAGGAGAGTCCGTAGTCCCAGGGGACTAGTATGGCTGGCATCACCACTGAGGCCTGGGTGACAGCTGTCAGATGAGAGCTGGCTCAGAAGGCTGGACAGTTAGAAACTTGAGCCCATTCAGCCAAATACCCTGGGTTCAATCCCCAGTACCCTCCTCACTACACACACACACACACACACACACACACACACACACACACAGCACACACACACAAAGGGCTGAGGATATGGCTCAGTTGATAGAGTGCTTACCCAGCATGCACTAAGTCCTCGGTTCGATCACTCACACTGTAGAAAACTGGACATGGTGGCATATGTAATGTCAGCACACAGGAGGTAGAGGCAGGAAGATCAGAAGTTCAAGGTCATCTAATACATATTGAGTTTAAAATCAGTCTGGGATACACCAACCCTGTCTCAGAAAAAAGAAGAAAAGTGGGGAAACGGAGGGGGGAGGAAGGGAAAAGAAAAGAAAATTGCCTCTCAGTGTGACCGCTGGAAGCAGGGCTCTGGCCCTGGAAGTCTCTTTCTCCTGCCCCCAGCAGGTCTGTAAATGGCGATTATGAAACCTGCCTCCGGACTTCATCCTTAGTTCTTCCTAACAGTTCCAAGCGTCTAAGACTTGTACTTAGGCTATTTTTAACTTGTCCTTTCTTTTAAAAATTACACCAGAGGAGCTTAATCAGCCCCATTTGGCTTTGTGTAGAAAAAGAAAATTTGCAGACATTAGCCAATAACTGCTACAGAATGTGGCTGGCTGGCATGCCTCTTCAAACCAGCCTTTCTCTTCTTCAGTGTGATAGTTTATTTTTGGATGGCAGCCTCCGCACATCACAAACATGCCACATGGGAGTTCATTGTGAACCTAAAAGAAACAGAAGATGTGGGTGAGGAGGTTAGAAAAGGCAGTCCAGGCTTCAGATGTCAAGGTTGGGGGAGGGGGTCAGGTACTGGGAATTTCTGGCTGCCTCAGGTGGTTTCCAGCACCTCACACATACCTGCACCTTCTTCACAACAGTAGGGATGACAGGAAGCAGTGGGAGAAGGCAAGTGACATTTCAGGTTTTTGTTCATGATCATGTAAAACACACAAACCACCACCACCAAAACAAACAAGTGAGAAAGAACTCACTGTTCTTGCAGGGGCTAAGACACGGTGGTCAGAAACAGGGCAGCAATCTATCCACCCAAGCTGCAGAATCCACCTTGGACAAAGTTGAATCTACAAAAGGGTCCAGCTTTTGAATGACACAAGATCCAAGTCACAAATGGCACCGCTGCCACCAGCTGTGTCGCAGTAGTTAGACATAGACAACTGCTCTCTGGACTTAAGCTAAGTATCACAGAGGTCAGACAAAGCTCAGGTGTGTTGCTTGTGCTCAGCCTGCGGGTCGTTCCAAAGTCCTCTGACCACTCTCTTCATCCAGGTATTCCCATTCTTGATAGGAGCTCAGCCACGCCTTCATCTGATGGAGTAGCAATACATAGTCAATGGCCTGAAGTCACTGACTGTAGTTCGTGACATTCAAACAGTGTCTTTTGTATCTGTTCTTCGTGTGTGTAAGGTCTGGGGAAAGAGAGTGGAATTTAATTTCATCAGAGGAAAAGCTTCCTTCTTGGACAAACAGTTGCCCATCCTCTTGGAACTGTGTTGATGTTATAATGCACTGTTCTATAGAATTTGCCTTAAGAATCCATGTTATTTTGAGCATTCCATGATCACTCAGAGAATGGAGGTGTTTACACTCAGAAAAGACAAAGGACTGTCTGGCCATTTTGCTTGACAGAAATGATTTTCTGGATGCAGAGAAGTAAATGTGAATGGCAGCAACCATTTTCAGATTTATGCCTGTAAGAAAGAACTTTTCTGGTTGAGTGTGTGAAGTATTTATTCCTGATGTATACAACTTCTGTTAATTAATCAAAAGGAGGCAGGATAAGAAGGGTAATTTTTTTGAACTGCCATTCAAGTCTAGTGCTCATAATGAAAAGGTGAAGGGTTTTGTGTTTAGACTTTTGATGAGCAATTAAACAATTAAAAAAAAAAAAACCCCAACTACCGAGGGCTGGGGTTATACCTCATTTGGTAGAGTGCTAGCCTAGCATGCACCAAATCATGGGTTCAATCCCCAACACCACATAAACCAGACACAATGGTGCATACCTGTGTAGGAAACAGGAGGCTGTAAGGGCCAGTTTATGCTTAGACAACATGGCCCTGTTAAGAATTTCCAGCATAGGCCAGAAGGTGAACGTTAGATACTGGAGGCCAAGGACTTAGCACCAAATGACTGACACCAATGTCAGGGAACCCCAGAAGTAAATAGTGATGTATTCTGTTATATGACTCTTTTTGACAGAATGTCACTTTTGGTGAGTCTATATAAATATGGCCTCGAGGTCAGAGGCCTGAGGTGACACCTTCACCAGCCTGGGTATGTGTATTTGCCTATACATCCCTGTGCTGGTCTATATGCCTGCCTGTGCTTGCCTGTGTGGGGTTGTGTGTGCCAGTGTGTGCCTGGTTACCTGCTGGCATCTGCCCACCTAGTAGTCTTTGTACTAGTGAATAAAATATGTCTTATCTGTTCATGGCTTCTGAAAATCACTTCAACCTCCTGGTCACCCATGACCTTTCCTGGTATAGAAGCTTGCACTCACAACCTATCATTGAAGCACTGGGAGGTAGAGGCAGAAAGATTAGGTCAAGGTCATCTTTGGCCATCCTTGTGACCCTTAGGAGTTCAAGATCATTTGTAATCCTGTGGGTTCAAGGCCAGCCTGAGGAACCTAAGACCTGTCTCAGACAAAAAGAGGAGCGATCTATGAGTGAGTTGAAGATAAATGTTCAATAGCTGATGACACAGGAAAACACCAAACCCAGACTCAGTTTCCCCTTTACCTTCACTCCAGTAGCAATCAACATAGAATACTCATATGGGGCTCTTCCCCCACCAGCAAACAAACAATTAATTCTGTAATGGATTGCATGGATTGCAGCTGAATATCTTCTAATGCAGCTCAGTTCTGATGGTACCTACCAGGAAACAGCATAGGATTCCATAGGCTGAGGGCTGAGTCCCAAGACTTCCCCATTTACTTTGATGGTGACTGCCTGTACATCTAACTCAACAGCTAATAAAATGGGGTTCTCTGCAAATCTCTCTTTCACTTAATTTTCTAGGAGTGTTCACAGATCTCAGGGAAATATGCTTAGTGTTTTATCATAAAGAAAATCACAGCTGGGCATGGTGGCACACACCTTTAATCCCAGAGGCAGGTGGATCTCTGTGAGTCTAAGGCCAGCCTGGTCTACATAGTGAATTCCAGGCCAGCTAGGGCTACAGGGAGACCCTGTCTCAAAAAGATCAAAAAAGGGGCTGGAGAGATTGCTCAGTGGTTAAGAA
>NW_008331662.1:199531-199658 GCF_000622305.1 Nannospalax galili
GAAGAAAGAAAAGAAAGGGAGGGAGGAAGGGAGGGAGGAAGGAAATCACAAAAACACTGGATGAGCACATGCTTTTGATCCTAGCACTTAGGAGGCAGAGGCAGGTAGATCTGAGATTGAGGGAAGC
>NW_008331662.1:199864-201793 GCF_000622305.1 Nannospalax galili
CACGGGTGCACTCACATACATGCAGGCAATACACTCATACACATAAAATAAAAATAATAAAATATTTTTTAAAAAAGAAAACCACATAGAGTAAAGATAAGGAGATGCAGAGGGCAGAGGATGGGAGGAGGCTCAGATCTTCCATATCCTCCCTAGATATGCCGCCCTCTTTTGGGAACTCTCTGAATCGTGTCTTTTCATGGTTTTATGGAGGATTAATTCATACACATTCATGATAAGTGATTAAGTGAGGTCATTAGTGATGAACTTACGTTAGCTTTCCTTCACAGAGGTGTGTGTGAGGAGGTGAGGATGAAAGTCGAATGTTCTAATTCTAACATCTTCCAGGTGACCAGCCCCCATTTGGGAAGGTGCTTAGGAGCTGCCAGGCATCAGCTGGCACCTTGGCATAGAAGATATTAAAACAAATCAACAGGTTACTTGGAACTCCAGGGTTTTAGGAGTTGTATATTAGGAAACTAGGTCAAAGATGAAACACATATTTCATAATATCACACAGGGGTTATTATAGACTCTCAGAAAAGGAAGGTACCTGGTCCCTTATCCTATGAATGAATCATTTAGACTCACCACCTTCACCCCCTGTGTTAGGGTTCTCCAGAGGATCAGATACAATAGGATAGCGATAGACGATTGATAGCTAGATGGAGAGAGAGATTATGGATAGGTGGGTAGATGATAGAGGTATATAGACATAGACAGGAGAGGGTTTATTATGGGAACTGGCCTATGTGATCACGGAGGCTGAAAAGCCCCATGGAGTACCTTCTGTAAGCTACGGAACCAGGGAAATCCACAATGCAATTCAGTCTAAGTCCAAGTGTCTGAGAGCCAGGGAGCCACGCTGAGGGTGAAGGCCTGAGATCTCTAGGAGAGGGCAGGGCGCAGATTGGAGGTGTACTTGTTTAAGTTCTGGAGTCCAAAGGTCTGAGAACCTGGGGTTCCAACAGCATAAGGGCTGAACAAGGGATGTCTCAGTCCTGGAAGAGATGCAAACTTGCCTTTCTTGCTTGCTTTATTTACCCTGGTGCCTCAACTACAGGGATGGTCTCTGCTCATGGTGGGTGAGGGCAGAGCTTCCTTACTCAGGCCACTGGTTCAAATGCCAATTTCCTCAAGAAATACCCTCAAAGTCATACCCAGAATATTGCTTTACCAGCTGCTCAAGGCATTCCTTAAGCCAATCAAGTTCACAGTAAATTAGCCACACACTTGCTGTGGCTGGGGCACCCTCTCTGAGGTGAGCAAGAGCACCAGCCTGGTAGGCAGCCAGAAACAGGAGCTGGAATATTTCCGTCTAGAACTTTCTAGAACTCTTCAAGGTCTAGGAGCAGCTTGCCAAGAACAGAGTTGACTTTTAGCTCTGGGACCACTACCTCTCATGCTAAACTTTATTTTCGCCTCTGCTGAGAGGCGCTGTCAAGGCAATGTTTGGAACCAGTGATCCTTTCCACTCAGAATGCTGGAATTTCACCCCAAGGAAGAAAGGGGGGCAGGATGGCTTCCCTCTTCCTGTCACTTGTGTTCCTCTCCCCAAGGCAGGCCTTCATCGTGACATTTAAGGCTCCTGACTGCTTTCATCCCTCCCTTGCCCCCTTCCCCTTTCCTCCTCTCGCCCTCCACAAGAGCTGTGAGGAACCATCACCAAAGAGCTTCACTGCAGATTTTTGGACACTCAGCTCATACGAACTCTTCTTCCTCTTTCCAAATGACCGTACAAACCAATTTTGCTGCACATCTTTTTATTTATTTATTTGTTTATTATTTATTTATTTAATTTTTAAGAACTTCCCTTTCGGGCTGGAGAGATGGCTCAGCGATTAAGAATACTGACTGTTCCTGCAGAAGACCCGGGTTTGAATCCCAGCACCCACTTGGCAGCTAACAACTGTCCTTAACTCCAGTACC
>NW_008331662.1:201953-211891 GCF_000622305.1 Nannospalax galili
CAAGAATAAGAGATGGGGAGTATGGGAGGAGTTGGGGGGGAGTGGAGGTGGATTTGATCAAAACACCTTATGTGCATGTATGAAATTTTCAATACATTTTTTTTTAAAGTTAAGAAAAAAAAAAAAAAAAGAATTTCCGAATTCCCAGGCTGGAGATGGTGGCTCAATTAGTGTGATGCTTAAATAGTGTGCACAGATGCCCTGAGTTCAGTAGAATCAGGGAGGGATGGCACGCACCTGTAATCCCAGCATTTAGGCAGTGGGAGCAGGAGAATTGAAGGTTCAAGTTCATCCTCAGCTACCTAGTGAGTCTGAGGTCATCTGGGATGCAAGAGATCTTGTCTCAAGAAGAAGGCGGTGTGGGGGGAATGAATGAATTTTATGGTGATTTTTTTTGTCAATTTTCTGACTGACGAAACTGTAATTAAGGTTTTTTTTGTTTTTTTTTCACTTGCTGTCTTCTCTCATCTGTGCTCTTTCATTCTCACACAAACCTCTATTTAGCCGGATTAGAATACACAGCAGGTTGCTGTGTACAGCAACATGAATGACAGTTTTCAAGTAAATAACATGAGGGGGAAATAAATGTTTAATCTGCTCTAGTGTATTCTCTTCACTCTTGCGTTACTTTGCTTAAATATTTTCCTTAATAAGAATATAATTTAGGGAGCTGGAGAAATGGCTCAGCAGTTAACAGCACATACTGCTCTTCCAGAGGACCTGAGTTCAATTCCCAGTACCCATATCAGGCAGCTCACAACTATCTATAACTCTAGCTCCAGGGGATCTGACGACATCTCTTCTTGCCTCTATGGGCACCTATATTCACCTATATTGTGCACGTACACACATGCACACACATATAATTAAAAACAAATCTTTTAAAAAAGAATATGATTTAGGGTTGGGCTTAGTGGTACATGCTTTTTTTGGGGGGGGGGCATGTTGAGACAACACCCTGTAGCCCCAGCTGGTCTTGAACTTGCTATATGGACCAGGCATAGAGCTCACAAATATCCACCTGTCTCTGCCTCCTGAGTGCTGGGATTAAAGGCATGCACCACTACACACCTACATAACCAGTTCCAGTCCAGCCAGGAATATGTTACCACGGCTGCCTTAATTTTCTTTTCTTTTTCTTCTTCTTCTTCTTTTTTTTTGTCTGTTTTTGAGACATAGTTTCCCTGTAGCCCCAGCTGGCCTGAAACTCACTCACTATGTAGATCAGGCTGGGCATGAGAACTTACAGAGATCTGCCTATTTCTGCCTCCCAAGTGCTGTGATTAAAAGCATGCGCCACCACGTCCGGCTACAGCTGGCTTATTTTTCATTTTAAGATTTATTTTTTTCACCACTTGGGAGGCAGAGGCAGGTGGATCTCTGTGAATTTGAGGCCAGCCTGGTCTCCATAGCAAGTTCCAGGCCAGCTGGGGCTAAAGAGAGACCCTTTCTCAAAAAAAATTTTTTTTTAATTTTTTTATTTTTATTTTAAAATTTTATGTGTATGTGTGTATTGCCTGAATGTATGTAAGTGCACCCATGTCATGCAATGCCTGCGGAGGACAGAAGAGGGAGTTATGGACAGTCGTTAGCTGCCATGTGGGTACTGGGATTCGAACCCCGGTCTTCTGTAAGAACAGCCAGTGTTCTTAACCACTGAGCCATCTCTCCAGACCGATTTATTTTTTAAGTGTGTGTGTGCGTGTGTGTGTGCAGGTGCCCAAGGAGGCCATCTGTTTCTCTTGGACCTGGAGTTTCAGGTAGTTGTGAGTCACCTGATGGAGCTAGGTACTGAACTTGGATACTTTGCAAGAAAAGTACGTACTCTTAGCCACCGAGCCCATCTCTCCAGTCCTTTACTTTGCCACTTTTATCTGTTAGCTAACTCACATGTGATTGTTTTCCAGCAAAATGGTAATGTTTTCTAAGAGGTTTCTTCTTTTGCCACATAAACTCATAGATGCTGTTTTAGTGACAGAAGCTTGGAATATTGATGCTTTTGCTCACGTAGTAAATACTCAGATGTGGAGAAATCTCTTCTTGAGAATTTTTTTTTTTTTTAATCTTTTTGAGACAGGGTCTCCCTGTAGCCCCAGCTGGCCTGGAGCTATGTAGACCAGGCTGGCCTTGAACTCACAGAGATCTTCCTGTCTCTGCCTCCCAAGTGCTGGGATTAAAGGTGTGTGCCACTGTGACCAGCAGGTGAGAATAATTTTTAAAAATTGATTATTGATTAGAAATCCCAAATTAATTTATTAATCATTAATAATCACTGACTGTTTCCTGTGTGCTCCATACTACTCTAAACATGCAGGATATAACAGTCAGCAAAACTGTGTAAAAAGATTCTGTTCCAACAGGGAGAAACAGGTGATGCACAATAAATATAGTAGCGATAGATGCCTGGGAGGGTGCGGGGCGGGGGCGGGGAGGAATAAAACAAGGCAATGTGAATACCAGGGCAGTGAGCAGGATCCAGTTTCAGACTTGTTTGTTTGTTTGTTTTAAACAGAGTTTCACTATGTACTCCTGGCTGGCCTGGCGCTCCGCTGACCTTGAACTCCACAGAGATGCACATGCACTCCCTCTGCCTCCCAAGTGCTGGATTAAAGGTGTGTAGCACTGAACCCAGCTAGACGTGTTACTTTTTAAAGGGTCATTGCAGATCATATAAGAACCTCACAAATGGGTTGGTAAGGTGACTCAGTGGGCAAAGCACTTTGGTAAGCAAGCCTGACAAGCTGAATTCGATCCCTGGAATACACGGCAGAAGGAGGCCACTGACTCCTGAAAGTTCTCCTCTGACCCTCATGCAGGCACCATGGCACACAAGTGTCAGTACACACAGACACACAGACACACACAGAATAATGAAAGAAGAAAAGAAAGAGCACCACAAGCTACTGCAAGGACTTTGGCTTTACCTTAAGTAAAATGAGGTGCTATTCAGGATTTAGGCAAAGCAAAGCTCAGACTTACATGTTAAAAGCATCATCACTCTGCTGCTGTTGGAGTAGACTGTGGGGGGAGCTGGAGTGGAAGCACATAATCTAGCTAGGTGACTAATGAGTTACCCAGGAAACTGGATGGAGCATGAGACCAAGATGGTATCCAGGAAATGTATCCATCCATGTATTGCTTAGCACTGGCGATTCTGTCATTGTACAAACACCACAGTGAGGTTACACAATCCAAAGTGCTACAAAGTTACTAGGTGATAGTATTTTGGGGAATTACCATTATTTGTGTGGTCTGTTGTTGACCAACATGTTACTCCACAGTATAAGACTATTTAGAAGGTATATGTGAGTCAGTTTTCTGTTGCTATGACAAATACCTGAGAGAAGCTATTTAAAGGAGGAAAGATTTGTTTTGGCTCATGGTTATAGACATTCAGGCCACAGTCACTTAGTTTTCTTACTGTGAGCGCGTGGTGATGAAGAGCATCATGGTAGACAGGGAGCACAGTTGCTTACCTGATAGCTGCCAGGAAGAGGAGAGAGGAACAGTAAGGGGAGGGGGGGGCAGTGACCTTCTTTCTTCAATTATGTCCCACCTGTTAAAGTTTCCACAAATGGCCCTAAGAATACCACTACCTAGGGATCAAGCCTTCAAAGCATGAGCCTGTGGGGGACACTTCCTATTCAAAACTTGTTAAGGACTGGGGCTGGAGAGATGGCTCAGTGGTTTAAGAACCCTGACTGTTCTTGCATAAGACTCAGGTTCGAATCCCAGCACCCACATGGCAGCTAAAAACTGCCCATAACTCCACTTCCAGGGTGTTCACCAGCCTCTTCTGTCCTCCATGGGCATTGTACGACACAGGTGCACTCACCTACATGCAGGCAATATGCGCACACACATAAAATAAAAAATAATAAATAAAGCATTTTTAAAAACATGACAAGGACTAACAGGATTTCCTGACTGAAAAAGTCAAGGATGACTTCAGAGCTTTCAATCCAAGCAGCACCAAGGACAGACTTGATTTAGCACAGGGGAAAGTGCTGTGGGGTGTGCAGGCTATGAGGGGAAACCAAGAGTTGGGTTTTGAGCATTTTAAGTTTGAGCTAGCTATCAGATGTCAAGGCGGGAAACTAACAAAGCAGGCAGAAACACAATTGGAGCTCGGGAGAGAGGAAGAACGGGAGAGCTACTGGCCTAGAGAAGAATTCAGTGCCATAGGACTGTAGGCCCTCACCAGGAATGAGCAAATGTGGTGTCTTGGAAGGTGGGAAGGCAGTGTACTAAAGAGGAGGCAGGATTTGATGGTGTCAGATGCTGATGCTTTCATCAGTTTTGTCAATTCAGGACCAAGAATTGTTCACTGTGTTTAACAAGTTTGGTATCATCAGCTGCCTTGGCAAAATAATTCAGTGATGCTGTAATAGTAAAGACCTAGGCTGGGGATGTAGCTCAATTGGTAGAGTGTTTGCCTAGCATGTGGGTGGCCCTGGGCTTCATCTCCAATAGGGAAAATCAGCTAGTCACAGGTGCAAACATGAGATCTCAGCTCTTGGGAGAATCCAAAGTTCAAGTTTCCAGGCTAGCCTGGGTTACTGGGTTTATGCAAGTTTAAGAAGTGAGATGCTTTAGTTCCAGGCTAGCCTGGGTTACTGGAGATTCTGTCTCAAAACAAACAAACAAACAAACAAACCCTTGAATTAATTGAGTTTAAGAAAAAAAATCAAGGAAGGAATTGGTAACATTGAGTATTGATAATTCTCTTGTGATGTTCAGATGGTAGAAGGGAAATGGGGTGGAGAAAGCAATTGAGATACATTTTATTCCCTAAACTGATGAATGAATGTCTCTGTCATTAATGAAAACCCCTCCGTTCTCATTCAGTCTCAGTTGATGACGGCAACTGTCCTCTCTCCTCCTTATTTGCCCCTCCCCACTAGATTATTGCCACCACCATTTTATAGCCATAGAGGTTGTAGGAAGGCAGCCCGTACGTGTACTGATTTGCAGGTGGCTGAATTTGATACCTCTATCTGGTGTTGTTTTAATTTAGTTGGAAGGGAGCACTTAGTTCAGAGAAGAGCCTGCTCACCCATAGAGGGAAGCTGAATTTTGCTACTCTTTGAATCTGTTTGAGAAGATATAGATCCACTTCTCATTCTAATGGGTGAAGAAGACACATACCCTTAGTTTTTCTAGTTTCAATTTCACCATACTATGTCTAACAATAGCAGTCTGGCAATTTCTCTTCCTCTTTGGACTTTATGTTACATCATAGGACATTACCACACACACTTCATCCAGATCCATTTCCTTCCTGGACCTGATCACTGCTACTCTATTTTTTCATTAAATTTTTCTCAGATGTAAAGGAGACAATTTGCCTCCTGCTTCCAAGGCTAAGAGTTTATGTAAGTCTAAGAAGTGAGATGGTTTAAATTCATTTAAGAATGGATAAGAAGGGTCTAGAGAGATGGTTCAGCAGCTAAGAGCACTTGCTGTTCTTGTAGAGAATCCACATAGGCATAGGGCAGCTCACAACCACCTGTATCTACAGTTCCAGGGTATCAGACACTCACTTTTGACATCCTCGGGCACATACATACATAACTTAAAAAAAAAATGTCTAAGAAGAGGGATCACCAAGAAGAAAGAGAAGATAAAGCTGGGTGTGATGGTGCATACTTATAATTCCAGCACTAGGGAGCATAGGCAGGAAGGTCAAGACTTGAAGGTCATCCTTGGCTACATAGCAAGTTTGAGGTCAGCCTGGGTTATATGAGACCCTGTCTCAAAAGCCCAAATGATAAAGCAAGTGCTTTACCATTTGCTTAGGCTGAACACACTATGTAATTACAGCCTTCTTAAGACATTGGAGTGCTTTGGACATTAGCTGTGGTATTAAAGCCACAAAGATTATGGGAATTTTGGCACATTTTTCACATGTAGAAATAATTATGCTAGATAACGTATAATGAGCACAATCAATGTTCATGGCTAAGTCTTTCCCATGTATTTTTCATATAACCAGTACCCTCATCATAACAGGAGATATGTATTACTATCTCCATTTCAGAGACAGAGAAATCAGAGAGTGTGAGCAAGAGAGAATATTTTAAGTCTTTCAGCATTGTTACCATTTTTAAAGCAACGTCTTCTACATTTATTTGTAAATGGTTATGCAGTGCAACCAGATTTAGTCCCGTGTCCTCAGGGCTGTTTTTCACTTTGTGAGGAATTCATCATGAGATTACTCATCAGTAATTCCAGCACATTTGGGACTAATCTGTTAAGCTTGATTTCTGCACAATTTTTCAAAAATATGTCTACAGGTTATTGGGATTTTATATTGCTTACCATGTCAGGCCTTTTATTTGGTGGTGTAAAAAGATTGTAAAATCACTCCTCCAAAGCACGCAGATCCTTCTCTGGTAGGAAAGTCAATTATTCACTCATTCAGTAAATTACTGAGAGTCTTCAAGCTAAGTGCTACAGTTCAGGTAAGCGCAGATCAACTTGGAATTATAATACTTGGGGAAAGAAGATATGCATTAAATACTAGCCTTTATCATAGCTTGTTTTTTTAGACAGTTCTGTGATTAACTGTCTGGATTTGGAGCACAAGATGGTTTTCTCTAACAGACTCACTCCAAGACCAGGGAGATGACTCAGTGGGTAAAGGTATTTGCTGCTAAACCTGATGTGCATTCCATCCCCAAAGCCTACATGGTGGAAAGAGAGAGTCCTGACCTCCATATGTGCTCTGTGTCATTGGCATACCCCAATAAATAAATAAATAAATAAATAATAAATAAATAAATAGAAAATAAATGTAAAAATAATGTTTTTAAAGACTTGACCAGTCACCTCAATGTGGGTGGTCTTCAGCTAGCTGTAATTCTCCAAGTCTTTGTTTCTCAGCTATAGAATGAAGATACTGTGTGTCTCACAGTGTTGCTGTGCAGGCTAAAGGTGGGGATTAGCAGTTAGAGCAGTGATGGGGAATGGGGGAAACCATTGAAGTAACAGCTACTGCTATCATTTTGATACAGATTTGCCATTCATTGGACCGGTTGCTATTTCCTGACTGTAAGGACTCAATAAAGGATGGTAAGTGCTCTAAGCATTCTTGATGAGCTTTCTTGAAACATCGCTGTATTTTCCCATGTTATACCTGTAGAGATGTCTGATATAGCTTCAGATCCTTTTCTTTCTATTGTATCTGTTATTTTAAACTCTAATTCCAGATCAATTTTTATCTTCTGCTTCTCCTTCCTTAATTATTTTCCTTAGAAGATTGGGGGACATTCATATATACATATATACACATATATATCACAAATTTTTTATTTTTAATTTAAATTTTATTTTGTGTATGATCCACCTCTATTTATTTTTTAAATGTATGCCTATTTTTATGTGTATGAGTGTTTTCACCTGCATGTAAGTGCACCATGTGTATGCAGTGTCCTCAGAGGCCAGAAGAGGGCATTGGATCCCCTGGAACTGGAGTAAAGGATGGTTGTTAGTGTCCACAGAGGTGCTGGGAATTAAACTTGCATTCTCTGCAAAAGTAGTCAGTGCTTTTGACTGAGCCATTTTGCCAGCATTTATTTATTTATTTTTTATTTATTTATTTATTTATTTATTTATTTATTTATTTATTTATTTATTTATTTATTTATAAAAAAAAAATTTATTTATTTATTTATTTATTTATTTATTTATATACAGTGTCTCAAGTATCCCAGGCTTGCCTCAAACTTACTATGCAGCCAAGGATGACCTTCAACTTCTGATCCTCCTTCCTCCACCTCTACCTCCCCAAACAGGCATGTTCCATTATGTCTGGTGTATTGTGTGTTTGGTCCTGGGGGTCAAGCTAAATCTACAGATCCCAGGTGTAAATATTTTTGACATGTATAATTTTTGCACCAATATACTCAAAGCAAAAATTCTTATACAACTGCCTGTTCAGAAAGAATACATAGACATTATTAAAGATTTCCAGATTGAAGCTGGACATGGTGGCACACTGTCCTGTAACCCCAGCACTCTGGAGGTGGTATTCAGAGGATCAGGAGTTTCAGGCCAGCTTCAGCCATACAGTGAGTTCAAGGCTAACCTGGGTTATACAGGACTCCACCTTAAAAAGAAAACTTCCGAACTGTACTCCAAAGGAATTTGTCCAATTTACTGTCAAATTCAGTGTGAGAATGCCTCATGTCCCTCTGGTATGCTCTATAGAGTGTTGTCTGAATATCACTTTTTTCTCTTCTCAATTCACACTAATCTCTTTTTGGATGGGGGGGGGAAGGGTGGTGAGACCAGGTGTCCTGTACCCCAGGCTGGCCTGGACCTGGGTATATAGCTGAGGATAATCTTGAACTTCTCCCAACTCCATCTCCCAGGTACTGGGTACAGGCATAAACCACCATGCCTTCCCTTTAACTTATACCAATCTTGAAACTCTTTTCAAATCTAGAATCAAAGCTTAAAACTCAGGGAAAATAGAAAAATGAAGTATAGGGGTTGTTTCTGTAAAAGGCAAAACTTCCTAAACTGATTTTGCCTTTTGCCGAAGGCCATTCTCTGACCACTTCTTCTCTGTCTAGGCTGTCTTCTTCCAAAGTCTTATCATCCAAGGGGCCATAGTCCTTCCTGAAGCCCAGTAAACCATTCTCTTTAATAACCACTCTCTAGGTTCCCACTCCTTCCTGAGTACCTTCTTAGGGCTAGCTCATTAAGTGGGTTGGGCAATAAATGTATTTTTTTGGTTTTTGAAATAGGGTCTCCCTGAAGCCCCAGCTGGCCTGGAACTCTTTCTATAGACCAGGCTGGCCTCAGTCTTATGGAGATCTGCCTGCCTCTGCCTTCAAAGCGCTGGGATCAAAGGTGTGTGCCACCACACCCTGTAATGAGATGTTTATGGACAGGGCTCTTGAAAGAGAAAAAACTTCCCACAGTTCCCAGAAGCACACAGATCCAGATGAAGGAGCTATCAAAACACTGGGTGGAATAATTTGCTTTGTTTGAACCAAATAATTCCAGACACCCTGCCTCACTTGGTTTCTTGGCCTCTGCTTCTCTCTAACAAGAAAAAAACAAAGACTGCCAGGGAACACAGACTTTAGAATGAAAATAAAAGTACGTGGAAAAAAAGACCAAGTTGGGAAACATCTTTTAGAACTTTTCAAGTACCTGTTTCATATACCTACATTTTTGGTGAAAAGGAGTGGGGGTGGGGTAGAAACGTCGGATGAAGGTGAAACAAAATCTCTGCGGTGTAGTTTTGACAGCAGAGAAAGATAAAAGAAGCCGAGAAGCTATTTACGACGAGATTCCGTTGTATGTGCCCCAAATCCCAGGCAATTACTTTTTTTCCTTAGAGTTGGAAGGCACTTAGATGACTTTATATAATGTGTCCCCTCTCCCCAGTCTCAATGATCCGTTTTCAGTCCATAGACTAGCCTCCTACAACTGCAGGACGGACGAAGGAAGCTTCCTGACCCAGCCTCGCCGGCAGGGTCCAGACTGCCTGGCACCATGCCCTGCCCAGGTGCGAAGACACGCATGTCGCGGCCGGAGACGTTGTCAGCCATTCTTCCCCGCCCGATGCACCTGCTAGGCGCTTAGCTGTAGTCCCCCATCGCGGCCACCACTCCGTCCCACAACCCCCGCCGGCCCGTGCGCCCAGCGCCCAGCGGCCGTGGCCGGACCCCTAGGCGGGCGCGGCAGGACGCGACTGGAAAGCCTGGCAATCACATGGAGGCCTGGGCCCGCCCCATTGGCTACGACCCGGCCAGTCGCGGCGCTCGCAGGCTGCGGTTGGTCCCAGAGCTGCAGCGCCTGCACCGGCTCGGAGTCCATGTTACGCTTTGTCTAATTCCCCTCGTTACAGAGTCATGTGCTGCTGCTCCCGTCGCCGCCGCTGCCGCCGCCCGGGGTGCCCCGGCTCCTCCGCCGCGCTTCGA
>NW_008331662.1:212008-213691 GCF_000622305.1 Nannospalax galili
GGCTGCCAGCGAAGGTGGGTGCGCAGCGGTCCCGGCCCGGGGGCAGGTGGAGCGGCCACGGGGCGCGCAGGCGTCCTGCCCTGTGTGCGCGCGGCTCCGCGTGGAGCCGGGCTGCCGCGGGGGGCACTCGATCCCGGGCCGGCGAGGGGATCGGGGACACCGGGCGGGCAGCCTCCCGCGCTACGCCGGGACATTGTTCCGCTTTCGGCCACCCGGCCCTGGGCGCGGCGTGTGCCGGCTACGAGGCTGCAGCCTTTGCTTCTTTCCGCGCGATCGGAGGGGCGGAGATTGCGGATCTCGGCCGCTCCGAGCTCTCTCCCGGAGGGGGTGCTTAGTGTCTGGCCTCCTTGGCCGGGTGCCCGGAAGGTGAGCCCTTGAACTTCTCCGGGAACGCCTCTGCCCAGCGCCTCCGTCCCGCGCTGGGTGGGCGGGGAGGGGAGGCCCGGCGCTCCGCCCCCCGCACCCGGGGGAGGGCTCTGGGGTGGCAGGTGCACCCTGCGCGCCGCGGGCCACCTCCGGGTTGGGTACCGGAATAATCCGCTTCTAGCTTGTTTGGAAGCGTGGGCTCCTGGGAGCGGGACTTCTGCTAGATCATTAGGGGCTTTGAAAGGAGGAAAATTGGGGTGCTCGCCCAGAGGACCATCGCCTCCAGTTACTGGAGGGTTGATGGGGGCCTCCTATTTCCCTTTCCCCTTTATATGGGGTATCCCTAGCAGATAAAGAGATGAGATTCTTTTCTTGTTGTTCTTTGATTTTTTTTTTTTTTTAAAAGCCATCTGCAGTGAAGAAGAATTGCTACGGGTCGAGGGGAGGAGAGGTAGGTCCCCTCTGGAGAAGGTGGGGGTATGAGGTCTCAGCGGTTCCCACGCAGTTGGGGAGTGTGGCTGAAAGTGGGAGGTAGGGTTGCTGGAAAGAAAAGGAAGAAGGAAGATGGAACGTTGGCGGTAGGGGAAGAGATGAGACAAAGTACTGGGGAGTCCTGGCCGAAATGGAGTCCCCAACATGAGCCTGTCGGGGCTCCTTCTTGGCTCATGTTGCCCCAAAGATTTCCTCCTTCTTGACTTTGAAAAGTTTTTTTTTTTTTTTTTTTTTTTTAAACTGGGCAAGAAAGCTATCAAGACTTATTTTTAGAAGAGATAAGAAGTGAAGAGCCGACTTCTGGAAACTTTGCTTGGCAGTTTAAATAATAAAATTCCATCCAGACAGTGTTTACTGAGCACCTAGTACACACTTGGTGCTAAAGCATAGAGAGTACGGACAGGCAGGGAATTCCCATCTGCAGAATGGTGAGGGGTGTTTACTTCATATCAAGAGCCGATCCACATGCCAAGAACGGTGGCGATTCAGGCCTGTCTTTCCCTAAAGCTTCTGGGGACCTGGGTATCTTCCAGACTGGGCTCATATGCAGATACATGGGGTCTTCAGAGCCCATCTATTTTTACAGCCGGTGAACACTGACCATGTACATACCATCGGCTAGAGCCGGGTTAGAGTTGTCCTGACACCAAATGACTAAAACAGTGTTAAAATCCAAAGGTGTACCTGGGTGTGGTGGCCACACGCCTTTAATCCCAGTACTCCAGAGGCAGAGTCAGGCTGATCTCTGTGAGTTCAAGGCCAGCCTGGTCTACATAGTGAGTTCCAGGCCATCTGGGGCTACAGGGAGACCCTGTCTGAAAAAGA
>NW_008331662.1:216535-255769 GCF_000622305.1 Nannospalax galili
AAAATCCAAATGTGTGACCTAAAAGGAATCGAAGATTAAAATGAGGTGGTTACAACAAGTGTCTGGGAAAGTCGCTAGTGTTTGACTTATGGTTGACTGCTTAGGGAGCCCTCCGTAAAATGATGAGACAATCCATAGAGCTGGACAAAAAGATTCCAAAATGGAGAGTTGGCAGGTTTTGTACATATGAACATATTATCTTAGATTTGTCTAGTTTTTATTGCAGGCGTGGGAGTATAGATTTTGTTGATTGAAACGTAATAGATTAAGAGGTCAGAGAGGGAACTGTCCTCAGGTGACCCAGGCTCCCTTCCCCAGTAGCCTCTGCTGGGTAAAGGCTCTGATGCAACACAGTATTGAGCCACAGCCCTTTCTCTCCCTGTTAGGTTTTTTTTTTTTTCCACCTAGCCTTGAAAAAACTTGATCAACACTTGGTCTCTTTTTTCCATTAAGTTTTATATTGGATGGAGGTGTTTTGTTTTGTTTTGTTTGTTGGTGTTTATTGCTTAGAAAAATAGGATGTTTTTCTTGTCCAAATGGTTAAATTGTTTTGGTAGCTCTCTTGGAAATTACTTTTCCAGTACTGTGGATAAATTGGCTCTGACCCTGAAAAATTAACGTTTTGTCAGAACTTTGTATTTATGGTCACGTATGTTCTTTTTGTTTTGTTTCATTTTGCTTGTTTTTGAGATGGGGAGGGGTCTCACACTGCACTATAGCCCGGATTGGCCTTGAGCTCAAGGCCGGCCTTTCCCTGCTTTCCTTATGCTAGGTTTACAATGAACCACTGCACCTGGCCACCATGGCTCTTGAAATGGTAATTTGTAAAGGATTTCTCTTATTACTAGAGCTGGTGTTTGACATATGACATACCAGAGCTAGTGAGGGGGTGGAGAGATGGCTCAGTGGTTAAGAGCACCGACTGCACTTGCAGAGGCCTGGGTTTGATTCCCAGCACCCACATGACAGCTAACAACTGTTCGTAACTCCAGTTCCAGGGGATCCAGTACCCTCTTCTGACCTCTGTGGGCATTGCATGACACAGGTACGCTTACATACATGCAGACAAAACACTCATACACATTAAAAAAAATAATTTTATATATTTTAAATAAATCCTAGTTAGTATTATGTGCTGGCAAGGAAGGAGAGAAAGCAGTGTGAACTTAAGAAGAGGATCAATGCCTCTTGAGAGCAGATAAGACAGGTACATGCCAAAACAGCTGCAGAAACAATCCCTGTTGTCCAAGAGTTCAGGGTGTTTCGAGCCAGATGAAAATGTCTGTGTCAGCGGAGAGGCAGACATCTGAATGGGCTTTTGATAGTTAGGGATATGGTTGCTGCAAAGGAAGGAAGAGAGCAACACACTTCAGTGCAAGTTTTGAGGAGTGTCACAGGTTAAAAGCAATAAATAGGCCTGCCTTGCTGGAGCAGAAAGTATGACCTAGTTAGAGGAAAACTTGACCACAGTCAATGATGTTAATCATTTGCCTCAAGACCTGAGGTTCTCCATAGTGCTTCTGCCCCTCAGCAGGCTGTTTGAAGTATCTGGAGAATTTGTGCTTAGCATAGCTTAGGGGAGGAGGATGCCAGTGGCTTCTAGTGGGTAGAAATGCTATTTCACATAACCTTTGGGGCTGGCAACATAGCTATGCGGGTAACGTCACTTTCTGCCAAAGCCGAAGATCCGAATCCTGTCCCTGAACCCACATGGTGGAAGGAGAGAACTGGCTCCTACAAGTTATCTTTTAACTTCCATGTGTATACCGTGGCATGCCCTGCCCCTATAAATAAAAAAAATTAAATAAATGTGAAAAAAATATCCTTCAGGGCACAGTACTTCTTCATAATGTCAATTAGTGTCAAAGTCAGGGCTGGGAGATGGCTTGGTGGGTGAAGTGCTTGCTTGGCACACACGCATGAGGACCTGAGTTTAGATCCCTAGCACCCACATAAAATCTGGGCATAGCACATGTCTGTAACCCCAGTGCTGGGGAGGGAGAGAGAGACAGAAAGATCCCTGGGACTCCTTGGCCATCCAGTCTAGCTGAAATGGCAGTCTCCAGGTTCAGTACTAGACTCTGTCTCAAAAAAATGGATTATGTGGACTTCTGGCTTCTGAATTTGAACCTGCCCACACATAAATAGTGCAAAGTTGACACTGCCTGCTTTAGGCAGTGGCCATGAGTGACATGGTGGCCTTCTGGGAAGTGAGATTATGTTTCTGAACTGAGAGAGAGGTGGTTGCTGACATGCAACAAAGAATACTGAAGTTAGGAAACCGGTCTAGGAGGCTTGTGCTTAGGTCTAAAGGGATTAATTAGGGTCTGGGAAAGTCCTGATCAGAAGAAAGAGATAGTTTTGAGGGCCATTGATGAGCTAGCAGGCAGTATAATATTGGGGTTAGAGTGAAGTGGCAAAACTTAATTGGATTAAAAGAATTTTTTTGATCAACTGGGCATGGTGGCACATACCTTTAATCCCAGCACTTGGGAGGCAGAGGCAGGCAGAGCTCTGTGAGTTAAAAGGCCAGCCTTGTCTACATAATGAGTTCCATGCCAGCCGGGGCTACAAGGAGACCCTGTCTCAAAAAGACCAAAGCAAAAATTTTTTTTGATCTAACTTATTTTTATTTTATGTGCACGAGTGTTTTGCCTGGATGTATGTAGGTGTACCATGTGCGTGCAGTGCCTGTGGAGGGCAGAAAAGGTTGTCAGATCCTCTGGAACTGGTGCTGTGGACGGTGGTTAGCGATGTGGATGCTGGGACCCAACCCTGGGTCTTAGCAAAAGCAGCCAGTGCTTTTAACCATGACGTCATCTCTCCAGCCCAAGAATTGATGTTTTAGAAAGGCCTAGTCATTTTTTTTTTTTTTTTTGAGACAGGTGCTCACTACGTAGCCCTGAATGGTCTGGCCTAGCGTGGCGGGTACTCACTATGTAGATCAGGCTGGCATTGAAATTCACAGAGATCTGAGCCTGCCTCTCCTCCTGAATATGTTTGGATTAAATTGTGTGCCATCAGGCGCAGCCCAGTCTGACTTCTTTAGTAAATGCTTACTTATACTTGCTAAGCTTTTGCTTAAATACCCCCAGGAACAGGGACTTCCACTTATGAAGACATCTCATTGTCTCTTTGGACTGTCTGTATGATGATTGTTTGATCTGAAGACTGCCTCCTTTGAATACTGCCCCATTAATTCTCTTCCCCTGGAACTGCCCACTTCACTAGACAGCCCCTTGAATGTACAAAGACAGTTATGAGGTCGCCTTTCCCCCAGTTGACTTTTATAATGTAAAGTAGTCCCAGTTCTTGCCACAGTCTTTCAGGGGATGTGGATTCTTTGTATCTTTTCAGTTTACCAGTCTCTCATGGTGAATCTGGACTTCAATATGGTACTTAAGACACAAATGGCTAACAAAGTCTCTGTAGGCTTCCTGAGACCTAGACATGAACATGTTATTGAGCTTGAATTTACAGTTGCTTCTTAAATGTGTCTGAGGCAGTATCTCCTCAGGTGCAGGCTATATACATTGTCAAAACTCCTACATGCTTGTTGTAGGAGCTGCTGTATTCAGTGGTGTGCCTGGGACATTTTGTTTTTCCTTGAGAGGCTGAGTGTTACCTTACTGAGCTTTTCTGGATTAAAAAAATTTTTATTTATTATTTTTATTTTATGTGTATGAGTGTTTTGTGTGCACGTATGTAAGTATACCTGTGTTGTACAATGCCCGTGGAGGCCCAAAGAGGGCATTGGATCCCCTGAAACTGGAGTTACTGACATTTGTTAGCTGCCATGTGTGTGCTAAGAATCCAACCTGGGTCCTCTGCAAGAGCAGCCAGTACTCTTAACCGCTGAGCTATCTCTCCAACCCCTGAGCTTTTTGGATTTTGGTTCTACCTTGTACTCCTATCAGATAAGAGTAGACCATGATGGTTTTGCTGAAACTTTGGTAATCACTTTAGCTGGAGGTAGTGAGACTCACTAATTTGGGGTGTTCCAGGTTTACTTTGAGAACTGAGGTTGCTGAGCATGGAGATGAGTGCTAGAGGCTAATTTAACCCTTTTGTGTGGGAGCTGCTAGGCGGCTGCCTTGATGGCACTACTTTGAGCTCTTGCAGCATCTGCACCTAAGGTGTCATTTTGCAAATTGCTTCTGAAATGTGAGTTCCCTGTTCTGGGATTTTTGACATTCTTTATCGACATCTGGAAGGGAGTTTGTAATGTTTTATGCAAATCTGAAGCTTGCCAGATCAGAGTTGCTTTTGAACTTGGGAGGAGGTAGACAGTGTGAAGTTGGTTTTCTTTTCTTTTTAAAAATATTTATTATTTTTATTTTGTGTGTATGAGTGTATTGCCTGCACGAAGGTAGGTACACCAGTGTCGTAGGTCAGAAGAGGGTGTCGGATTCCTCTGAAGCTGGAATTAAGAATGGTTGTTAGCCTAACCACCATGTGGCTACTGTGAATCGAACCCAGGTCCTCTGCAAGAACAGCCAGTGCTCTTAACCACTGAGCCATCTCTCCAGTCCCTGTTTTCTTTTTGCTGGTAAGCCCAGCACTGGCCCACAGCTTTACCTCCAGGGAAGGAGAGAGACTGAAGCCTAGAAACAAAACCCTGTCCCAGCACTGCACCTTCACTTGTCGTGGTTGTAATTGTGTGCTTAACTTGGATTTCATGTCCTCACTGAAAACGCATTAGAAATTATTCTTAGATGTGTTTTGAAGAAAACGGGTCAGAAATCTCTGGGAACATAGTGCCAGGTTCTCCAAATGTTTAATATCCAACAATATTTATTTATTTGTTTGCTTCCTTATTTAGACAGGATATCATGTAGCCCATGCTGGTCCCAAGCTTCAGCTCACTATGTAGCCTGAGGATGACCTTGAACTCTTGATCCTTTTGCCTCTACCTCCTCAGTGCTAGGATTACATGGTTGGTATATTCAGTACTGGTGATTGAACCCTGGGCTTTATGCATGCTGGGTAAGTACCAGCAACTGAGCTACATCCCCAGCCCCTAAATTATACTTAAATAAACCACTTGGGTTGGATGGTAGGCATGCCATAGTATTAAAAGAGCAAGATTCCAAATCACATGGCCCATATATGCAGAGACTTGGTTGTGAATATCTGTTGTGTTTTGTCCTTTGCTGTGATAATCTCTGTGCAGACCAGATGCTCTTGTTGTGCTTCACTTCTGTTCTTGTCCATATGGGAAACTCATGTGTACCTTCTAGAGATCAGGGATAATCTATAAGAAGGGATATTTGGTGGATGTAAGAGGTTTCTAATGCAGGAAGATATATGGTATAATATATATAACATATATTCTAATGCAGTAAGATACTGCAAAGCTTTTCACATTGTCCTACATTATTGATGGGGCTGTAGCACACTGTTAGAGCACTTTTCTTTTTTTTTTTTTTAACTTTTACAAAAACTTTATTGAGAATTTCATACATGCATATAAGGTATTTTGATCAGAGCCATGCCCACTCCCTCCCCTCCAACATTCTCCCCTTTGAAGATGTAACCCTAAAATCTTTTAAAGATTAGATACAAGCTCCCAAATACTTTTGACATTTTGACATTTTTGGCCTTTGGAACAGAATGTGTTGCTAACAGGCCCAAGGACATTTTGACTTTTAGCCCAGAAACTGGCTACATTTCTTTGGGGTCTTTTTACCCTAACTGCCCAGCCAATTCCTACCTCCTATTATCACGCCATCATCTGAAGGGGTTACCCAAATTGCCAATAGGGAATAGGGACGCACACTTTCTAGCTGGCATGTTTGAGGCCCTAGATTTGATCTCTAAGATTGCCAGAAAAGAAAGAGAAGGAAGAAGGGAGGGAGGGATGGAGGGAAGGAGGGAGGGAAGGAGGGAGGGAGGAAGAAATAAATTATGCCTGGAATGGATCAACCTTTGAATTTTATGGATGAGACTATCCAGATGTGGGGAGGTGATTTGATTAGGCTTGGGCATGTAATTATGGATCAGGCATGAGAATCTCTCTTAAAAAACAGAACAGCTCAGAAGAAAGATTTTCCTCTGCCTGAAGATGTGTAAACAATGAGGTCCCTCCGGTCTTATTTATATAATTGAACCAAAAGAAGGAGCGCACAGTGGAATTTCTAGGCTTACAGATGACAGTAAACTCTTCTCAGTTATGAAATATCTAACCAGAAGGGATTTGCTCCAGGGAAACCACACAAGGATGTCATAGTCATCAGAATACTTGTAGGTGACTTACTTTGTAGGCAAATAGGAGGTTGAGTTTTAGAGGAAATTATGGAACTACCATATGAATGGTATTTTTGGTTTTTTAAAGCCAGGGAAAGGCTCTGGAGAGAATTCCATTGTGCTGTCCTAACTTACTGTTACAGATAAAAAGGACAGGAAACGTTGCATTTCGTAAAAGAGATTTTGAAAAAAACAAAATACAATCTTTAAAAAAAAATTTTTTTTTTTGAGTCAGTCTCAACACAGGCTGGACTCTATTGTGGAGAATGACTTTGAACTCCTGGTCCTCCTGCCTCCATCTCCCAAGTGATGGGATTACTGGCATACATCACCAGTGCCCAGCCCAGAAAATATGGTCTTCATTGAGTTCCCACTGTGCTGTCTTCAAAGTCATGGCCACTTTGTCTCAGGAAAGGCAGTGTTCGTGCTCGAGTCCAAGCTTGTGAGGACAGGCTCCTTGCCCATCTGTTTCTCTGACAGAAATATTTAGCATTTCCAGTTTGGAAAGACATGGCTGAGAGGTGCTGTCAAAGCCCCTGAAACCACTGCAGTAACAGTATAGGAAGGCGTGGTTCCAGAAAATCTGAGTGTGGTGTGTTATTGTATGCCTCTTTGTCTCCATGTTCCAGTAGTCTTGACAGTGGGGCGAAGGCAGGGCCATCTCTATCTTGTGTCCCACTGATTGTTTTTTTCAGTGCCATGCATATGGTAACCAATCAAATAGTATTTGTCACTTAAAG
This sequence comes from Nannospalax galili, assembly GCF_000622305.1. NCBI lineage: Eukaryota > Metazoa > Chordata > Mammalia > Rodentia > Spalacidae > Nannospalax > Nannospalax galili. Next base: position 223,522 of record NW_008331662.1, read on the forward strand.
GAGAGGTTTGCCTTAAAGCTTTGGAAGCCATGAATACAAAGAAATATGGTATCATTTCTCCTTAATCCACATCAGAATCAGTCTGGAGAATATATATTTATTTAAATTATGTTTATATGTGTGTAAATGAGTATATGCATGTGAGTAAAGGTGCTCTTGGATCCTTCTGGAACTGGAGTTACAAGTGGTTGTGAGCCTCCTGGCATGGGTTCTGGGAACTGCACTTGGGTCCTTTGGAAGAGCAGTATATGCTCCTAACTGCTGAGCTAGCTCTTCAGCCCAAATACTATTATTATTTTTTAGTGTGCCCAGGGGGTTGGAGAGACAGCACAGTTAGTAAAGTGCTTGCCAGGCAAGCACAAAGACCTGAGTTCGATCCCCATAACCCACGTCAAAAAGCCAGGCATGGTTGAGGAGTCACTTGAAATCCCGGCGCTGAGAAGGTGGATGGATCCAGGTAGATCTCTGCTGCTCCTTGGGTAGTCAGCCTAAACTTTCGGCAAGCCCTAGGCCAGTACAAGGAAAAACAGAGGGCTGGTGAGATAGCTCAGCGGGTAAAGGTGCTTGCTGTGCAAGCTTGGTGACCCGAGTTTAATCCTCCAGAACCCGTGTGGAAGGAGAGAACCAACTGCACAAAGTTGTCCTCTGATCTCTCTGTATATGTGTACCCCCTTCTACACACATGTGTATACACACAAAGTTTTTGAAAAACAAGCAGTGATGCCTGAAGAATGACACATGAGGTTGATTTCTGGCTTACACATGTATGCGTACACGTGTGTGCACAGCCACACAAAATGCATGTGCACAAAACACATGCGCCTCTCCTTTACCATGACTGGTGAGTCAGAATCTAGAAGTGGAGCTGACTGTTTATTATTTTATGGAGGTCATCTGGATGAAAGCTCTTCTTACCCGTGGTTCTGGTGCACAGCCAAGGCTGTGAGCTACTGTCTTACAAAGCTGTGCAGGGTTTCGACTGAAGAACACTTTAAAAAAGGCATGGCCGAAGAGCCAGTATGGGTTATTAAGATAAGTAAGGAGCTTGCAAGAGGCATTAGCTTCCTGACAAGGTGATGACCAAGACAGCGGAGGATCCCCAGTGTGGCTTTTGGTGCCTCTCTGAGATAGGAGTCCTGGACAGGAAGGCGCCTTGTGCTCCCTACAGGGAGGCTGCAGTTAGTTCCCCAGCCTGTGAGAGAACAAGAAAGATATATACAATGCAGCAAGCTTTGCAGTTTACATTTTACTGCTAAGTTCGTTCCATTTCAAGAGGGATTTTTTATTTTATTTAATTAATTAATTTATTTATTTTTGTCTTTTTTTGTGACAGGGTCTCCCAGTAGCCTCAGCTGGCCTAGAACTCACTATGTAGACCAGGCTGGCCTTGAACTTACAGAGATGCACCTGCCTCTGCCTCCTGAGTGTGCCTGGCACCACACCCGGCTTAATTTGATTTCTTTTTCTTTTTTTTTTAAAAAAAAATCTTTTTCAAACTATTATTATTGGGCTGAAGAGATGGCTCAATAGTTAAGAGCACTTGCTGCTCTTGCAGAGGACCCAAGTTCAGTTCTCTCCACCTACATGGTGCCTCATAACCATCTGTAACTCCAGTTTCAAAGGGTCCTGTCCTCTCTGGGGACCAAGGCACACATGTGTAGCTCATACATATATACAGGCAAACACTCATTCACATAAAATAAAAATAAATAAATCTTTTAGAAATATTATTGTGCATGTATGACATGTGCGGTTACGAGTGCTGTGGTGTGTATGTGGAGGTCAGAGGAAACTTCGTGGAGTTGTTTCTCTTTCACATTTATGTGGATTTTGGAGCTCAAACTCGGGTTGTCAGGCTGTCAGGCTAGCTCGGCAATTGCTTTTACCTGTTGAGCAGCCTCACTGACCCTTTTGACTCTAAAATTACTTTTCTATTGGAAAACATTTTTTCTTTTGCTTAGTTCAAAATTATTTTCCTTATGAATTTGTGTGCTCTGGTAGATTCTATGTCAAGTAGAAGCTTCATACTTACATCTGTAATCTCCACATGAGAGAAGGAGGTTGTCAGGAGGGGTGTCTCAGGCAAATGCCAAGCACTGCCTGAAGGGGGATTCTTCTAAGATGATTTATGGCAACTAGAACTTGAGTGCAGGATAGAGTCATCTGGAGGAAGTTGAGGGTGGGCCGAGCGGAACTAGAAAGCAGAGGTCCTATCTAAAGAGGGTCTGTTTAGCAAATGAGTTTTGCCCTGTTGGAATGTGGGCCAGATCTTTGGATTTTTTTTCACTCTAAGCCAAGAATCTGGATTCTTATAAAAATCTGCTTTTAAAAGGTTAGCTAATTCGACATTTCAAAGAAGAACTTCCTGCAGACTAAACAAAAATAGCGTTGTAGGCTGGAGAGAGCCTGGGAGTCTTAGCCTTTAGAAATAGCTTGTTCACCCTTTCTGGCTAATAAATGGAAGTATAGACTTGTAATAAAAACACAGTACTCCTTTTGTTTAAATTTTTGAGGCAGGGTCTCACTATGTAACTTGGCAGGCCTGGAACTCTCCGTAGACCAGACTGGCCTTGAACGTGCATGATCCTCTTGCCTCTCTCTAGAGTGCAGCCTTTGCCACCACACATGGCTCACTTTCGAAAATGAAATCAAAAGTCGGCACCATCCTTTTGTGCATCCCCCTCATGCTCATGCGCTCACAGCAGAGTAAAACTTACCTGACCCTCTTGCTGTGACAATTCTGTCCTTTATGTTTGAGGTGTTATTAATACACCCAGAGTGAATTCTTTTGCAAGGGCTACTCTGCCTGAGGAATCCAGGGAGAAATAGCTAGGCACGTAAGTGTGAACTTAAGAGAAGAGATGGGCTGGCCCAGTGGTAGAAAGCAACAGGTAAACACTACTTGGAGTTGAGTAGAGATTAGCGACTGTGAAAGCAAAAGATTTTATTCTGTGTTCGTATTGATTTGGAGGAAAATGAGGAAGGAAATGAGAGGAAAGGGGGTTCTCTACATGAGAAAAACATTGGAAGTGAGTATTTAGAAATCCCAGTGTGGGGCAAAGTGCTATTATTTTGCCTTTTCTCGTACACCCCCGTTAGTTCATACTATAATGCTTCAGAAGTGGAATTGGATTGAGAAGGAAGGGAAAGGAGAATATGGAGCAAGGAACAAGGGGCCCACAGAGCAGCCAACAGCAAAAAGTAATTCAAGAATGCTGGCCAGTTTTCTGTGTTACAGTACAGACTAGCACCTTCTTCTCCCCTCCCATCCCCAAACTGCAACAGCCTCTGAGAAAATGGTACAGTGTCCATGGAGAAGATGGACGGGGTACCAGCTTGTTTTGCTTGTGGAGGGCTGGTGTGCTGAGTTCTGCTTAGACTGCCCCTGTGGTCCCACACATGAGGTAGTAACAACAGGGTCTATCTGTCCTGTTGGAACCTGCTTAGAGAACAATTTCCTGTGGGTTTAGCTTCTCCTCCTTAATGGCTGTTCCTGAGCAGACACATTTTCAAATCTGTAGTGTGACCAGGCTGGTCTTCCTGGCCTTCTAGTTTTTCTGTGCTCTGGGGATCGTCCTAAAGTGGCTGAATCACTCTGTGTTGTACGTACACTCTCAGAAGAAAGGACAGTGGTAGTATTTTTTTCAGTCTTTTTGAGACAGGGTCTCCCTGCAGCCCCAGCTGGCCTGGAACTCACTATATAGACCAGGCTGGTCTTGATCTCACAGATACCTGTCTGCCTCTGCCTCCCAGTGCTGGGATTAAAGGCATGCACCACTACGTGGGCCATAACATTGATGGTATTTTGACAGATCTCTATACTAGTCACATTCAGAATCCTAGGAGGAAGATATTCTTTTTTAAAATGTTTTATTTATTTTTTATTTTATGTGTGTGAGTATATTGCCTGCATGTAGGTAGGTGCACCTGTGTTGTGCAGTGCCCTAGGAGGGCAGAAGAGGGTGTCAGATCCCCTGGAACTGGAGTTAGGGAAAGTTGTGAGCTACCATGTGGGTGCTGGGAATGGAACCAGGATCCTCTGCAAGAGCAGCTAGAGTTCTTAACTGCTGAGCCATCTCTCCAGCCCCAAGGATTTTCAAAAATATACTTTTACCTCAGTCATCCCAAGTACCTCAGGTAGATTGTTTCTGGAATTTCTGTGTTTTCTAGGAAGGGAGCCTTTGGATTCATCATCAGGTTTAATTCTTAAGCTTTCTTGTTGACATCACAGTGTGAGTTGAACCAATCTTTCCCAAGAGGTATAACTTTACATTTTTTTTCTTTCTTTCTTGAGATAATCTCCTGTAGCCCTGGCTAGCCCCAAACTTGCTATGTATCTGAGGATTACCTTGCATTTCTAAACTTTTACCTCCCAAGTGCTGGGATTACAGGTGTGTGTCTCCACATCCAGTTTATGTGGTTGTGGGTATTGAACTCAGGGCTTCGTGCACGCTAGGCAAGCACTCTGATAACTGAGCTACATCTCCAGCCTATAACAAAGATTCCAACATCTTGACTGCTTTTAGAATAGCTACATTGGATGGGGAGTGATTGTGCATACTTTTAATCCCAGCACTTGGAAGGCAGAGGCAGGTGATGTCTGTGAGATCGAGGGCAGCCTAGTCTGCATAGAGAGCTCCAGGCCACAGTGGGGCTACAGGGAGACCCTGTCTCAAAAGAAAAAAAAAAAAAGAATGGCTACATTTAAAAGTGTGCTCCCCATAGTAGTTAGTACAATAAGAATTATTATTATTATTATTATTATTATTATTATGGAAACCAATTTGTGGTATCAAGGGAAGGGGTTCAGGTTTTTGGAAAGAAGGAAAATTCTTAAAATTCCACTCCTTGGCCTTCAGGATCTGTGGTCTACAAATGGAAATCCTAGAAGATACTATCAGGAAGCAAAGCTTGTGAGTAATCTTTGCAATGATCTGGGACATTATAGATTAAAAAGTTGTACAAGAAGCTTCCTTAAATGGCTTATGAAAAGCTGGGTGAGCCAGGCATGATGGTGCAGGCCTTTAATCCCAGCACTTGGGAGGCAAAGGCAGGCGGATCTCTGAGTGCAAGGCCAGCCTGGTCTACATAGTGAGTTCCAGGACAGCTGGGGCTACAGGGAGACCCTGTCTCAAAAAGAACCCCCCCCCCAAAGAAAACAGCATTAAAACAAAAAAAAACAAAAAGATAGCTGGGTGTGGTGGCACATGCCTGTAATCCCAGCACTTGGGAGGCAGAGGCAGATGAATCTGTGAGACTGAGGCCAGACTGGTCTACGTAGTGAGTTCCGTGCCAACCATGGCTACAGCGAGACAGGTCTCAAACAAACAGACACAAATCTTTGAAATTGAAAATTGGAAATGAATCCAATCCTAGTGACAAATCTAGAAGTCATATTAGGAAGTGCGTATGGGGTTCTTCGGTACCCGGCTGTGGTGTGGAGTGCTTTATACATGTTTTAGCTCATTTATTCCGAAAAACAGTACCATGTTTGTAGCAGAGGAAACCAAGGTTGGCTCTCCAGTCGGGCTGCTGCTCCTCCCAGTCACCATGAACAGCCAAGTAATTCAAGGTCACACACATAGCTTGGATTGTAGTTAAGTAGCAGAACTGTGATTTGAACTCAAGCAGCCAGGCCCAAAATCCAGACTGTGTTTATTTATTTGTTTCTCTTTGTTCTTTTTAAATTTCTTTTGAAAAATATTTTATTTATTGTTTTTATTTTATGTGTATGAATGTCTTGCCTGTGTGTATGTAAGTGCACCTGTGTCGTGCAGAGCCCATGGATATCAGAAGAGGGTGTCAGATCCCCTGGAACTGGAATTGCAGACAGTTGTTAGCCACCATGTGGGTGCTGGGAACTGAACCTGGGTCCTCTGCAAGAGCAGCCAGTGCTCTTAACCACTGAGCCATCTCTCCAGCCTTGTTAATTTCTTTAGACAGCATCTCACTCTGGTTCAGGCTGTCCTGGACCTCGCTATGTAGCCCAGGCTGGCCTTGAACCCACATCAATCCTGCTGCCTCAACTTCACAGGTGCTGGCATTATAGGTGTGAGCTATTATACTCAGTTTTCAAATTTACTGCAGAAATTCATTGCTGCTTTCCATATCACTTTAGTCTTGAAATCAGCATCAGAGTTTGAAGAGAAGTCAGAAAAATCATACACCTAACCTCATACCTCTTTCCCAAGCCAGTGAGCGAACAAAATGGTGGGGAACAGAGGGCAGACTTACAGGGATTCCTGGAACCTGGTCCTCAGACTGCTCCTTATAAAGCTGTATTGAGAGTCTTGTTGCTGTGACAGCCCTCATCCCTGGCACCAGATTGTTTGCAAGAACACAAAACCTGCCTTGTTTTACCTGTACCTTTGCAAGAGTGCAATTGGTAAGCTCCCAAGAGCATTTTAAAATTGCCTTTTACAATTGATGTGAGGATGTAGGAAAAGCATGGGATTTGGAACTTTGAGAACTTGAGTTCTGATTCTGGCATCTTTTCTACAACCTTGTGTGACCTTGGCTTTCTCAAAACTTGGGCTTCATCCCCTGTGAATGGGGGAGGGGACAATCATAGCAGTATGATTGGCTTGGTGAGGATAAGGAACTATTATACATGACAGTATTTTATTAACAATAAAAGCCACATGTATTGGGCAATGAGCTGACCAGCAGGGCTTTTGTGAGTCTTGGAATGCGTTTTTCCATGGTGGGTTGGGAGGTGGGTGGGTAGGGTAAGGTCTGTGCTGATCTGAACTCCTTTTTTCAGTCCTTTTCTTACCTGTGTTACAGTGTGGACCAGGGTGTGGGCGTTGACTCCATCGCTGGCCTAAACTCTTTTTTCTTGTTTTTTTTCATCCTCCTTGTTTGGGCTGGCCTCCAGTTTCCTGACAAAGTGCTATTTGTTTTAAGGGTGAAGCAGGCGATTCTCTGGGCAGCGACATTGGCTGCCGGCAGTCACTGCAGTTCAGAGAAGCCAAGCTGGAGTGGGAGGGATACTGACAAGGCTTGTTCAGTAGAACTCGGTGCATTGATGTTTGAAGGAAAGCAAGAGATGCCTTTGCAATAGAAACGTTATGAAATGTCCTTCATAACAGAACAAAAATGAGTAAGGAGAGAGGGATTTCATAAGTCACAGTTTATGTCTTTGAAAGCAAGTGCTTCCTCCTCCTCCTTCTTCCTCCCTCCTCATCCTCGTAGTCCTCCTCTCCCTCTTCCCCCTCCTCCTGCCCCCCCCTTCTAATTTAGAGAAAAAGTGAGCTTTTTGAGCATCCACTATGTCTACAGTATACTTTAGTGGGAAGGGAAGTAAATATAAATAATAGATAATACAGGGCTGGGGAAATGACTCAGTTGAGAGCACTGGTTGCTCTTGCAGAGGACCCAGGTTCAACTCCCAGCACCCACATGGCTGCTAAACCATCTGCAACTCTAATTCCAGGGGAATCTGACACCGTCTTCTGACCTCTGTGGGCACTGCATGACACAGGTGTACTTACACACATGCAGGCATAACACTCATACACATAAAATTTAAAACATAAAATATTTTTAAAATAATAATAATAGGGATTGGAGGGATGACTCAGCAGTTAAGAGTACTGGCTGTTCTTACAGAAGACCTGGGTTCACTTCCCAGCACCCACATGGTGGCTAATAACCCTCTGTAACTCCAGTTTCAGGGAATGCAACACCCTCTTCTGTCTTCGAGTACGGCACAACACCGGTGCACTTACACACATACAGACATAACACTCATACACATAAAATAAAAATAAATAAATAAATAAAAAGTAATAATATCGACAGCAATCACCACTGAAACACATTTTGGCCAGACTTTGCGTGTTTTCTCATCACAGTCCTGAAGGTCAGTGCAAAGATTCCAAAGATTCCAAAATTAAGGCTCGGTTTGTGTAAATAACTGTCTGCTTTACTGTGCTAGGTAATAACTCAAAGACTGAAGCGAGAACGAAACCTTGAACCCAAGTCTGTCTCATTCACAGTATGAAAGACAAGTGAGGTATGCCCCTGCTTTGAGGGGTCAGCCAGCACATAAGCAGTTTAGTATAATTAACAAACTGCAGTATAAACTGCATTCCCACATGGGCTGAACTTTGGGGGACAGTTTCTCTGAGGAAGAAGAGACTGCTTTTGACTGGAAAGATCAGGGATAACTTGAGCAGAGTCTGAATGATGAGACAGATAGATAGTGACAGGTAAAGACTTGTTGAGAGAACAGAAGAGACATTAAACAGGAACGTGTGGAGCTAGTAACTTATAGTGCTGTAGCAGACTGGGGGGTGTAGGAACACTAGAGGCCAGAGAAGTGGTGTGGGATAGATTCAGAGGGTCAACATGTCCTTTAGGAGTGTGGACTTAGTCCACTACCTTTGGACAAAAGTCCATTGGGAGTTCTTTTAGTTTTTTAAATTTATTTTTATGTGTATGAGTGTTTTGCCTACACGAGTGTAAGTGCACCCATGTCAGGCATTGTTTGCTCAGGCCAGAAAATGGTGTCAGATCTCCTGGGACTAGATCTGATGGGTTGTTAGCTGCCATGTGGGTACTGGGAACTGAACCTATGTCCTCTGCAAAAGCAACCAGTACTTTTAACTACTGAGCCACCTCGCCAGCCCATCTTTTATTTATTTATTTTAATTAATTAGTTTATTTAATTTTATGTGTATAAGTGTTTTGCCTGCATGTATATGAGCGCATCTGTGTTGTTCAAAGCCCACAGAGGCCAGAAGAAGGTGTTGGATCCCTTGGAGCTGGAGTCACCAATGGTTGTTAGCTGCCATGTGGGTGCTGGGATCGAACCCGGACCCTCTGAAAGAGCAGACAGTGCTCTTAACTACTGGGCCACCTCTCCAGACCACCTTTTAATTAAAACATTTTTTTCTTTTATTTGTTCTCTCCAGCCCCATAATTTGCTTTTTAGTTCCTGTAAATGAGTAATAATCTCAGAGCACTGTCATTGGACAGATGTTTTTCCTATCCATTTTTCCCACTCCTATCTAGAATGTAGTGTGGCTCTGCTTCTCATACTGTCGTGTTCATTTTCCCTCCTTTTTCACTTATTTAGATGGAAATAGAAGGTGTAGGTGTGAGAGTTGGTCATCTCTCTTCTAGAGTTTTGTATTCTGTCACTAGCTGACTGTGGGGCCATAGCAAAGTGACTTAAGTGTCTACAAAATGCAGAGGTAAGGCTATGGTGGGTGGAGAGGATAATTTATATAAAATGGATAGAATGGTTCCTGGCTCCCAAGTTAGCTGCTGCTACAGTTATTGCCAGTAATTGTGCAGATACTCACAGGTATTCCCTCCCTGTATTTCTCCCATAGTGAGAACTTCACTTTGGAAATGAGCTGTACAAATAGGAAGCTTTAATTATTCAGTGTCCACTCTTTCTTTCAGGGCCTTTCTAGAAACACATTTTGCCTGCATAAACAAGCCTGCTGGGCTATTCTTGGATCCTGTATCCCAGGGAAAAAGCCCTTTCCTACTAGTTGTTTATTTATCACTTCATTTCTTCAGTCTCTCAGGAGTTATGTGATGTTCACTTGCATGTTTCCTGTGACCCAGCCTGAACATAGGCTGCCCTTGTCACATTAGACTTCTCTCATTCCCATATCTTAAATTCTATATTAGCTACTAACTTAAAACACTTTATTTTTATGTGTAGGCGTGTTTTGGCTGCATATATGTAAGTGCACCATGGAGACCAGAAGAGGGTATGGGACCCATTGGAACTGGAGTTACAACAGTTGTTAGCCACCATATGGGTGCTGGGAACTAGAATCCAGGGTCTCTGCAAGAGCAACAATTGCTTTTAACTGCTGAGCTGTTTCTCCAACCCCCTCCCCCCTCCGGTAATGGAGAGTCTAGCTCAGACTGGCCTCCAGTGTAGCCAAGGATGGTCTTGAACTTCTGGGCCTGCCTCTGGCTCCCCATGTGCCAGAATTACAGGTGAGGACTACCGGGCACAATTTATACAGTGCTATGCAAGTGCTGTACTAACCGAGAAACATCCCCAGCCCCCACTTTTAAAGTATAATTTTTGCTGGGAAGATAAACAGTTCTATCAAGGGAAAGGCTATTTCTCAACATTAAAGATCTTAGAAATAATAATTTATGCTTTAAAAAATGATGTTAGTCCAAAGCTTTAGCTCTTCTCTCTCCTTTCTCCACTCTCTTTATCCTGCCGTGTCTGCAAACCATTCTCATGACCCCCAGTCTGTGTGGCGGATTTGTGCTGGGTCCAGATTATACATGCGCCACTGACTTTTTCATCTGACCTCCAGATTTCAGTCTCCAAGTCCTTTCTTTTCTTTGAGTTTTGCTACCAAGGCTTTTTCTCCAAAGGGATGTCATTTCTCATGGAACATTACTGGCAAGCTATGGAATCATAGGGTCACATTTGGTGATGGTCAGATCTTGAAGTTTTCAACTAATCCACTGTACTTTTGCTTAGTTTCTCTGTATTGGCATCTCGTGCCTGGAGGCGGTTACTACCCATCGGACATCCTCAGCCCCTCCCTGGCAAATTAAAGGGAGCTTAAAAAGGCAACTGAACTTCGTTTTTCTCCAAGTCACTGTTAATTTAACTAAGTCCATTGGTTCGCCCTTATTTGCCCTTTCCACACCTCCCAAATTACTGTTATGTGCAAATTTGATGGTAGCAGTGTGAATAATTTCTGAATTACTTCTGAATGCAAAATGAAAGACTCTTCCTTCTGGCTTTTTCTCTTCATCGTACTAGTAAATGTATCCACTGTTTTTCTTTGTAGGCTGCATAACAACTCTGTGGTTCTTGTAGCCACAGAGATTTCAGTTGATCCAGCCATCCTGACTTCACAGGACACTGAATCAACTGCTTTCCTGAGATCAAAGTACATGGGATTCGTTGCACTGCCTGCAGTTGTGAATCCAGCTGTGTAGGAGCCAGACACTCCTGGAGCCTGAAAGCCAAGATTCTAGTCAAGATGAGGAGGCAGCTGGTTTTTCCATTCTGCAGATATCTTTGTTTTCTTTTCAGTATTCTCTCTTTCTGCAACATTTATCAGGCTCAGTATTCCTGACCTCTAGAAGCTTCTTAGTAGTGGCTCCGTGAGCTGTACATTCTTGCTACAGAAGAAAATCTGAGGCTTTTACCCTATTCATATCCATGGCTCTGTACCCCATTAACTGGGGAAGGCATATGCTCCAGGTGTCTTGTTGGTAACCTGTTCGTTACTAGATACTCTGGCCAGCCAGATACACTCTGGGATGTACTAGCATAGTGTGACTGGAAAAATCAGTTGACATCTCTGTTTTTTGGCTTACCATATCAAGATAATTTCATAGGGTTGTTAGAGGCAATAGATGATGTAATATGTATAAAGTTTTTGATGTTTATTGAGCCAGAGCCGGTTTTTAAAAAAATTGATCAAGGGGCTGGAGAGATGGCCTAGTGGTTAGGAGCATTGGCTGCTCTTGCAGGGGACCTGGGTTCAGTTCCCCACACCCATGACATCTAACAACTGTCTTTACCTCCAGTTCTGGGGGATCTGATGCCATCTCCTGGACTTCACTTACATGCATTCAAAACACACACATAAAATAAAAAAAACCCAGTAACAATAAAAATTGCTCAAAAGTTTACAGTAATTTATCATAAAATTTCTTGGATTTTCTGGGTATTTCTGTCATTATTTCATGCCATTTGCCGTGGCTATTCAACCACAAGGAAAAGGAGTGAAAAGCAAATTATCCAATTTTGCACCTTGTGCATATTCACAATGTGTATTTCTTCTTTTAGACCTTGTTATAATTGTTGATTAAGGAATTAATATTCTTGGGGCTGGAGAGATGGCTTAGTGTTTAAGAGTACTAGCTGCTCTTACGGAGGACCCAGGTTTGATTCCCAGCACCAATGTGGTGGCTAACAACCTTCTGTAATTCCAATTCCAGGGGATCTGATGCCCTCTTCTTACTCCAGGGGTATTGTACAACATGGGTGCACTTACATACATGAAGGCAATACACTCATACACATAAAATAAAAATAATAAGATCTTTTTAAAATTAAATTTTTTTTTAAAGAATTGATATTCTCAGGATAGTGTTATATGTGACTTATTCCCTATCATTGTCTATATTTTGTTGTTTTTAGGGCTTACATTTGCACACATGAACCCAGAGTTTGTGCGTGTGTGTGTGTGTGTGTGTGTGTGTGTGTGTGTGTATGTATGTGTGCACTGGTGATTACTGGGCACGTATTACTGTGCCACGCTGCTAACCTTAAGAATTTGGAGTGATCTTGTCTCTGCCTCTTGAGTGCTGAGATTATAGATGCACACCACCGTAACTTTTAAAATATTTTTATTATTTTTATTTTATGTGTATTGCCTGCATGTGTGAACCCATATTGTGCAGTGCTGATAGGTCAGAAGAGGGCGTTGGATGCCCTGGAAATGGAACTGCAGACAGTTGTTAGCCACCATGTGGGTGCTAGTACTCAAACCCCAGGTCCTCTGTAAGAGTAGTCAGCATTCTTAACCACTGAGCCATCTCTCCCTCTCCACCTTCCCCTTTTAAAGTCATTTTTAAGAGTCCTGTTGCCTTATAAGGGATATTTTATCTATTAGAGTTGTTAGGACAAATTCTTTTCAAGGTAGTTGGATTTTTAAATGATTTTTAAATCATTTTAAAACTAAGAATTCCCAGAGAAAATTAAACCAGTTCTTTAAAGAAGGAAGCTGAGATACCCACCACAGGAGATGAACAGACAAAACATACCTTCCAGTGAAAAATGCCCTCTAGGGCAGCATTAGTCTGTACAACACACATGATCGGCAGTCAGCATATGACCCAGGGCTGCTCGTTTCCAGTCTGTTCTGGAACATTATTAACTCTTCACTTGTTTATCAGTATTTGGATTTAGCCAGATTTTTGTGATTTGTTGTTGTTGCTGGGTTTTTTTGTTTTGTTTTGTTTTGTTTCTTTCTTTTTAAAAACAGTCTCTTGTAGTTCAGGCTGGCCTGAAACTTGCAGCAATCCTGACTCTGTCTCCTGAGTGCAGAGATTATAGGCATGCACCACCAAGCCCAGTTTATAAATTATTTTTTAAAAGTGAGATATTTCTGGGTGAAAGATATGTAGCACAGGTCCACAAAGTACATCCACTCATTTCTGACTAATCAAAGGAGGAAAAACAGACTCAGGATGTTAGCTCCTTTATCCTCTGCTTTAGAAAATCCCTGAACACCTGTGAGTCCCACTGCTTCTGCTGAAATGCCACATCCTGCACAGGCAGTTTTGAGAATTTCATGGGGCAGGTTGGCCTGGAATGGGGAGGTCTAAGGGACTAGTAATTTTTTTGTGAAGTGAGGTCTGTGACTTGTTTGTTTGGAAGCTAAGCATACCGAGGCTCTCAGCCTGGAGAGTTACCAGCTCAGACCCGGCATTGTGCTTGGGGCTGGGTCTTCTGAGTCATGCCATGGGGCACTGGAAGTTGTGTTTTCCTTCTCAGCTTGCTGAAAACCCAGAAGATCTGGCCTAAAGGGAGTCCAAACCATCCTGTGGCCAGATGGTTTAAGAGACAATTCCCAGCCACCTGTTATACTTTGCCATGTGAAGGGAAACTCACTTTGGCTCCTTGAAGATGGCTAATAGCTCTCTATGGGGACCTGCCAGTCAAGCCAGCCAGTTGGCTCAGATAAAGGCTTCCTTGAAAGCCATGGGCCGGGTTTTACAGAGCGCTGGATACAGCTTCAACACCAGAGTCCTCTTTCCCAGAATGCACTGCTGCTCACTCCCCTGGAAGGGAAAACCGAGGCAGGAAGATCTGCTAGAAAGGCAGTGCGTGGAGAGGGCATCTCTTAGGGAACCAGCTGGCTTGTCAATTTCCTTTCTCTTGTCTGCAAAAATCCTTCTGTGATCAACATTAGGATCCTGATATTTACACAGAGAATCTTTGTGGCAAATATTTTTAACCTTCATAGTGAGACCTTTCTCTTTTAAGTTGAAGAAAGATAAGCAGCATTGCTTTGGAGATAAGATAGTTTAATTTGGAACCTTTAAAATGGCTTTTACAATGTTACTGTCTAGGTGTTATGGACTGTGGCACTGAGGGAGAGACATTCAAAGACCTCCCCTCCCCTCACTTCTTCTAAAATCAATGTTATTTCTACATTGTTTGCTTTGAGACAGGTCTCATGTAGGGCCTCAAATTACCATTAAAGCTGAAGATGACTTTGAACTCTGACCATCTCCAAAAATAAGTGATCTTACAGGAGTCTGCCACCATATGACACTTTTTCTGCCTACCTAGGGGCATGTGTTTTTCTCTTCTGGTGAGAGTGTGGTGAGGTTGTGATGTGCATTTTATTCTTTTCCTATTGGGAAGCAGTAGGAAGAAATACAGCTTTATGACCCACAGAATAACTGGAGACCAGCGGGTCCATGAGGAAGTAAGGTGTGATAAATGACTTCTAATAAACCTTTCTGATGAAGAAGAGGTTGCTGTCGGGAACCTAGGAAAATGGGGTTGCACTGACTGCACAGCTGGTCAGTGGAGAGTTTTGTGAGTCAGGCATGGGAATGGGACATGGATGAACTTGATTCCTAGAGGAGGCACGTATGTATTTTGTTGCCTATTAAACAATATAAACACTATACAATATAATGTTATCTCTCAGCACAGTACGAGGACAAAATAAGCATGGCTCCGGGCTGGAGAGATGGCTCAGCAGTTAAGAACACTGACTGATCTTGCAGAGGACCTGGGTTCGATTCCCAGGACCCACATGGTGGCTATGAACCATTCTTAACTCCAGTTCCAGGGGAATCTGAAGCCCTCTTCTGACCTCCGAGGCACTGCACAACATGGGTGCACTCATATACATGCAGGCATTACACCCATACACATAAAATAAAAATAATTAAAAAAAATAAGCATGGCTCTCTCTTGACTTTTAAAACTTTATTTTATGTGCATAAGTATTTTGCCTTCATATAGGTAAGTGCACCTGCACCCATATCTGCATGAAATGCCTGCGGAGGCCAGAAGAGGGCATCACATCCCCCAGAACTGGAGTTACAGAAGATTGTTAGCCACGATGTGGGTTCTGGGACCCGAATCTGGGTGTTCTGCAAAAGCAGACAGTGCCCCCGCTATTGACTTTAAAAGAAATAAAATTGGGTCTCGTTCCTTAGCGATTCTCCACCTTTATTTTTGAGTCAGGGTCACTCACTGGGACTTCGGATTTACTGATTAGATTAGGCTGGCTGGCTAGTCAACCCCACCTCCTGAGTGCTGGGATTACCCTCTCTCACCGCCATGCCTGGCTTTCGTATGGGTGCTGGGGCCGGAACTCGTACTCATGCTTGCACAGTGAGCACTTTAATGAGCAAGCTATCTCCCCAGCCCTCCTTTGCCTTTTCTTAAGTGTTTTATTTTCCCTCAGAGATTATCCTTCTGGACTCTTGGAATTATAATGAGTAACTGAAATGAAGGCAAGGGTACCAAAAATTTTTTTAAGTGGAATTATGTCCTTTAAAACTGGTAATTATTTACAGGATTTTTAAAATGAGAGAAGCTTTGAGCTAATGCATTCCTTTGAGCTTCCCCTCTCACTGTGCACTTTGTGGCAAAGTGGTAAGGTAGCTCTTTAGGAAGAAGCATTAAGTTTGTCAAAAGTAATAAGGTTGTCAGGTCCAGGGGAAGCAACAGGAAACAGGAGGACAGAACAGGACATAATAGAATGCTGAACCCTTCAGCCAGTTTTTAGTATTAAGCTCTCAGTAGACTGACTGACTGAGGAATAGGATGCATGTCATTGATGCTGTGGCCCCTTTGCCCAGGTCCTGCCATGCTTGAATTCATCTATCCTCTACAGGTCCAGGGTATGCTGCTCTAGTTAGTAAAGAGGGAAAAGGCCTGCAAGATGTAGTTTGTGTGGCCGTTTTCTCTGAGTGTCTTGAGTTGTCACTATTGCCAAGACCTTGATCACTTTTATTTATTTATTTTGGTCTTTTTGAAACAGGGTCTCCCTGTAGCCACAGTTGGTCTGGAACTTTCTATGGAGACCAGGCCGGCCTCCATCTCACAGAGATCCACCCACCTCTGCCTCCTGAGTGCTAGGATTAAAGGGGTTCATCATCATGCCTGGCTTCTTGATCACTTTTAAATGTTTGTTTTTTAGCCTACATCTGGAGGCTCATAGCTACTTGCTGTGAACAGGTGAGCATGAACAAGTGTTAGAGCAGAAGGAAATGGACATTGGGAAATGGCCATTCATTTTACTAAAAGTTGAGGGCTGGCATTGGTTCTGCAAACAGCATTTGCCTTCTTAAAATGGCCCCATTAGAGAAAAAGAAGTTCAGGAAACAGATATTAGCTGGTTAGGTTCTTAACTAGACAGACTTTGTACCTTAGCATATGAGTAGCCATCTAGAACCTCTTGAACTTTTGTGACCAGTAACTCTGAAAACGCTGATGAAGTCAGTTGTAGATCATGGGTGAGAGAACAGTGTCCTCTGCTTGAGTCACCAAGGTACTTGCAAATCAGGTAGGTGGAGGACCCTGGGAGCCTGTGAATTGCAGAATCCTTCTGAAACAAGGGATGAACTCCAGGTGGGCTTGACTTCCCCCAGAACTCACTATTGTGAGTGTAGAGGAAATGACCCAGATTTTATGCTTAGCAAAAACCAGTATTCAACTCTCCAGTTGACCACTTTCTAGTGGAGACATCAGGACAGTTACTTAACTTTGCTGACACTGTTTCCTCATCTGGGTATATGGGAATGGGATTTTTTACAGATCTATTGGGAAATAGTAAGACCCAGAGGCAAGTAAGGCAAGATGCTGTATAGGACTGTAATTTGCATCAACTTCTATTGGAATTTAGCTTTTTATGTGGAATAACCATAGTTTATAGTCTGTGCTTAGAGTTTGGAAACAAGACTCATTTAAACCAATAGGCTGATGGAATCCAGAGCCATTTGTAACAGTTGTGTAAGAGTGTTCCCTGATCGATTCTGGGTGCAAGTGCAGCCGGATTACAAACTCCAACTCCTGGAACTGCTGGTGTGCTCTTGTCTATGCTGGATTTTGAGCCACTTGTTTAACTTAAATTTTCTTAAAATTACATTTATTTGTGTGTGTATGAGTGTGTGCCTGTGTGCAGCTGCAGACATTTGGAGGCCAGAGGATAATATGGAAGTTGGTTCTCTCCTTCCACCCATGTGGGTCCAAACTATTTTGGGGGATTGGTGACAAGTGCCTTTATCTGCTGAGCCATCTCACACTACCCCCCCCCCCCCCTTTTAAACACTACTCTGAAATTCATTTAGCCCACCCCAAGGGGGGTCAAAACTTTTTTGGGGGTGGGGGCAAATGGTCTTTTTGCGTGCACCCCCCCCCCCCCCCCCCCCCCCCCCCCTTATTTAAACACTACTCTGAAATTCATTTAGGTCGGGGCTAGCAAGTTGGCTAAGTGAGTAAAGGCAAACTTGCCACCAAGCCTGACAACCAGAGTTCCATTCCTGGAAGCATCCACAAAGGCGAGACCCAACAACTCCTTTGGGCGCATGAGCACTACCCACTCCCCCAATAAGTAAATGTGAAAAAAAAAAGGAAATTCATTTAAGTATTTTAGACAGTTCAACCAAAATAAACGTGATCGCAGACCTTCAGAACTTTTCTGTGATTAGCAACTACATGGAAGCAAAGTTTATGTTTCCCAGAGAATTGGTCTATGGTAAATGTTGGTGAACTGCTGATCCGGCTGATGTGGCAGCCCTAGGAAGGAAGAACCCAGAATACTGTGTTATACCCCCCACCCCCTCCCAGTTCGTGACAGCTCTGCGGTGGCAGCAGTGCGCACGCTTCTCTTTTGAGTCAGTGAGGCACCAGACAAGTAATTTCCCATCCTGAAGCTCCCGCTGCCGCTGAGCCCAGTGGATCTGCTGGGATGTGGCTGCTAACTTTCCAGACTGGCAGGCTTGCAGCCTCCACTCCCCGGGCTCAGCCTTGTCTCAGCGCCTTCCCGGAGGTGATTCTTTTCTTCGGAGGAGGGGGGCAAAGGTGGGGAGGTGAGGCCAGGAGGGAAGGGAAGGCCAAGTGCTGGGGCGTCCACCCAGAGGGAGCACGCGATCGAGGTGCGTGCGGGCTGCGCAGAGCTGAGCCCGGCGGCTGAGGGCAGAGGGCTGAGCGCGGGCGGCCGGCAGGGGGAGGCCGGGGCGGGTGAGCCGGAGCCGGGGAGGCGAGTCTGTGCTCGGCCGCAGGGGATAGCGCGGTGCTCGGGGGAGCACGGTGCGGACCCCGGCGGGGGATCTCGGGTAGATGGCCGCTGATGCAAGTTCCCGGCTGCTCCGCGTCCCTCCCTCTGCCAATACTCTGTCTCGCTCTTTCTTTCAAACAGGAAGTGTACTGCTGCCTGTAACGTGCTGCCGGCTCCCAGGATGGAGGAGTGAAGTCGCCGTGGTTCCAGCCTCCGGAGCCAGTCGCCAGTCCTCGAGAGCGCCCTGAGGGAGCAGGGTGGCCGCCTGGTCCAGGTGCGCGGGGCCCGGGTGGGGAGCTGGGGACATTACTCGATGGGACCTTCTGGATCGCCTGTTCTTGCCACTGCCCCCCAACCCCCCCCCTCCGAGTCTCTCCCACATTGTCTCCTCGGCTGTCCAGGTGTGTGAGACGGGAGCTGGAAGGATTTGGGCAGCCAGGCTTGGGGACCTCGGGGCGCTTGTTCCCTTAGGCTGGCACTTTCCAGGCAGGGCTGTCCCCAGCTCGAGCACTGCCTGGGGCCCGCCTCCCCCGGAGTCCCCAGCTGCCCTCTCCACTCTCTCCAGCTGCTGCCTGGAGCAGCTGCTCTTTGTTCCTCACTCCCTGGCCTGCTGCAGTCTACATACAGGTTCTGGGAAACCTAGGACAATTGGGTGTTGCTGAGGTTGATGAGGAGTGTGGAGAGGGAAGGAGGAAGCAGATGTGTTGTGAGTGAACTTGAAGTGAAAAGCGAGACTTGCCGTCCAGCCTGGGGAACGGGAGCCAGTTGCTGTGCCTTCTGTTTGGTAGAGCCAGGCCGTCACAAATTGAGGGAATTGGTGATGCACACACACACACCGGAAAGGTAGGGACCACAAATGAGGGACAGCAGTGAGTTCTGAGGTGTTTAGTCTGGTGTCTGGCTTGTTAACTTCCCTGTGGTTTCCACTGTGGGGAAACACGGGGCTTTATAAATATGAACCAGACATTAAAAAAATTATTAAATTACATTTGTCACCAAGCTAAAATAGACTGACTTTCCAGTCTCAGATTCACCATGTGGATTATGATTTCCTATCCATATCTCATGTTGTCTCAGGTATTCATAGGAGAATAAAATGCTGGGGAAGACGTGGGTTTGTGCTGTCGACTTCTTTACCCTCATTTCCCAGATGCTCTCTGCAGACTAAGATCTACTGCAGGGAAGGCCTGGCCTTATTTTTTAAATAGTTTATTGATTATTTTGTGTGTATGAGTGTTTTACCTGCTTGTAAGTGCACCCGTGTGGTGCAGTGTTCTTGGAGGTCAGAAGAGGGTGCAAGATCCCTTGGAATTTGGAGTTATGGTGGGTTGCTATCCGCCGTGTGGGTGCTGGGAACGGAACCCCGATCCTCTGCTAGAGCAACCTGTGCTCTTAACCACTGACCCATCTCTCCAGTGCCCCCGGCCTTATTTTACAGTCTTTATTTACCGACCTGGTGAAATGCCTCACTCAAAGAGGGCACTTTGGCTGAGAAGAATCTGTTTGATGGGATGCTTATATGACGAATTAAGTGTTTGAACAATGTCAAAGTCAGTAGCTAACTTACTCTATTTTGGAGGCTACAGTGTGAGCAAGTGGCAGGAGAGGAGGAAAGTGAAACTGCCAAAGAGGGTCTTTTTCTGTAGCACTTTAGCTTCAGTTTGGGCAGTTAGGCCTTCTCAAGATGCAGGCTGAACTGCTGAATTTAAATCCATGCCATGTCATGCAGTACCAAGTGTACCTTTTTTATTTTGAGATAGGGTTTCACTCCATAGCCCTGCCTGCCCTGGAACTTGCTATGTAGATCAGGTTGACCTCAAATTCAGCAGAGATCTGCTTGCCTCTGCCTCTGGAATGCTGGGATTAAAGGTATACATCACCTCACCTGGTTTGACCAATATTATTATAATGCTGAAAATGTTAGAATAAAATATATTTACTGCATAATTAATTTTGCTTTGGAAGAAAAGTCTCAGGCTGATAATTTGTATCACTGTTTCCTCTTTTTCATATTAATAGTATGGAGGTTATTTGAGTTATAAATTCTCCTTATTCCAGTAATCCTTATATTAATCGCTTAAAATTTTTATGGCATTTATTTATTCATTTATTTTGAGTGTGTTTATATATGTGGGCACACATGTGCCACAACGCATGTATGGAGGTCAGAGGACCAGGAATCTGTACTCTCCTTCCACCATGTGGGTCCAAAGGATTGAATTCAGGCCGTTAGGCTTGGAGGCAAGTGCCTTTACCCACTGAGCCATCTTGCTGGCCCCAGATCATTAATCTCTTAAAATGCAGGTGCTTTGAACACTGTAATAACATCAGCAATTGGTATAATAAATTATATTAGCAGTAGGTAGCTAAGATAGTCTTTTAAGAACTGAGTAGTCAGTTTCCTCTTCACTAGATATTTACCGATTTAAAATAAATTTGTGTGATATTTTGGTTATGCCTCTTTTGCCAAATGCTTCACAAGTGAAAACGAACCATCAAAGAGCTTCGCCCTCTTCTTCTCCCTCCTCCTCCTCTTCCTTTATTTCTTTCCTTTCTTTTTTTCTGAGGATTGACCCTGGGACCTTGTATATACTGAACAACTACTTTTCCACTCAGCTACACTTGATTTTGTAAGAAAGATTTTTGAAAGGACTGTAGAGCTAAATTAGCTTTCCTGTTTTTATATCTAAGTATACACTCTGCCCTGGGTTTATTAATTTACTTGAGGATTTTGCTTGGCATCTGTCACTCTGCTTTAAGATACACTAGAGTGTTTTTTGTGACCCTCCAAATCCATCCCTGTTTAGTAACACAATATATTCTCACCTTAGTAGAATTTAAACCCAGAAACAATACTTTTAATATTAATAGTACTTTTCTGTGTCTTGTTTGTAGTTAGCAGGTCCTTTCAACAGTGTGGTGAAACAGGTTTCATTTATGGAGAGAGAAGGCTGAAAGGAGGTACCTTGTCAGTGGCTGGATCTGTAAATGGAGATGCTGGGTCTTAACACAAGGGCCTTTGGAGTCGTAGCCTTCAGTTCCTTTGAACTAGTCTGTGAAGTTGCTGCCTCAGGAGAGCAGTGCTGATTCTGGGAGGTCTGTGCCATTCCGAAAGGGAGCCAGGCAGCAGGACGGAACAGCCCCTAGTCTATTCTCATTCTTGTTTGGACTTACCCTAGAGCTTGAGGTAATTGTTTTTTATTTTCTGCATTTAAAATGTTCTCTGTTACCAGATGTAGTTGTGTTTACATGCATGCGGTTTATAGTCTGTTAAAATTCTAATGGCATGTTTCAATTTATAGTGTCTTCTGTGAGGTGTCAGTGAGCATGTGTCTTTTCAAGGAGTCGGATCAGCATTCTGTAATTTCAGCATAACGTAGAAGAATCCTCTCTGGTTTACCCCTAGAGCATTTTATGCTCCAGGAAGTGAATTAGTTCATAACTAGTGTATATGGTTCTCCCTCTGTGTACCACCACTGCTATCATGCATTCCCCAACTCTTCCACTCCAGTTCAGGATAACCCACTGAGAAGTCCACATTATAGCAAGCAAGGGCAAACCCACTTAGCTTTAAAACAACACATTAAATATTTTTGTAATGGTCCCTAAGTGGGGCCTGAGGCTGTAGTTCAGTTGGTAGAGCTGGCCTAGCATGCACAAAGCACTGGTCCATGTGTGTGGTGCTGCACACCTGTAATCCCAGCAGTTGGGAGGTGAAAGCAGGAGGATCAGAAGTTCAAGATCATCCTCAGCTACATAGTGAGTTTAAGGCCCACCCAGGATACATGAGACCCTGAAAAACAAGTACAAGAGACAGAAATAAGTTTATTTTATTATCCTTGCAATTCTTAAAGTTGAAGCTGTCCCTAACTGGGATTTTCATATTATATCTAGAAGGATATAAATTAAAATTTATGGTATATTTCTTTGGTAAGGGGTACACAAAACACTTATTTCTCTTTAGTAATTAGTGTTGTTAGTGGTCTGTAATCCCTCTTCTGTAATACTTCATTGAAATATTAGGGAGAGGAGAAGATGGGAGAAGGAGGGAACGTTAACTCTTTGTATTTTTAAGCAAAAAAATGAATTGATTCATGCAGCTTTCCTTAATACACAACACACTGCCATTTCTGTCTGTGCTTGGGAGCGGTAGCCACTTCAGAAGGTTTGTCTCTTCTAACAGAGACACGGAGAATGAAGGGTAACTGCTTTGATGTTAAATGCCAAGGAAAAGTTAATGACCAAGAGCGGATTAGGAGTGGAGATAAACGCTATATAAGAGTCTCATCGTTTCAAAACGCCCCCTTACTTTCTTCATGTGTAGAAATTATCTTCTCTGGCAGAAATGGTAAAGCATTGGTTCATAACTTACAAAAACCAGGACGCTTTTATTCAATACTAAAAGATTTCAGACATCTTGACTTTTTTAGAGTTTTATTTTTATTATTTCTGGTGACTACAAATGTCTGGTAACAAAGTTATTTGATGTCACTCAGCTGGATACATATTAAAGAGCACAGAACTGTCTATTTGTGAAGAAGTGACCATCTGTACAAGGCAGGGATTCAGGCTACACACTTCTCCCAGTACCTTAATCTAATCCAGGACCAAAGTAGAGCAACTGTTCCAGACTGAAAGTGGTGAAGAGATAAGTTACATCTGCAGTATGCCCAAGGAGGATGGAAGAAGGCATTGGATCCCCTGGAACTGGAATTGTAGATGATTGTTAGCCCTGTGGGTGCTGGGATTCAAACCTGGGTCTTCTGCAAGAAGAGCCAGTGCTCTTAACTGCTGAACCATCTCTCCAGCACCTCTGGGTTAATTGTTTTTCATGGTCAATTTTGAGATCTTTACAGCTACTTTAGTCATGGGTTATGGGATTTCTTCTAAGGGCATCCTCTGTTGCCATTTCTGTGAACATCTCTTCCTTGTTTTGCCAGGACTCGACACCAGCTGCAGAGTCAAGCACTGTCTTAGCTGCTGCCACCACCACACCAGCGTTATAGTCATTTCCCAGAAGCTAAAGCTAAAGAGCCTCTTACCTTTAACCTTTATAGTATGTGCTCAGCCTCTGGGAAGGGACCTGCTACTTATGCCTGCCCTTCAGTGGGAAGAATGTAGACATTCATAGCGAATCAGTCCTTCTGCTTCCATGTGGTTTGTTAGCATGAGTCTGTCTGTATTCTGCTGAAGATGTCTTAAGCCAGGCATTGGAATCTATAAGGGTTAGTACATGAAGTTCTTTTACCTGCTTTAAAAAAAAAAAAAGAGTTCGCTTCTTGGACCAGGCATGAGTGCATGCCTGTAATTCCAGCATTCAGGAGATTTACAGTTTGAGATCAGCCTGGATTATATACTGAGATCTCTCTCTCTCTTCCTCACTCCCTCTCTCTTTCTCTCTCTGTATGTGTGTGTCTCTGTCTATACATATACATATATGTATATATAAATAATTTATTTATTGCTTCATATTATTTTCCAGACACTTCACCTGGATAATTTAATTTATAGTTCTCTTGGTCATATTTTCTAATTAATTAATTTTTATTTTACCTATGTGAGTGTTTTAACTGCATGTATGTAAGTGTACCACATGTGTGCAGTGCCCAAGAAGGCCTCAGGAGGGTGTCAGATGCCCTGGGACTGGAGTTAATGGTTGTTAGCCACCATGTGGGTGCTGGGAACCAAACCTGGGTCCTATATAAGAGCAGGCACTGCTCTTAACCACTGAACCATCTTTCCAGCCTGTTCTCTTGGTCTTATGCAGTGTGGATAATGAATGACTCTGTTTTATGGAAAGAAACTGAGGCGGGCACAGATTGTGATTTATACAGACAAGGCCTGGACTCCCAGATTTTTGTGGTCCCCAGTCCTGAAGCATTTCCCTCGCTGTACCTCCTACTCTTTCTGTTCTAACTCTGCTTACAGAAAGCAGTGATCATGGTTTTTTAGTCTTACCCCATTTTCAGTGAAGGTTAAGGCCTTGCAGAATGTGCAGATGTTAGGAATAGGGACATAAAACAGTCAACATTTTTGGCTTTCATATATGCATTTCCTCTTCCCCCAAGGAGCCTGGATGTATGGAATTATTGAGATATCATTTTCTGTTTATGTGTGTGTCCATGTAAATGTATGTAACTTGTGGGTGTGTGCACATAGAGGCCAGAAGAGGGCATCAGATCACTGAGAATTGGAGTTATAGGCGGTTATGAGCCATTTGATGTGGGTGCTCGGAACTGAACCTGGGTCCTCTGCAAGAGCAGCTAGTGCTCTTAACTGCTGAGCCATCACTCCTGATCCCTATGAGTTAATCTTTTATTGCTTTTAAATGTGAATACTTTCTTTTGGTATACCACTTAAGGGATAACCCTGTGGTGCTTTCAATAACAGCAGCAAAAACTGTTTTTCTAAGAGGTAGAATTGGGGTTTAATAAAGATATTTTAATACAGATTTAAACATGAGAGTTAAGAGAAAGAGAGGCACTCAGGAAGACATACCTGAGAACATGGGTGTGGGCTTCTCAAAAAGAGAGTTGCCAGAAATGTTTCATTTAAATTGTTGGATGCATCAGTCTTTAATATTAACTGTCAGTGTGTTTTGAGTCATTTAAGAAAGTCTTCTCTGTTACTGGGATCATTTTCTTTTATTAGCTTTATAGGCTTACTCATCGTCTTGGTTTTTAATTTGAGAACTTCAGATTCTTTTTTTATATTTTATTTATTTATTTATTTATTATTTATTTATGTGTATGAGTGTATTACCTGCATGTATGTAAGCGCACCAGTGTTGTGCAATGCCTGTGGAGGTCAGAAGAAGGTGTTGGATTCTGGGAATCAAACATGGGTTCTCTGCAAGATCAGCCAGTGCTCTTAACCACTGAGCCATCTCCAGATTTTTAAGAGTTACTGTTAATAATACTCTGGAGGCTGAGGCTGGAGGACAAGTTCAAGATCAGCCTGGGCTATGTGATTAGATCCTGTTTCAACCAAACCAAAACTTTTAAATAGTTAAATATAAAAGCATTAATCCTATCTCCTTCCTTCCTTCCCTCCTTCCCTCCCTCCTTTCCTCCCCCGCTCTCCATTTTTGAAACAGGGTCTCATGTAGCCCAGGCTAGCGTCAAACTCAATATGTAGCTGAGCATGACTTCGAATTTCTGATCCTCCTGCCTCCACCTCCTGAGTGCTAGGATTATAGGTGTGTGCTACCTCCCCCACTTTAGTGTTTCTCCTTTATCTTTCATTTTTTATTTATTTTTTGTTTTTTTGAGACAGGGTCTCCCTGCAGCCCCACCTATGGTTGCTGTGTAGACCAGGATAGCCTCAGTCAGATAGAGATCCACTTGCCTCTGCCTCCCAAGTGCTGTGATTAAAGGCATGCACCATCACACCCAGCTACTCCTTTATTTTTTTAAAGGTCATATTTTGGGCCATTTTCTCCAACACTACTTCATCACACAGTCCATTCTTTCTCCATAGTTTTGTTGCTGTTGCCAGTGTGGAAGTGTGTATTCTGTCCAGTTGACTTGTTTGTGTGTTCCTGGGCCTCCGAGACACTGTTTCATTGTTACATTTATATAACTTCTTATATAACTAATATAAGTAAAAAAAAATCCGAAACTGGTTACAGGTTTTTTTGTTGTAGTTTTTTGTGGTACTGGGGAACAAACCCAGGACTCCCACGTGCCAGGCAAGACTTCTACCTCTGATCTGCACCCCAGCCATAAGAATTTGCTTTATTTATTTGTTTGTGTGTTTGTTTGTTGGAACATAGTCTTACTATGTAGCTCTGGCTGGCCTGGAACTCATTATGTAGACCAAGCTGACCTTGAACTCTTCATGATTCGCCTGCCTCTGCTTCCTGAGTGCTAGGATTAAAGGCATGTACCACCATTCCTGGCTCCTAAGATTATTTTAAAGTAGCTGTCCTCCAAATTTACTTTGTATCAGATGATGACTTTTAACCTCTGATCTTCCTGAACTCAATGTCCCCAGTGCTAAGATTACAGACATGGTCTGTTGGACCTGGTTTATACAGTGTTGGGGATCAAACCCAGGGCCCTGTGCACTCTACCTGCTGAGCTACACCCACACCTGGTGTCTTAACTTTTGTTGTTTTGGTTTTGTGTTTGTTGAGACAGAGTTTCACTATGCAGCCTCTGGCTGGCCTGGAACTCACTATGTAGACCAGGCTGGTCTCAAACTCACAGAGATCCTCTTGTCTCTGCCTCCTGAGTGCTGAGACTAAAGACATGTACCACTATGGCCAGACTGGTGTCTTAATTCTTTGCACCTATAAATATATTTTCTACTTATATGGAACATTCTGTAGTTATTTCATTTGATGACGGTTGATTTTTAACATCACTTTCTTCCCTGTTTTTGTCTGTCGGCAGCAGCAGCTTTCTTTCACCCATGGTCGTCTTTGCAGAGCGGTGGTGCCTCTCATTTCAGAGGTTTCTCTTTCTTTGGTGTTCTATATGTGCTTATGTAGCTTTGATGTGTGTTCTTGGGATGGCTTTGAATGAATATTTTATGAGGTGTGATATGTAATGCTTGGGTCCATACCCCAGAAAGCCTGTTAATTAGAGAGGTGTCTTTATCATTGGGAAAATGTCGTCGGTTTCAGCTTGCTTTCCTCCAAGTTCACCCTGCTTCAGTCTGTTCTTAGTTCACTAGGTTTCATTCCTCCAACCCACATCCCACTGAATGCTACATTATTTTATTTGATAAGTATTTGCATGCCTGTGCAAAGGACGTACATTGCTTGACATTTTAAATAAATTTGATTGCTATTGGATGCAAATTTGGTCTCAGTAGATATTGCATAACAAGGTGATATTATAGGCTAAAGTTGTTACCCTCAGCCTTCAGTTCTAAAATTACATGGATGATGGACTGTGGTTTTATTTTTTTTTTTTGTTTTGTCTGATTAAAAAAAAATTTTTTTTTGAGATGGGGGTCTCCTTATACCCCTAGCTGGCCTGGAACTTGCTATGTAGACCAGGCTAGCCTCGATCTCATTAAAGATGATTAAAGACGTGCTCCACGACACCCAACACTAGAAAATTTTGTATTACATTCATTTTTGTGCATGTATGTGTGTATGTGTGGGTGGGTGTGTGGATGCTATGGTGAAATTGTGGAGGTCAGAGGCCAACTTGCAAGAGTCCATTCTCCTACTATGTGGGTCCTGGGGATCAAACTCAAGTTGTCAGGCTTGGCAGCAAATGCCTTTACTTGCAGAGTCATTGCATAGTCCCCTACTTTTTTGAGAGATGGCCTCACGTAACCCTGGCTGACCTCAAATTCATTATGTAGCTGAAGTTGACCTCTGTCTCTCAAGGCCTAGGATTACAGGTGTGCTCCATCATCCATCCAGGGTTGTTGTGCTACTGTACAAACGAGGGCTTCCTGCATATATCAACTGAGCTACATCCCCAACCCTTTGGTGATAGTTTCAATCTTCATTTAACTATTGACAGTTACTAAGCTTGTACTAAGTCTGATAAAATTATAACATAGAATGTTATGGAGTCTAAAATCTGCTTAGATAAAACCAATCTTAGTGAGCTGTTAGAATTGTTCTCCTAACATGCCTTAAACATGATTTACTGTATATTCAGCTGAGTTTGATTATGATGCCCTTAGCACTAAGTGATGGATTGCATCAGCCCCAGTTTTCCGTGTCTCATTGAAATTCCTGTACTGCTCCTCATCAGCTGTCAGATCCACCTGTCTGCTAACTGCCACTATTATACAATTGTCCTAATATAATTGGCAGCCAAGCTACCCCACCCATTCAACAGACATTTGCTGAACTCCAAACTATTAAATCTCAGTTCCCCGAAATTAGCATCTAAGTCACTTTATCTACTACACAGTGACAAATAACAGAGTAGGGCCCAAAGGAGAGACTGATTTTGTTCTTTCTTGTTTGTGAGGGGAGAATTCTTAAAGGAGGTGATTTCGGTGTTCAATATGAATATTATTTACCAAGCTCCAGGAAAAAGCTGTCCCAATGAAGCAGCAGCCCAGGTGTACGCTCAATATGAGCGTGACACAGCATGAGTGATTGGAATGGGAAGTAGGGTGCAGAGTGAAGAGGCCAGAGGTGACTCTTCATTTGGATTCTTGGAACAGCCCACATCTAGGGTCCTCTGAAGCATGGGCTTTAGTCTGACATTGTGGAGTCATCAGAGATAGAAGAAATGCTCAAATCGTTGTCTGTGGACAGGCAGCAGGGAGAGGTTCGGGGGCTGCTGCAATGATCCAGGCAGAGAGAGTGCAATCCTGAGCCCAAGTGATGCTCATGAGAGCATCAAGGAGAGGGCGAATTGGAGAATAGGAGAAAGAATTGGGTCCAGATTAGGTAGAAAGTGTAAGGTGAAGTGTGAGGAAGGAAAAAGAGGAATGAAGAATAAGTGTTCCGATGGGGAACTGTCACAGAGTGGGGTTTTGTTTTTTGATTTTTCTTTTACATTTATTTATATTGTGTGTGCACATGTGGAGGTCAGACGACAACTTGCAGGTGTCAGTTCTTGCCTTCAACCATGTGGATTCTGGGGGCTCGAACTCTGGTCGTCAGGCTTGGCAGCATGTGCCCTCATCCACTGAGCCATCTCGCTGGCTTTAGGTTTGGTTTGAAGCTGGGGTGTTTGCGGGGCATTGAGAAGTGTGGTAGTTGGCATGCATGGCTGGAATTGGTCATCATAGCCATGAATGTGATTGACATCCTGCAGGCATGGCCAGAGGATCAAAGACTGAGTACACAAATAGAAAGGTGTTAGTCATATAATCCGTACAATAACCTCCGTGAAGGACCTGTTGCTGTTGTCTTTTACACACAAGGTGTCTGAAGTTCAGTAAGCAACTCGCCACGTACCCAGGAGGTAAATAGGGAGCAGCTTCTACATCTGTCAGGGGAATCAGGAAGAGAATATAGGTGCCTGGATTTGGCAATCAGGTATTGAGTTGGTATTTACAAGAGCTCTTAAGTGTAATATTGAATTGTCAGAGGTGTTACTAGGAGACTATAAGTGGGGGCAGAGAGCAAGAGGGAGAGAGAGAGGTGGTGTTTTGTGGTGTCCATGTTTGTGAAAGAATATTTTTATTCATGTGAGGATGATTGACACTTAAGAGTTGATTGAGAATACAGAAGGGAAGGTGACTAAAGGTAGGAGAGGAAATAATTAATGGGAAAAATGTGGGAAAACATAGGGAGCATGTTCAGAAGCACACACGTGCTCAGTGAGGTTGTCTAGAAGGAAGTCAGGTGAGGAGTGCTCCGTGTAACTGTAGATGAGTAAGAAGGTGGGATGGGGAAGGCAGTAAGAAAGGTCATTCCCTGTGGCCGGGAGATTCTTAGCAAGGAAGGAGAGGAGATGGAATCTACTGTAGTGAGAAGCCTTGAGGACAGAGCTGCTTAGCAAGAGCCTCTGGATTGAGGAGGAGCAGGAGGCATGCATTTTTTGAGGACCCTGTCAGTGGGCATTAGGCATTGATGGTGGGCTTCTTTTCCTGGTTGATGGAGTGTCAGGAATAACGTGAATGGACATTTCAGGGTGAAAACTCTGGCCTGAGCGTTGTTAGTGACTTAAGGAAGCTTAAGAATGTAGAGAAAGGGAGGACGGAAGATGGAGACACAATAGCCTGAATGTCCAGGAATCTGAGGGAAACCACTCATTTCTTGAGGCTTCAGTTTCCCCACCTTTCAGTGGAGGAAGTGAAACAACGAACTTCTGGGAGAACTTGACATTATTAGAAAGAGAAAGAAGGCAGGAAAAGACAAGTTACATTCCTATAATTTTGCTCGCATGAGTTCTGAAAGCAGCTCTTAGGCCAGTGTCTTTAAGGAGTTGACAGCATGGGACCAGGACAGCTGCTGCTCTCTGTGACTCTGCAAATCAGTGGGGGAGAGGTCACAGTCAGGAAAGGGAGGAGGGTGAAGATGTGATGAGCTACACGAGGTAGTCATGACTCAACTGCATGCTCCTTTTGTGTGATGTGGTTCTCCCTTGACATAAGGACATCCTTTTTTGTTTTGAGACAGACTCTCACTATGCAGGCCTGGCTGACTTGTTATGTAGACCAGGCTGGCCCTGAACTCACAGAGATCTGCCTGCCTCTGCCTCCTGAGTACAGGGATTAAAGGTATGCACCACCATACTTAGCTAGGTCTCTTTTTAAGAACAGGGCTAAACTGGGAGTAGTTGTACACATCTAATCCTGGCACTCAGGAGGAAGAGGTAGGCGTATCTCTGAGATCCAGGCCAGCCTGGTCTACATAGCAAGTTCCAGGCCAGCTGGGATGATAGGGAGAGCTTGTCTCAAAAAAACAATACAAAAACAAAAACCAAACAGTACCAAACAAGAATGAGACTAATACCCTAAAGCCCTGAGGTGTGTCTGGCATTAAAAGGTGAATCCAGGTGGGGTAAGTGGCTCCAGAGATTACCATAATAATTTAATAAGCCTCTGCAGGTGATAGGACACTGTTTTTAAACTGAACCTCTGATCTTCCCCTGGGCTCTTAGAGATTCTAGAAACCTGGGCATTTCCTCTGCCCCCCTTTATGCTGTTACACAACCCAATGCTTGGAAAATCCTTCACAGGAAGAAACAAGGTGGGACAGTTTTAGTGAAGCATGTTTATGAAATTCACCTATGTAAGGCTAAGAATATTATTCTCTTTCCAATCCACTCTAATTTCTGAAAGTCTTAATTTCTCTCCCCAATTAAACAATTGTTCAAAGTGAAGCATAGTTTTACAATGGAAACCATCTCAATTTGAAGTGAAACCATCATCTGTAAATGTGTTCTTCCCATTTCCTGACGAATAACAGGAAGGATTTGCTTTCTCAAAATAAATTAAGTAGACTGATTATGAGCTCAGGGCAGTAGACATCAGAGATTCCAGCATGGTCACCCAGTGGGAGGGTTTTCAGTCCTTCCTTTAACCTCAGAATGTTGAGTCTAATGCTTGCATTGTTGTTTATTTCTTGACTTGAGATGAAGTATGAGAATATATGTAGATTTCAGAAACAAGCCTTGAGCATATCTGATATAGTCTTAGCATCAATGACTGTCCCATATGCTCAAAGGTCTTTTTCTAAGATGCATTTGATTAGTACAGGCGTATAGCAATGGGAAAATATCCTTAGACCTCACATTTAGGAAGAATAGAGAACTATTTGGCTTTCTGCATCCATTTGGCATTTTAAACCTGAATTTAAACCTCGTACTGCAATAAATTATTTCATAGCTGTCTGGTAGGAAAAATTTAGCAGGTCGAACACTGAGTTGCATTGAAAATGGGGTCTGCTATAGTAATTATATGCCTCTCTCTCTCTCTCTCTCTCTCTCTCTCTCTCTCTCTCTGTGTGTGTGTGTGTGTGTGTGTGTATAATCTCTAGGAAGGAATAAGTGTGTTTATTAAGACTTACCTGTTTCTAGCAACAAGGTATGAAAGCCTATTTTAAAGAAAGGAAGTCATGGTGGTTAAGAGCCCTGACTGCTCTTGCAGAGGACCCAGGTTCTATTCTCAGCACCCACATGGCAGCTATGAACCATCCTTAACTCCAGTTCCAAGGGACTCCGAAGCCCTCTTCTGACCTCCGAGGAATTGTACAGCACGGATGTACTCACATATATGCCGACAATACACTCATACACATAATATAAAAATAATAAAAAATAAGATATCTTAAAGAAAGGAGGTCCATTGGACCATGATTGGATTTATATTTGTGGGATGCAGGCAAGATGAGGAAGGTATATGTATTCAGCATTCAGTATTCAGTAATTTGTTTCAAATTGTATGTGATTCTCTCTTCCCCTGATGGTATAGGTCAGAATTTTGAAATATCAGGCAGTGCTTATACTTTGAGTATTCTGTGTAGTTGACAACTTTGTAGGATTTCTCAATAGATTACATTTTTTTTTCTTGCATTTGTGTTCTAAGAAATGGTAGTGGGAATGGGGCCC
>NW_008331662.1:256061-262712 GCF_000622305.1 Nannospalax galili
CTCAGTCTTGACCTGAGTCTTTATATTTGGTGGGTCTTTTGTAGAAAGCATATAGTTGAGTTTTTTTTTTTTCTTTTTTTGTATGATTTAACAGTCTATGCCTTTTATTAGTATATTAAAGTCATTCAGATTTAATGTGATTAGTGATACAGGGTTAGTACTTACTGTGTTTGTAATTGCTTTTTACTTGTTGCGTTTGCTCCCTCCTTCTCTTCCCCTTTTCTTCTTTCTTCTGTGCTTTTTGTTTTTTCGTCTTTTCTCACTATGTTCAGACTGACCTCCAACTCACCATCCTCCTGCCTCTGCCTTGACGTGCTGGATGACAGGTACACGCTGCCACACCTGACCATGCTTCCTTTTAAAAAGTGTCTAGTGGTTGCCCTAGAGTTTACAATTGACTTCTATTTATTGTTTTTATTTTATGTGTATGAGTGTATTGCCTGCATGCATGTGGGTGCACCTGTGTCGTGCAATGCCTGCAGAGGCTAGAAGACGGTGTCAAATCCCCCGGAACTGGAGTTATGGACAGTTCTTAGTCGCCATGTAGGTGCTCGGAATTGAACCTGAGTCCTCTGTAAGAACAATCAGTGCCCTTAACCACTGAACCATCTCTCCAGTCCTCTAATTTTTTTTTCTTTCTTTTTTTTTTTTTTTTGTTTTTTTGAAGCGGGGTCTCTCTGCCCCCCCGGCTGTCCTGGAACCCACAGAGCCCCCCCTGCCTCTGCCTCCCAAGTGCTGGGACTACAGGCATGGGCCACCACACCCAGCTTAATTTTTTTTTTCTTAATTTTATTTTATTAATAGTAGTGTGAGAGGTGCACACACGCATGTGTAGAAGACAACTCTGTGGAGTCAGTTCTCTCCTCTGACCTTTATGTAGATTATAGGACTTGAACTCAGATGATCAGGCTTAAACAGCAGGTGCTTTCTGAAGTGAACCATCTCACTGGCCCTTGACTTCTGTTTTTGAAAAGGAAAAATAATTATTCATATGTGTTCTTGTATAGAATAAAATTTGGAAGGGTGTACATGAAGACAGAGTAGTTCTCTAGTGGCAAAATTACAGATGATTTTAAAAAGTATTTATTTTTATTTGTTTTTAATTTGTTTTTATTTATTTTGTATTTTTTTATTTTTTTGGTCTTTTTGAGACAGGGTCTCCCTGTAGCCCTAGCTGTCCTGGAACTCACTATGTAGACCAGGCTGGCCTTGAACTCACAGAGATTGGCCTGCCTCAGCCTCCCGAGTGCTGGGATTAAAGGTGTGCACCGCCACGTCCGGCTTATTTTTATTTTTAATTACATGTGTCTGTGTGTCCGCATATATGGACATGAGTACTGGAGCTCTCAGAGGCCAGAGACGTTACATCCCCTTGGAGCCTGAGTTGCAGGTAGTTGTGAGCTGCCTGACTTGGGTGCTGGGATCTGAACTCAGGCTGCCTGACTTGGGTGCTGGGAACTAAACTCAGATCCTCTGTAAGAGTAGTACACATTTTTACTTTTTTTTTTTTTTTTTAGAGATTTCTGTATTATCTGATTTTTAAAAATATCCAGGTGTTACTTTGTTATCAAAGTCAACGAAGGCCTTTTCTTTCTGAAGGGAAGAGGTAAACCATGGCAAAGCAAACTGAAAATCTCCTCAGGCCTAAAATTTGCACACTCTTTGTCTGGAGTTTGGGGTTAGTACACAACCCCACAACCTCCTGCACGTCACTGATAAAAGGAAGACAGGGTTGGCTGCTTTTCGCTGTTGGTACCCCATCCTGTTCCTCAGGGGCCTGCACAGTGAGAAAAGAACCCTAAGAATGATTTGGGTGTTGGTCTACTGCCGTTTGGTATAGAGAAGCTTTCTTCAGAGAGTTTACTGGGTCTCTTTCTTCATGACTGGGGCTTTCCCCACACAGTCGTCTTTATCCCTCTTTTTCATCTTTTGAAAAACATTGAGCAGACTAAAAGCCCTTGAAAATGAGTTCTTTGGAGTGTAGCCTTTCAAGTAAAGTTTGTAACTTTTTGTTTGGTTTTGTTTTTAAACTTGCAACTTTTGGTTTTCAGGTAGGAACCTGCTGTGGAGGGGAGATGTGAGAGAAGGGTGTGGGGTGAGATCACTTGTGGAAGGTGGGAAGATTGTAATGGCTAGTGTAAGGCTGTCTGTTTAGTGTGAGGAAAATGAAATATTTGAGAAAATTGTCTTTACTGCTATTGTGATGTTCATTTTTAAAAACTTTATTAATTTTATTTTATGTGTATGAGTGAATTGCCTGCATGTGTTTAAGTACACCCATGTCCTGCAATGTTCTTGGAGGTCAAAAGAGAATATTGGATGCCTCTAGAACTGAAGTTATGAGTTATGGACAGTTGTTAGCCTCCATGTGGTTGCTGGGAATCGAACCCGAGTCCTCTATAAGAGCAGCCAGTGCTCGTAACCACTGAACCATCTCTCCAGCCCCTGACTTCTTTTCTTATTCATTTCTGAAGAGACTTGCTGTGGGGAGTGACATTGGTGGAGGGACACTGGTGAAGGTTCTAGAGACTATTGCTGCCTTAGCTCACATGTCTTAGTTTACCTGTGGGCTTTAGTGCCTTTGACCCCTACCCTTGGTTTCTTCCCTCTATTTTTAACCTGCTGAAAGTCACAGGTTGACAGTCTGCCTGCCTGTTTGTTCCTTGGATACAGTTGTGAAAAATAAGAGTGAAAAATGGTCTGGGGTTAAGGACTATGAGGAAGGAACGAAGTAATCCTTTCATTATTTTAAATACAGAGAAAGAAGATTATCCATGGCCCCAAGCTTTTACCCCAAAAGAGCAAACAGCATAATAGGTTATCTTTGCTTTTATAAATGCAAACCATAATGCTTTAATACCCATTCTTAGGAAAAGATTGGTAGGCACTAATATGTACTTGCCTTTTCATCCATTTATTTCATGGTGACTTCTTTGTGTGTTCTAATCATTTGTTTTTTGAAAGAAGGGAGAGCTTTTGTGGCCTGTCTTACCACAAATGCCCAGTGTGAAATCTAGATATTGGAATTGTACATTATGAAAATTGAAGTAAAAAATTTTTAGATGACAAAAACTATCTTGGCAGGATCTTGTAAAAATACTGAGGACCAAAGTCATATTTATGATTGTAACTAACTTAAATTTTTATAAACATTTACTTTGGATGGATAAAATAGATTATTTTAGATATTTAACAGAATTAAATTAACTTGCCCTTTTCAGTGTTTAGCTGTAGGTAATAGATGCATTTTGTAGGACGGTAATAGTAAAATAACATTTTAAAATTTTAAAGTAATGCTAGGTGTGGTGGCATATGCCTTTAATCCCAGCACTCAGGAGGCCGAGGCAGGCAGATCTCTGTGAGTTCAAGGCCAGCCTGGTCTACGTAGTGAGTTCCAGGATAGCTGGGGCTACAGGGAGACCCTGTCTCAAAAAAGATTAAAAAAAAAAAAAATTTGAAGTACTGTTGGCCAAGTTTTATTCCTGTTTTATGGATGGATCTTAAAAGCGGAGTTGTTTGAGTTGAAGGTCACTCATTAGGGGTGTTTCCTGTTTCAGTGCAGAAAAGCCTAGAGACGTCCTACTCCAAATAGGCTTTTCTCTCTAGCTACTCCAAGATACAGAAAATGCTTTTCTAGCAGATATCAAAAGCTCCATCCTTGGGGCTGGAGAGATGGCTCAGCAGTTAAGAGCACTGGCTGCTCTTGCAGAGGACCCAGGTTCAATTCCTAGCACCCACATGGCAGCTAACAACTGTCCATAATTCCAGTTCTAGGGGAATCCAACACCCTCTTTTGCATGACACAGGTGCAGTTACATACATACGTGTAAAATAAAAACAGTAAACTAAAAACCTCTCCCTCTAATTAATCTCTCTTCAACCAATAACATTATAAATTAAACCTTTTATGCTGAAACCTAGAAGATACACACAAACATGGCTGCAGCTCATTCCTACTAAGTGACTAACCAGACAAGCCTGCCCATCTTTATCTGCCTGCTTAGTAAATTTTCTAATCCTAGACCTCTTAACAAGTTCAGGGTTGTTTGTTTGTTTGTTTTTTTTAAGATTTTTCTTTGAAATCTTTTCAACATTCCCCATTTTCCCTTTTGAAGTTATTGATCCACAGATAGTCTTTTGGGATAAAGGCAGGTGGAGTGTGGACATGGATTTAAGCTTCATATGGGGAACAGATCTTCAAAGCTGGATTGCAGTGCACCTGCTGCAGAGTGCCTGGGGAGGAGGGAGATTTGAGACCTTCTGAGGAACTTTGTGCTAGAACTGCCTGGGGAAGGCACCGCCTCTGTCCTGTGCTGGCTGTGTGCCCCTAGGAAAGTAAGGTCAGTTCTCTAAGACTCAATTCCTTCCTCCTTAGAAGGATGAAGTGCTGTGTGAATTTAACACAGCTAAAGCACTGTGTAGTCTGAAGTTCCTTGTTCTGTGCCCCTTTCCTTTCTCTCTGTTCTTCCTTTTATGCTTCTAGAGCTTTTCAGAGTTTTCTCCCTCTATCGTATGTGCTACAGATGCCCCAAGCTCCTTTGGTGGTATCCCCATCAGTGTCTGGTACCTGGATAAGTCAGTGCACAGTAGTGATCCTCCTTGTCCTCTGGACACCCCTGAAGACAAGACCCGTTACTACTTGAACTTCCTGTGAGCTTGTGCTGTGCCACTTTCTGCTTCATAGTGGAGGGTCAGGAAAGCCTCAGAGAGAGCTTGGATACCGATAGAAAAAAATCTTTTTATACAGGGCTGATGAATAGAAATCCATATTGGTAAAGTTTTATTTTCCCGCATTTAAGTATGTTTTAGAGCCAGACTCACAATTGTAAATGTTGTATTTGATTTTGTTACTGTTTGTTGTTATTATTGTTGGATTTTTTGGTTTGTTTGTTTTTTGGACACAAGTTACAAGTCCCACGTAACTTTGGAGGACAGCTGTGGTTACACAGAGACAACATAAAGATGGTTCTTCATTATAAATGACGTGAAGATTCTTTGCTTGGCAGAGGTGGCATTGACAAGTGTAGCAGAATCTTGTCAGTTTGTATTTCATGACTGAAAAGGATCTGATTTGGGAATCGCTTGGGGCCATGATTTTCTTCTGCAAATAATGAAAAGGAGAATTAGAGAGGTGAAGTGATTTGTTCCTTGAAACGTAACTGTTCGTATTAACAGTCAACCCAGGGAGCTGTGAGCCCTGACACTAGCTCTTTTCTCACATCCCAGCGTAGCACTGAGGCTCCAGCCTCTAGGACTGGGAAGCCGTTTTTAGTGGCTCAAAGATGGTCTCTAATCCTGTTAAGCAATAGCAGAATGCTTTCTCTGTTCATCCCCAGATTCTTTGTTTTGTCTGTGTTTGACGACTTTTATGAAAGTTTTGGTTGATTTGGCTGCTTGAGCCCAGGAATAACTTAAATAAGCAAATATTTGGAAAATGTCCCCTGATTAGCACTTAAATTTTTTTAAGGTTTATTTTTTGTTATGTGCATGTGCGTGTGTCTGAGTGGATGCCATGTGTGATTAGGGATCTACAGAAGCTGGAAGAAGGCATTGGATCCCCTGGAACTGGAATTATAAGTGGTTCTGAGCTGCCTAGTGTGGGTGCAGTGAACTGAACTCAGGTCCTCTACAGGAGCAGCAAGTGTTCTGAACCCCTAAGCCATTTCTCAAGCCCTAATTAGCACTTTTTAAAATATATTTTATTATTTTTATTTTATGTGTATGAGTGTATTGCCTGCATGTAGGTAAGTGCATCCTTGTTGTTCAATGCCCATGGAGGACAGAGAAGCCATCGGATCCCCTGGAACTGGAGTTATAGGCAATTGTTAGCTGCCATGTGAGTGCTGGGATCTGAACCTGGGCCTTTTGCAAGAACAACCAGTGTTCTTAACCACTGAGCCATCTCTCCAGCCCTCTAATTAGCACTTTTTATTTGCTTACCCTGTGTTGAACACATCATTTTTTAAGTGCTTTTTTTTTTTTTAAAAAAAAAAAAAGCAGTTTGTAAGCCAAAGAGACCAAGTCAGCAGCCTCAGCTGGTCTGGAACTTGCTGTGTAAACCAGGCTGGCCTCTATTCACAGAGATCCTCCTGCCTCTGCTTCTCACATGCTGGTTTTAAAGGCATACACCACCACGCCCAGCTGAAGTGCTTTTTGTGAGTCAACTTTAGGACCGGGTTTGCTAAACTTTTAGTAATTGTGACTCTTTTTAACCTAAGAAATTTCTACCCGACCCCATGTATACAGGCTCGAAATTTCAGTTCCAGGGGACCCGACGCCTTCTTCTGACCTCCTCAGGCAATTCACGACATGGGTACATTTACACATATGCAGGCAATACACTCGTACACATAAAAGTAAAAATAATTTTAAAAAATTAGGGGCTGGAGAGATGGCTCAGCGGTTAAGAACACTGCTTGTTCTTGTAGAAGACCCAGGTTCAAATCCCAGCACCCACTTGGCAGCTAACAACTGTCCATAACTCCAGTTCCAGGGGATCCGGTGGGCCTCTTCTGTCCTCCGCAGGCATTGCACGACATGGGTGCACTTACCTACATGTAGGCAATACACTTGTCTTAGTTTGTTTCTTCATTGCTGTGACAAAACACTGACCACTACCAACTTGGGGAGGAAAGGGTTTATTTAGCTTAC